>NW_024423343.1:20272376-20394952 GCF_017311325.1 Ursus maritimus | reverse complement strand
AGAGGGCAACAGGGTCGTGGTTTTCTGGCTAACTCCACAGGGTTTGGATGGGAAGGAAGGACATTCTCACAGGCAGGTCTTGCTTTTCTCTGATGGGGAGAAGGCAGTATGGGGAGAAGCATGAAAGGGTGTTGTAGACACGAGGGGATGTGGGAGTGAGACCACTCTAGCAGGTTCCCCAGGCAGGCTTTGGAGCTTGAGGATTCTGTGATGATGTCAGCCGGTGGGACTTTCTCCATCAGGGCTCGGCAGGGATGCGCGGGTGTGCCAACGTTGGCTGTTGAGGCTTCTCCAGGGTTGAGGGGCTGCAGGGTAGGAGAGACCCAGACAGGGGGAGGTAACAGTGGGGCCATGGGTCTCATCTCCTTAGGGAAGGAGGCAAAGCCAGAGAGGCTTGGTGGGTTGGAAAATAGAATGGGGACAATCTCCCATCGGTACAATGCTGACGTTGCGGCCCCCATCGGGTTTCTCGCCGTAATATGGACTACGACCAGAGCGGGAGAGTGCCGTGTTCGGACTCCCCATGTGGAGCGCTGAGGCTCCTTGTGCGGCTTCTGAGCTTTGGGTGGATGGAGGCGAGACTGGTGAAGTCAAGAGCGTAATGAGCAGCGTCTCTGGAATTTGGCCTTGGACCAGCTTGGCATACCGGGGGCGGGGGGGGGGTGGCACTGAGCAGGCTGTAGGTGCCAGCCCAGTCCTACTGGGTCACAAAGACCCCGTGAGTGTCTGATCACTGGGGTGCTGGGTGGGTTGCTCTGATGACCCCTAAGTTGTGTGGGGTAGGGTGGGGCAAGGGGCGGAGCAGCCAGGAGCTGGAATCCTAGACAACCTCATGTGTGAGCAGGGAGTTTGCAGATGAGGGCTGTCGGGGCAGAGAGAAGGCCTAAGCCAGAGGAGCATGGTACAGTGGGCCTGGCTGAGGTGGGCCCTTAGGGAGGAGCCGTGGGGAGAAGACACCTGGGTCACCCCCACCTACACCCCTCCCCCCAGTAGCATGTGGGTGACGGTAGGGCGAGCAGCTGCCAATGGAGGGGCCAGGAGACAGTCCCGGGGCAGGTGATGCCAGGGGGCTGGACCGGCATAGCCTTCCCAAATGTTACTCCTCCTGAGCCCCCTCCACGACCCCCCCGTGCAAAGGGAAATGGGAAGACTCCGGATCCTTCTCTGTACCTCCTAGTGCAGCGAGGCAGAGGCAAGGCCAAGGGGTCCGCACCATCTTTGCCTTTGCCGCTGGGCGCTGGCTGAATGCACAGCTGAAGGGTCTCAGGGAAGAGAGTTTCAGTGACCCTTCAGGAGGATACATGCCCAGTAACAGGCCAATCCCTTGCCAGGCTGGGAAGCTCCCGATTGCTCCACCAGCCACGTGCCTTGGATGGGGTGGGGTACTGGGGTTTGGGCTGGGCAGAGTGGGGCTGCCATCAACTCTGTCTACGTGCCCGAGGACCGGGAGGCCCTGTAGGGTGCTGTCGGAGGGCTGCATGAACGGCAGTGTGCTGCCGTGCACTCCACCATGAAGGGGGCACGTGGATATTGGGAAGAAGGCGCCCAGGAGGAAGGAAAGGCAGAAAGTAGGACGATGGCTGGAAGGTTAAAGACAGAGTCACTAGCTGTTTTATAGTTTCCTTCCTCACTGGGCAGAAACAGACAGCTGGGGGCTGGGTAGGAGCAGGAGGTAGGATTCACACGGGCCAGAGGTTCCCAGGAGTTAAGAGCTTATGAGGCACTAGAATAAGCAACTGAGGAACATTCTAGAAATGCCCTCCTGAAATTCCTTTCCAAGGAAAAGAGACCCATCATGGGCTGAAGGGTTGAATAAGGCCACCTTACTTGAGAGCAGGGGCTGGGATTCAGGGATGATGATGATAGTGAAAGCAGTCGCCCAGCGAGCACTGACCACTTACCGCTCTAAGCACGTGTGTACATTAACTCATTCGAGTATTTTGAGCGGATGGAGAAGGGGGCACCTAGGGTTGGATGGGAGGCTGGGTCTGGGGCTCCCCTCGGCTTTGCCTCTGCCTGGTCCGTTCTCCTTGCCCACGGGAGCGTGGCCTGAGTGGACCCCCGTGTGCCTCTCACCCTTCACCTGCCTTCCCTGGGCCCTCGGAGGACGCTGACGCAGGCTAACTGAATGCATAACTTTATTAAATAAATGCTTTGTCATGACAAAAGACAAAGATCAAGGAGTAACATAAATTATAAGTTGAATAAATAGTATACAGCAATCTTCACTTTTTTTAATAAAACGTGAGATCCTCTGGCTTTTTTTTGTTTTTTTTTTTATTTCCTCAGGTACAAAATGCTAGACAAGAGGCGAGCCCCTCTGTATTCAGGTGATTTTTTTTTCCGCTTTTTTTTTTCCCCACAAACTGGTTTTATTTGTCGATTTATTTTTTCATCCTTTTCACCAGTAAAGATTATGAGCATTTATTTAAAAAAAAAGTCACAAACAAAACAAAGGGAGAGAGAATAGAGCTATGATACGTATGTACGTAAGACTGCGGAGAGCTACGGTAACATGTGCTGTGGTTATTGCTGTCTTCAAAAAAGAAAAAAAAAAAACCGGTAGGCAACTCGGAATCTGAAGGAATCTTGTCTGACAACTGTCTATCCGTGTGGGCTACTGTGTGGTGGTGGCAGTGGTGGTGGGAGATTCAGGACTCAGGCTGGTGGTGGTGGGGGGACCAGAGAAGCTGGGGGGGGAAGTGCAGGCGGCTGACTGACGCTCCCCACCTTCCCCTTCCCCATCCAGAGAGAGGAGTCAGAGAGGAGCCAGAGTCTGTGAAAAAGCCTAAAGGATATATTCCATTAGAAAACCAAGAAAGTATGTTTATAAAAAGAAACAAAAACCTAGGAGAAAAAAAAAGTGGAGAAAAGTGCAAAAGTCAGTCTTGCACTTTAGTGGTTTTAAAAATAAAGACAGTACAACGCCCAGGTGCCTGGCTGGCAAGTCCCCATCCCCTTTGCCACCACTTCTCAAAACTCAGCCTCCTTTCTCCAAAAAACGTCCTCTTTGAGCCCAAAGCTTGCTTCTCCTTGGCCCATGACCCTCTGAAGTTCCCACCTGCACTGCAGCCCTCTGGGGGCAGGGGTGGGGCTGAACAGAGGGAGAGGGGCAGCCCCGGCCCCCCAGAGAGGGGCCTGGTAGCCGCATGGCTGCCAGCAAGCTAGGTGGTGGGAGAGTCCCGGTCAGGCCCACCTCCCCAGGGGAGGCTGACCCTGCAGGATTACCGTGGAGACCACTGAGACGGTGATGGGAAAATGGGTGAGGAGACAGGAGGTAGACCACACGGGGCCTCCTGGGCCTCCCGTCCTCCCCCCGGGGGCGGGGGGGGGAGGTTTGAATGTCTCCGGGCCTGTCTGACCAGGCCTGGCTGTCCGAGAAACTTTAGAGTCTCTTCCGTCCCAGATGCTCTGCTTTGCCCCGGTGGGTAGAGAAGCTCTGGGGGAAGGAGGGTCAGTCCTGGCGAGGCCTCCCTCGATCACCTGGCAGCAGTGGGAATGACAAGGAATCGTCTCCCTGCTAGAGTGAGGCATGAGTCAAAGGGGGATGGGAAGAGGCCTAGTGTTGGGTGGGTGGGGGGCAACATGTAGTCTTGAGGCCACAGAAAACTCCAGAGCCTAAGGCCTGGAGTCAAGAAGATCCTTGCTCAGGATCCGAGCTGGCAGTGCTTCCCACCAGCCTTCCCCCCTGCCCTGCCCCGGGGATGCTCCACCTTCCTCCATGGCTCCCTCCCCGGGCCAGGCCTCCCTTTTGGGAGGTTAGGCTCATCCGTCATGAAGGTCCAGCATCCTCTAGGGAGTGGCCAGGTGAGCAGAGTCACTCAAGTACTGGACCCAGGTTGGGGGAAGTCAGCGTGAACTCTGGAAACCCGAAGACACTGGTGGAGTTAAACCAGGCCATGCTCTTCCCCACCTCCGGGCTGATCGCAAAGAGCCGAAGGGAGGGGCAGACACCCACCCAGAGTCCAGTAAACAGCAGGGGAAAAAAAGAGAGCCCCTCTCAGGAACAGGTCCAGGTCTTGGGAGGGGTGTGGGGTGGGGTATGCAATTCCTGGCTCAGTCTTTTCTTAGGGGGAATGGCACCCCAGTATCCATTTGGCAGAGCCCAGTTAGATGAGTGCTCAGGTTCCACAGAGAGAATGGGCAAACAGAAGAGTGAAGTGGGAAAGGTTTACAATACTGGCCTAAGACACAGAAATGTGAGTCGGGGGTTTGGGGACAGTCGTGCGGAGAGATGGGGCACACGGCTGCAGCAGGTCGAGTAAGTCCTCACAGTTGCCATCCCCATCGGGCCCTTTGTCCTATGACAATCGGCCATCTCTCCTGACCCAGCCAACTGTCCTGTCGGGGGGCAGGAGACCCCCCCAAGTTCCGTAGCTGCAAGCTTCCCACCAGCTGAAATCTATTTGCTTCTCCATGGTCCCTCCTCATGGCCCCAAGTTCGGTGTTGGAGTGGTCTCCATGGTGTCACGCCATCAGGAAAGAGCGGAGAGAGCTGTGTGCACAGCGAGGAGGGGTCTTCTTTGCCAGTGTCCAAACCCCCTTCCCTGGCAGGCTATCTCCGGCCTCTGAGGACAGCCCTGCGGCTGCCGATTTGTTGAGGAAGTCAGCGGGGATGGGAAGTTTCTTGCTTCAGAATCTGGCTGCCAAATGACAGCACCCTCGAGGGATCCGTTTGTCCTGGGCCTTTCTTCTATCCTCCACCCCAGGGAGAAAGCCTGCACTGGCCCCAGGGGACCGAAGAGCTTGAGAGGCTCTAGCCTCCGTCTCACCGCACGGTGAAGACGGTCACCTGCTCGCATGGTCTTGTCCCTCCAAAGGCACAGCCAGACTTTGCTGATCCTTGCCCCTGGCCAGCGGCAAGGTTCTAGAACCCACCTTACATTACCCACCTTCCCTGGCTGCCAGGCCTGGAGTCAGCTCATTTCTGAGAAATGGCACCCCTATTCTCCTCTTTCTGTCCCCCTGAATCCCAAAGGGCATAGAGGGTGGGGAGCCAGGAAGTTGCTCTTGGCTTTGTCCCCCTTTCTGTTGCTTTTCTCCAAAGCTACAATGGGGTAGTCCCTTCCGTGTCCCTCCAGCCCCGTCCCTCCACTCCCTCTCCTCCGGCCTGCGCAATCGCTTTTACCATTTCCCTGTATTGAAACCTGTTCACCTCTATCCCGCTCGCTCGCTGCCTTCTCTCCTTTCAGTCTCTCCCCTGCTCTGCCAGCCTGAAGGCCGAGACAGACTTTCAAAATGCGGGTTCTGCCGGGTTGAAAGGAAAAGGCTAGGCAGGACCTGTGGGTCACACTTGGACCTGTTGTGCTCCTTTGGTGCAGGGCCCCGAGCCAGTGACTTCTCGAGGGTCTAAAGGCTAACATGAGAGGTGCTGGGGCCGTGGGGGGCGCCCCACGGAGAGCCCTCATCTACCTGGCTGGGGGGTTCCTGCGGACGCACCTGCAAGAGTCCAACACCGCGGCCGCTGGGGGCTTGCGTCTGCCACTCCTGGGAGGCTGGCGGAAGGCAGTTACGGGGTGTGTTAGAAGAATACGGGTTTTCTTGGTTTTCCCAGAATGAGGAAGCGCCTCATTGCCCCCAGGGGAACTACTCTGAAAAGTTAATGCAGACCTTCGAAAGAAAGGAAGAAAGAAAGCAAAAAAGAAAGACCATAGATGTATATGCCTTATAGAAGATTATATGGAGCCTCGTGGAGAAGTCCGTATGAGGCCGCGATGATTTCAGCCTATCCTCCCCCAGAGAGGCCCAGCTAGTAGCTAACGGAGGGCCACGGGGGGGCTGAAACCACCCATGTCCGCGTGATCTCGTCACCTTGGAAGAGCAAGTCTCTCCGCTCGGGGGGCGTGTACTGCCGTCTAAAGTCCGTGCGGGGACTGAAGTACACACACATATGTCATTTCTGTGTATCTGCTTTGGAAAACCTATCTATCTAATAGCACTCGGTGATTCATTTGCTCTGTTCTGAGAGGAATGGAATGCATTTTAGTTTTCGCAAGTTTTGGGGAGGGAGAACCCTTGGCCGGTAAGAGGGGAGGAGGGGCGGGGTCAAGCCCTGCAGCTTGCTGGCTGGAGGTGGAGTCAGGTCCAGGAGAGGCACTGACCCCTTCTGTCCTTTCCTTTCTCCCCCTACGACCGATCCAGACGGGAAACCCCAAGGGTGTCATCGAATGCCACGCCTTGGGCCATACCTTCCAGTGCCCAAACGTCTCCCAACTCAGGCCAGGGCTGGACACGACAGGTGGGTCCAGCCATGGTCCCGGGGGGTCTTTCCTTCCTGCCCACATTCTTTTCCTTCTTCAAAACTCGGTTTGTCTCCCCCTCTCCTCTACACGTGCACTTTCTTCCCTTCTCTCTCTCCGTGTTCCTCCTCCCTTCCCCTCCCTGTCCATTCAACTTGCCTCAAAAAGAAAACCATTTTCAAGGGGGGGGTCTCCTTAGCTGTTTGCATCTCCGCTGTTGCCGGTTTGAAAGTTGAGACCTTGCTAGAGATTCCGAGGTCCTCAGTTTCCTCAAATAGATAGATATATGTATGTTTTTTCCCTTAAATGAGATGAAATGAGTGGCGTCCTGGGGTGGAGGGAGGTGCTGGCTGGAGTCGGGGCTGGGGATGGGAAGGGGCAAGGGAAGGACGGGGAGGGGACGCGTCACTCAACGTTGCTGCTGTCGAAGGTGTGGCATTGAAAGTCCCCATCGACGTACTCCATGCCTGGCAGCTTCATGCCGTACTTGTCCACGCACCAGCAGATGCCACGTTTGCGGCCACGGGAAGGCTTGCACTGGGGTGGGGAGAGCGACAGGCCGTGAGGATGGCAGTTCCCCAGGAGCTCTGCTCCTGCCTTGTTCTGGCCCTGCTCCTTGTCTACCCTGCCCCAACCATGGGGTTCTGGTATGCCCCCTGCATGGGGGATGGCCCCGGTGGGAAACGCTCATTTAGACAGTCTGCCCACGGCTTACTCTTACAACCTCTCTTTTACGTCACCCATTCACGGTCCTCCAACTT
This sequence comes from Ursus maritimus, assembly GCF_017311325.1. NCBI lineage: Eukaryota > Metazoa > Chordata > Mammalia > Carnivora > Ursidae > Ursus > Ursus maritimus. The sequence continues at coordinate 20,387,952 of NW_024423343.1, read as the reverse complement.
GGTATTCTCCATACAGCTACGTGATCTCCTGCTGCTGCATCATTTCTACAGCCTTATCAGGTACCAGCCGCGGCTTAGTACTTCCTACAGAGCAGGTGCTGTTCTAAGTGCTTTACAGACACTATTCCATAATCCCTCACAATTGCGTAAGGACAATAGGTACAATTATCATTTTGCATGAGAGACTGGAGGCAGAGACAGTAAATAACTAGGTAAGGAGGACGCAGCTCGTAAGGAGAGCCAACAACTGACTCAAGGCCATCTGGCTCTTGACCCCTAACTTAGACGAGGGGTACCCTGATGGAGCATCAGGGCCACCTGGGAGGGAACTTGTTAGAAATGCAAAGTTCTCGGAGGACATCCCTGAGACTCTGGGGTGGGCCTCGGCAATCAGCGTTTTAACAAGTCTTCCAGGTGATTCTGATGCCCCGGAACTGGCAGAACCACTGGCCTACGGTAACGGGTACCACTTGAATAGGCTAAGTATTACTAGTTTAACCAACAGTGTGTTGCCCGAAGGGCGGCCTGGCTGCGAATGGGAGAGAAATGATTTCGGATGGTATCTGCTAAAAATTTGTTTGGAAGTCATTCTCTCTGTGTGTATATGCATGTGTGTGTTTATCAGCAAATAGTATATGCAACACGTGATAGGACACGGTGATGCAAATTTAGATGAATCCCCGAAGTACGGTGGGCCGTTAAAACGGAAGCGGATTATAGTACAGGAGGGGACGGGGAAAATCCTGATTGGGGCACTGGTGTGGACACCGGAGCTTCAGGAAACACTACTGTTGATGACAGAAACCGGAAGCATTTACAGGTGAAGGTTTTCTGGCAAGTGCCACTCTCAGGAGCCCTGTGAACTTGGGCGCGGGGTGGGGCCTACCTGCTTTCTCTTGTAGAACCCTTTGCGGTCACAGTTGGGAAGGTACACGGCACGAGGCACCATGCGTGGGCTGGCTTTGAGCTCCTGAAGGGAAGCCTCCATGTGTCTGCGGCAGGGGCCCTGTGTGAGGACGGCAGGGGTGAGACACGTGGCAGGACCCGAGGGGAAAGCACCTCCACGTGCAGAATGTGTGGCCCAGGGCGCTGGGGGCCAGAGGGTCGACGGAGAATTTCGTTCCAACTAGTCGCTCCCAAAGATCTCTCCCCCTTTGTACCTGTCATGCACTTGGTATAAGTGTGCAAAGCCTGCAAGTCCGTGAGACTCACCTGCTCAGACTCCTGTCTGACCTCAGGGGCAGAGATGACCCGGGGATGGGCAGTGTTCTCAGCGCCCCCCACAAACTTGGACTGGGTCAGCTTCTTTCTGCGGTCCTTCTTCACGGCCTCGGCCTTCAGCTCGGAGATGCGGGTGTGCTTGGGCCGGAAGATCTTGGGCGGGTACGTCTCCTCTGTCATCTCGGAGGTGGTTGGCTCCTCGTGCTCACGGGAGTCTCTCTCTGCAGGAGAAGGAGACAGAGGGTCAGCCTCTGGGGCCGAGCCACAAAAGCGGGGTCCCAGGCTCGGAGGGTCGCTGTCCTCCTTGGAGCTTCCCAGCCTGGGGAAGGCACGGAAAGAAGGAGGAGGACGTAGGAGTCAGTACTCGTACAGGTGCTGGGAAGTTGCTGGCATGACTGGAGTCCAATGGAACAAGTCTAGGAAGACTTTGCAGAGTGGCACGGGGTTGAAAAGTTCAGGCTGATAAATGAGGGCCAGTGTGAGAGGAGGAAGAGGACGTTCTGGGGGCAGGAAGGGGAGAGTGGGAGGGAAGTGGCCTCTGGGGGCGCTCAGGCGCTGGTGAGGGGCTTGCTTGCCATGGGGCTGGCTAGGTAGCTGGGGCAGCGGCTAGGGTGGGGCTGCCAAGAAGAGCACGAGCTGGAGATGCAGGCTGATGAAGATAGGCAACAGCCCAGCATGGACAGGAGAGGCCAAGTCTATCCCCAAGTGGGGTCTTCGTGCTTCCAGGACTGCTGGAGCGGACATAGATTCTGCCTCTGGAAACCAGGGGCAGGAGGGTCCTGGGGATCTAGACTAGCAGGGTGGCGGGGAGTATCATGGAGAGGAGGGGACCTGAGAAAGCCAGACACGTGGGGCCTGGAGGGGCACCGTGTGGGTGGGTGGGTGGACTTGGAACCCCAAGGCCCTGCTCTGGCTCAGGGCTGGCTCTGTGCTCTGGGCCCTGGGAGGCTGGAACATAACTCAGCTGTAGGCCAAGAGAGGCCGACAGCTGGCTGGGGCTGGAGCAGTTATATATAGGAGACTTGGTGACAGTCTATACTTAGCTGACTTATGACCTTTAAAGAAGTAGGACTTTGTTCATTTATTTGTTGATCTGATAATTCCACAGCCTGGCCTTTTCTCCATCCACAGACTTCCAGTACATTCTTATCTCCCGGGCCCCCCTCTCTGGGCCCCCCTTTCTCCTCTCAGCTCCTGGACCCCGCCGGCCTTGGCAGACCCAGAGTGGGGAGGGCTCCACCGCTCCTCCCAGGTGGGCAGGACGTGACCAGGATGCCCACAGTGAGACCAGGTGCACGGTGGGGTGGACAGGGGCGGGGCAGCCTGTCTTCATTGCCTCTTTTCAAGTTTTAGAAAGAGAAGAATAGGGCTCTGGATTGACCCCAAGTAACTCAAATGAGCTGAAGGAAAATCCTGTTCTCCACCCATTCCACAGTCACTGGGCTCTCCAGGAGCCACGATGACAAGACCCTGGGACAGGGAATGGAAGGAGAGGGACCCAAGGAGTGGGGATGAGGGGAGGCACAGGGAAGGGGAATCTTGGTGAGAAGATTGTCCCCAGGGGCAGGAACCCTCTCTCCAAGGGAAGTTCCAGGTGTGGGTTAAGAGAGGCGTTTGGGGACCTGGCTAACCCGGTCAGGACGGCAGGTGGCAGGAAGCACCCGAGCACCTGTTTGTCTCTTGGCTTCGGATTTGTCAAACTTAATCGAATGGGTATCCGGTCTTTAAGGCCCTGGCAGGGGAGTTCCCCACCCTGAAGAAGCCTCTGCAGGTCCGCGGTGTTTTGGGTGGGTTAGCTGACTTGGATATTTATCCACAGAGAGGAAGGGAAGTAGTCACCGGAGAGGGAAATGACAGGGAGAGAGCAAATGGCAAAGCAACGGGCAGGCTTTCTCTGAGCAAAATTCAGTGCCAGGTCCCCATCCCCCACTTTCGGCCTTTCCCTCCCTCTTCCCACCTTGCCTTGACTCAGGGCTCTGACTCTTTGAAACCTGCTGTGATCGCTGATCTGCACGGTGATGTGCCTGATAGGTGGAGGAGAGCCTTCTAGGCTTAGCCAAAGGCGTGACGTTTGGGGTAAAGCCACTTTTCTTGGTTGTGGGACCAGCGAGCCTCCTCTAGAGGCTGCTCCAGCCAGGGCTGCAGGGCCAGCAAACTGTCCTTGGGGGCACCTGCGCGGCTGGTCTCCAGGCACTGCCTCTTCCGCTGCACCTGCTCCTGAAATCCTTCCAACAGACCGTCGGGCCCATGTCCCTGTGTCCAAGCAGGAACAAGGACATGAATGTATCTCAGGTGCTCTTTCTAGTTCTTAAGGACATCTGGCATGGGGAGTGCCACCCTTCCTCCTCTAGCCAGAGATGTCATCCCCTCCACCATCAGATGTGGCATCACCTCTCATGGGGCTCCGGGCTCTGGCCTCGGTGGACACGGAGGGAGGCAGGCTGGCTCACAGCACTCCACATACCGACAGCTCTTCTCAAGACCCTCCATCTTTTAGGACCTTTTCTAAGGAATGCGGTGGGCTGCCCTTAACCTTGACTCACTCTTCCTGGGAGGAGGATGGGGCTGTTAACAGTGGTTCAGTAAACTTGGGAGCAAATTTTCTTTGACCTCAGTCTTTTCTCTGCAAGTGTTCAAGTATGGCTTTGGGGCTAAGTACATGTTCATACTGGAAAAAGATGTAGATTCCAGCACGTTCCATAAGGAACTCAAAGCACTTCTGCAAACCCTCTCTCCTTCCCCAGCCTCACCGAGGTGGGGTTCCCGCATACCCTCCCCCAGTTCATAGGCTTTTGGCTGCTTCTGAAGGGCTTGAAGTTTTGATGTACCTCCTGTTTTTTGCTGCCACTTGGCCCCATGGGACCTGTTACATAGGCAGCAGGACTGTGGAGTATCCAAGACACTCACCAGGGTCCTGTGGTCACCTGCAGGCTCCAGAGACAGTGGAAAGGTAGCAAAAGCCAGTGCAGAGCTACAAAGATGAAAAGGCTGGAGAGAAGACCAGAGCTGGAATGCCAGAGCCAGCTAGCCCTGCTTGGCCGCTTCCTGGCCAAGTCATAAATCCGCTTTCAGTTTGGGCAGGGTTTGCGTTTTGGATAAGACAACCAGGCCCGTGTAGACAGGCAGCTCCTGTACTCTTTCATCGAGAGGAAATGGGCCAAGGTTGCAGAGGGAATATAGGTGGGATGAAAGGGAGGACTTCCTGGTGAAGTTGCCCTGCACGTGAACAGCAAAGGAACTTCAAAGTGCAGGAGGTTCTGGAAGCGGGTCCACAAACAGGTCAATACCTCCCATGGCCGGTAGATGGCGGAGTAGACCGATGGCCACGCAACATGTCCCCAGTGCTTATTTCTAGGGACAGTAGGCAATTTTAAGATCGGGGACTTAGGTGCTGCCCTCCCCAGCTTCTCTGACAGCTACCCAAATCCTCTCCTTCTCGGTGTCTGCAGCATGCATTTCAGGAGTAATGGGGATGGATGGGTGAGGACTGGAAAAAACCCATATACAGGGAGGGTGAAAGCAGGTGTGAGAGCTGGAGGCTCATGGGGGGACAAGGCAGACCTGTGCATAGGCTCCTGCTGCTTCTCTAATCTGCAGCTGAAAAGTGATCTGGGGTAGAAGAGAGACCTGTCCAGGCCTCCCTTCCCATCTCTAGGTGTCATTTTGAAAGGAGTCTGCAGTAGATGGACAACGCGGAACGCTCAGTATTGTTCCCTCCAAGGGGCGGTGGAGGCAGGACCCATGAATTCCGCGATCTCATCCAAAGACCAAGGAAGCGAGGGCTACCATAGTGTCCCGATGATTGCCTTTAAGGTGGGTTCTGAGTCTGGTCTGCCTTCCAACCAGCTCTCTGGTGGCCCCTGCCACATTGGGGTGGCCAACTCAGTTCCTCCTTCACTCACAAGGCGCTCCCGGGTCACACTGCCGCGCCAGCCTCCACGGAAGCTCACACAGGTACACGGTCCTTCCTCGGGCAACATGAACACCTGCTTGAGGATCACGCATTTTCCTGTCCCCGCAAACACAGAGGGCGTCTGGCTGTAGGCCCAGCTGCTGTGGACCCGGAGGCATCCTAAGGTGGGCAGCACCACTCCCAGCAGAGCCTACAATGCACGCCTCCCACCCTGTTGTCCACGCCACCATGCTGTCCACGCCCACCCTCTGGCTGTCGCTGCTCTCTTGCAGGGGCTCCAATGTGCACCAGCAGACCCAGGCACATCCTCTCAAGAAGCCTTCTGATCCCACCCTGTTCCCCAGCCCAGTGATGGAGGTGTCGGGGACCTGCTGCCCCCTGCCATCTAACCCTCTGTCCTGGGGCTCTTAGTCATGCCCTGGTACCATTAACGCCCTGGTCCCGGGCTGGTGGTAGTTTCCCACTCTATCTTAACCTCATCCTCGAACTTCAGAGAACATGGGGTGGCCCAGATGTTGCGACGTTGCTTAGGGAAATTGAAGAAACCGAGGCGTACTCGGAATTCACAGCTCAAGAAGAATGTAGGCCTTTGGCAGGCCACCTGGACCTGGGGAGAGGAAAGTCTCTTTTTCTAGCCAGGAGACAAGATGGGTTTGCCCAGAATCTCTCTACAAGGAATGAAAAGGGGAGCTGGGTTTCCTCCGGCTTTCATTCTAGCTCTTTCAGTGGAATTTAAACAGTTTTAAGTCTTAAGGGAGGAGCTTTGTCATTATCTTTTTCTCTCCATTGTATGGTATTCAGTATATAATCTTTACATGGAGAAAGGCACCGATTTCCTCGAGAGATAAAGAGAAGTGGGTCTAGAAGCCTGTTTGTAACATAAACTTGGGCAGGTCGCAGTTCCATAGATGCCTTGAGAGGCACCTCGCTCGTGCCCCTGCCTGTAAGCCTGTAGCTGCTGCAGAGGGAGCCGGGAAGCAGAGATACGAGTCTCAGGGGGACAGGAACCAGTAGGGCTCCCCTGGGTTTACTGGGCTTCTTTGATCTAAGGCCGTGCTATCCATTACAGTACTCACTAGCCACATGTGGCCACTTAAATGAATAAATATGAAATCAAATTACAAATGCAGCTTCTCAGTTGCTCTATCCACTTTTCAAGGCCCCATAGCACAGTGGTGAGCGGCTGCCGCGTTGGACAGCGCAGATAGAGAGCATTTTCATCACGGCAGAAAGTCCTGCTGGACAGCTGGTCTGAGGGCTCTGGTCCGCGCCGCGCAGGGCTGCGGCTGGATGCTTTGCAGCCCCTCCCCACTTTGCCCTGTTTCCCCAACAACCTGCATCCTCCTGCTTTTTGCTCGGACATGCAGCTTATGGGGAAATGATGGAGCGGCTGCTCACTGTTGAAAAAACCGTGAGGCCTGTTTCAGTCTCCTGAAGTCTGACCATGTCCCAGAGGTGGATGCCAGATGAATCAATGACACTGTGTGTGCATGCCTCTGCATAAAGACAGCGGGCACAGGGTGGTAGGGAGGGCCTGCTGAGCCTTCCGTGGGGACTGCAGTGCGCCTCGTCCTAGCCATTCCATCCCTGGCCAGTGTCTGCCTTGCCCCAGTCTCTCTTGGAAGACACTGTTTTCTTTTTCTCTGTGGTAACAGACGTGCATGTTCTGGGCTCTTTTTGACAAGAATTATGGGCCGGGAAGGAAAGGAGCGCTGTCTTTTCAAGAGCAAAACAAACCACCGTCATCCTAAGGCACAGCTGCGAGAAGACACTGGAGGGGAAGTCTGACTTGTGGGCGAACGGCAGAGGCGGGGGGCAGGTTCGGAGCCTCAGTGACCGGACGATGATGACAACAGGCTTACCCTGCTGACCTCCTTTACGGCCCCCATGCCATTTCAGGCCAAGAAAACTAATGTGTTTAGGTGCTCTAAACCAACAGCCAGGTTGGCCAAGGTGGTACATTACATCTCTATCCTAAGCAGAGAAATAGAGACACCATGGAGGGCAAACAGTCAGAATAAGAGTCAGACTATCAGAAGGTCTGATTGCCAACCCCAGGTGAGAGGAAGCAGTCTCCACCTAGAGAACTCCCTCTGGAAGTATCCCCCATCGGATGGCATTCCTTCCTGCTGCATTAAGACACTAGGTTTCCTTCCAAAAGACGGAGAGACAAAAGGTGACCAACTGCCCTTGATGCCATAGATATGGCTGCTGTCAAGTTGGTGACACTCCCCCAGAACAAAAGGCTGGGGTCTCGCTCACACATCTCCCACTGTCCTGGGAACAGGGGTAAAGAAAGGATCCCCTTCATTTATCTCCCCTAGAGCCAAAGTAGGATTGAGGGCTGCGACTCCAGTATACATTTCTTGATCTCTGAGGGACAGCTGGTGATACATTTACACATGAGACATACACACTTACGTACAACTCCCAAGATGAATGTCTCTGGCTGGGTGTCTCTAGAATTAGGAAGGACAGAACATGCTTGGTCTCTAACTGATCCTCATATACACCCCAAACCAGAAGGGAATGGAGGGGCTAGGTGGAAAGCAGCCTCTGAAAGGAGAAGGGGGAGAGGGAGAAGCACTTGGCCATTTCTCTGACCTGGCTACACTTCCACTCATGACTCATCACAGTCCATTCAGAATATTACAATTAGGCAGCCACCCTCCCTGAGAACGGTCCTAGATGACCAGAAGTGGGGTGAAAGGGAACAGGCAGCCAGAACTCTCCCTAGTCCCCCTAAGAAAAGAGAGTTGCTGGGGGGTCAAACAAGAGTCCTGTGGTGTCTGGCAATCCAGACTAAGACTCTTTGTTTTGGACTCTTGGGGGCAGGAGGAGAGAACAGAGACATTACTTCCCATCTCAGATTTGGGGGGCTTGCTGGTGGTGTCTACACTTTCCAGTTGGGTTGCTACTAGCCACATGTGGCCATTAAAGCTTGAAACGTGGCTAGTGGGGCTGAATTTAAAAATTTATTTCATTTAGGGGCGCCTGGGTGGCTCAGTTCGTTAAGTGTCCAACTCTTGATTTTGGCTCAGGTCATGATCTCGGGGTCCTGGGACCAAGCCCCGTGTCGGGCTCATGCTGGGTGTGGATCCTGCTTAAGATTCTCTCTTTCCTTCTCCCTGTGTCCCCCACTCTAAAAAAAATTATCTCACTGAAATTAATTTAAATTTAAAAACTAATACTCAATGTGGTTATCGGAAACTTTCTGGGTGTGTTTGTAACAATTCGGGTATATGAATCTAGTTTTTGAACTGTAAATTATATGAAGCCTAAATATACAGAACAAATATTTTTAATGAAAATGTAGTGTCCAAATTGAGATGTGCTGTAAATGCAAACTATACCTCAGATTTCAAAGGCTTCCTATGGAAGAAAGAACGTTAAACATCTCATTAAAACTGCTGGAGTGTATGTAGAAAAGATAATGTCTTGGATATATTGAATTCAAATAATATGGTTAAAATGAATTTCACTTGTTTCTTTTTGCCTTTTTAAAAAATGTGGCGACTAGAAAATTTGAAATTACATGTGTGGCTTGTATTGGATTTCAACTGGCCAGTGCTGTTCTAAAGGGTCTGGGACGAACGTTGTCTCCAGTGGGTGATAAAGAGATGGCACAGGGTACGCAATTCAGCTGGACGGTACAACGGGAATGGTTCAGGAGAACTAGAGCCCACTTAATCATCTGTGTGAATGAGCAAAGGTCAAAGGACACCAGGTTCTGAGTGCAAATTCAGTCTGGGTTTTGGCAAGGGAAGGCCCATGTCTGATGGTTAAAGTTGAGGGATGAAAAATGAGGTAACTAACCTATTTATATTAAAACTCCCCCAGGGTGCAACCTGGCAGGTCTAATCTACTGGGTAGAGGGCCTTAACTTATCTGCCTCCTCCTTAAGAATCCCCCAAGCCAGGAGCAGCCCCAGCTGCAGGATATATTAGCATATGGCTCCTTGCAACTCCTCAGGTCCATCTGAGGCCCCCAGCTGTCATCAGGAGGCTGTCTCCCTTCTCCTTTGGCAAGATGGCTGACATACCTGTCTATGGTTCCAAACCTGGTGACTTTCTTGCTCTCTTCATTGTCGACTCTTGGGGCCTGTGGTTTTCTCTCCCTCTCCTACCCTGCCCCACCAGAGCTCAGGTCTCCTCATCCTTCTTGCCTGACTCCATGAAAGGCCTGTGCTGGTGGAGCCTGGTTGCCATGGGAAGCTGGCTGCTTCCGGGCCATGTTCTCCTTCCAATCTGTGGGCCAGTGAGGGCCTGCCTGCCTTCCCACATCAGCAGAGCTCCCTACAGTTCAGGAAAGAAGGTTTAGTACATGGACCCGAAGCCTGGGCTCAGCACCATCCCTTTCCACCCTCCTTGCCCCCATCCCTTACTAAACCACTGGCCTAAGCCAGTCTTGCTTCCAAGACTGTGTAGAAAAGGGATGCAAGAGAGTGTGATTGAAAATAAAAAGGGTGTTGCATTCTCCACTTTGGGGCGATGTCACTTCTTCCCTTAAAAGACAGCACTCCCAAGTTCTGAGCCCCCAGTTCATCTTCACAACCCCCACTAAGGGAAGACAGCATTGGGCCGTATTTGCTGAAGTCCTTGTGGCAAGTTAGGCCAGGCGCCGGCGAGAGCCCTAGTGACTAGTGAAGAAAGCCCCGGACAGCGGCATGGGTACAGAATCAATAGGACCGTAGGACTGAGTTCTAGCCCTGACTCTGCTGTTAATCCTTCACCTGATGCCGGACAAGTGACTCTGCGCTCTCTGCCTCAGTGTTCTCATCTGTAAAACCATTGCTCTGAGTGCTGTGATCTGTGGGTTCTTTCCAGTATTAACACTCTTCGGTCAATACCTAGACCATTTCTGGGGAGACAGTAGGACTGAGCTGAGCCAAGTGGCCAGGCAGGAAAAGCCACTTTGTCTCTCATACAGGTTCACAGTCGCTCCTCTGTATTTATATTTTAAAAAAGGCATCATAACAGAAATCATGGAAAGAAATGGAACTGGAAAAAAAGTGGGAGATCCTCTGGACATGGGCAGTGGGGAGTAGAAGCTTAGAACTAGCTTCCTTGTTTGTTTGCTTATTTATTTTTGCAAATATGTAATAAATATTATTGTTTCGGAATGCATATCCAGATTGTCATTTAAGGGTGCTCTCTGGGGATTGCAACTTTTGGACCAACTACAGTAAAAATGCAAAACAAAAACTCAAGGAAAACCCCTCCTCGTCTCTCACCACATCCATTCTCCCACCCTCTTCACTTCTGCTCCCTTTTGGTCCCTCACTGGTGTCTGGTCTGTTTATGGAGTTCTCCCAGTTTCCGCGTGCAGTGGGCTTGGGGTGTGTGAATCCCTTCTCCGAAGTTCTATGTTCTATGCATTAAAGAACCCAAAGTTTCAAAGGCATTGCTCAGGTACAAAGTAAAAACCACAGACAAAAATCACCTTCTTTTCCTGCTAGCCACTCCCCCCACCCCCACCCCCACCCAAGGCTTCTGTTGGGACTCCTGCTCCCATGCCCTTTGCTGTAACCCTCACGGTGACCTCTGCCTCCTAGGTCAGCCCGGTCCTCCCTCTGCAGCTGCAAACCCACCTGCCTGCTCAAATCCAACCCAAGCCCCAGCACTCACTGGCAGCTGCACTGACTTAAAGCTCAAGCCCTCAGGGAATTCCGGGGAACTAGGGGATGGAGAAGGGGGGGAGGGGGAGGGAGAAGAAGAGAAATATGGAAAGAAAATGAGCTCTCACTGTGGCCAACTGTCCTTTCCCTTCCAGTCTGAGCTGACACAGCAGAAAGAGGGGCAGGAGGCAAGAAAAGTCAAGTTAAAAGCACCGTCTCTCGTCTTCCTGGCTCCCACTTTGGTTGGCTCAGGGCACAGCCAGGCTCTCAAAGACTTATTTCAAAGGGAGGGGGTGCGGGTGGGAAAGGAATCTGGCTCCTTTGGTTTTCCATGATCTTGTTCAACCCAGACACAAATTTGGCCAATAAACCTAACTCTGGCACTTGACTTCAACATGGCATTTGGACCAGGCTTGGAGTGGACACTAGGGTGATGGATGCCAACCCCTCAAAGAAGCAAAGGCCGAATTCATTTTTATTTAGGTAATATTTTTTCGTTCCCAGAGCATACTTTCTGTCCTCTCTCTCTTATGTCTCAATGACAGAACTGAAACTCAGAAGCCCATTTCTCCCTGTATTCCGAGCTTAATGTCTCACCGGCTCAGGAGAGATCTCCCAGAACCAGGCAAGTATGTACTTCGCCCTCCTGCCCAGAAAGCCACCAGGTCCTTCTCCAAACAATGCCCAGGCAGAGCCCAGGGCTTCCTTTACTGGACCCAGCTCACCCGTATTTATTGAGCTTGGTTCAATAAATAACTCCTGTCGCCCGCTTCCCTCCAGCCTCACACACACTGCCCTCTGTTTCTGTATCTATCTTTGCCCCAGAACGGGCCAAAATAAAATGCGGGGCCCGGCGCGCTCCCAGCACCCAGTGCGCGGGCGGACTCGCTCTCCGGTTGCTCAGCAACGCGCCCAGCAAAACACCAGTCTCCGCCCGCCCGCCCTCCGCTCTGCCTCCCAGCAGCTTTGGCTGCCTGCCACCTCGCTCCCCGTTTCGGATTCTGGAAGTGCACTTTTTCTTTTGGTTAAAAAAAGATACGTGTCTATATCTTTCTTTATATACGCATATATCTTTTGACTTATGTGTGCGTATATATACATGCATGTATCATCTCTACCTGTATCTGTATCTGTATCTGTATCTGTATCTGTATCTGTATCTGTATGGCAACCGCAGGAGGGAGAGGCAAATGCAACTTCTCACCGCTGGCTTTGGTAGGGGGACATGGTGGACGGGCGTTGGGGAGCAGGATTTTTGGTCAAGGGAGCAGACACGCTCCTCCCTCTCTCTGTTCATTTCCCTGTCTTTATGAACCGTCTCTGCGCCATCTCCAACTTTTTGGGGACCCACTCAACGGTTTTCGAGTGGGCCAGGAGCGCCCACTACTGTACTATCTTCCGGGAGGAAGGGGTCAGCCCCCGCAGCCATCCTGCAACCGTGGTCGGTCAGGCACCTGCCAAAGGCCGGGTGGAGTCGCCAAAGAAGCGAGGGGTGTGGCGGGGAGGCAGCTACATGTTCGCCAGGAGGCACCTTGAAGGTGGGGGTTGAGGAATGGGCTGCAGGGAAGTCTAAAGGGCATCTTGCTTGGGACAAAAGCCGGTGTGTGTGTGTGTGTGTGTGTGTGTGTGTGTGTGTATTACGTTGAACTGAAAAGTTGGATGATGAGCCAATTTACTCTTCCAAGCAATTGCGCGCGCACCGTGCGCGCACACCCTCCACACCAACCACATCACACCAACCACACGGTTGGGCAAATAAAAGCGGGGCCAGAATGCGGCTGAGTGATACCTTGCATACTTTCGATGTGACCGGATTATTACCCAGAGCGCTCACTTCCAAACCAGGAAACCGATTCATACCTTTTCTCCACTCCTCCCCCCGCCTTCCTCCCCACCGCCCCCCATCCCTCTGCCTGTGCTAAGCTTTTCCAAATCCACATCCCCGAAGATGAGGGCGGCCAGGACCGCCTTTGAAAAGTGGCTCTTAATAAAAGTAACTCCACAAACCGGCCTCTAGGGCCTCTGGGGCCTGCGCGTTGCACTCTGTTCCTTTTTTGCAGGCTGCGATCCGGAAGACCACTGCCTCTCGCAAAGTGGGGGGCGGCCGCGGGCGACAGGCAAACCCTGTAAGGTTTGCTGGGATCCAGATCAAACCCAGGAAAGTTCTCCTGCCGCTTCTCAAGCACTGACGCACTCTTATCTTAGGTGATAGTGTGTAGTTTGTAGTTCGAAAACTCACACTGGGGTGCCCTAATGGACAGGATGGGAGGAAGAAGGGCATTGCCCCAGCAAGAAACCACACAGAAAAAAAAAAAAAAACCCACAAAACATGATTTAGCTAAGTCTTAACGCTTTTCGGAGAGAATTAATAACCAGGTTGACGTTTCAGAATCCAGATTTTTGTGTACAGCTCATTAGACTTAAAAAAAAAAAAGTAAGACCAGGTAAGTCCAAAAGGAAACACATTCTAAAGGGGGGGCAGAACTGTTCTGGTTGAACAACGAGCTCTGTCAACCTTTTAAACCTTAGACTCAAGACGCAGAGGGTTTGGGGGCGGGGCCACCAGGGGGCGGGGCTACTTGGAGGCGGAGGGGAGGCTCCTGGAGCACTCCTTTTCCGTCTCCGCCCAGTTGATTTTGCATTCTGTGTTTCCAGGGCCCCTCTTTCATTTACACCACACCCACTTGTGATCCTGTTTGAAAGACTGAGGTGGTGGTGGTGGTGCTGGTGGGGAGATTAGCACTGGCGGGGAAGTTGTGATGTCTGAGTTCTACATCCCTTCTTGCCCCCGTATCCACCTTTCTTCCTAGGTAAAATCCGAACTGGGGCGGAGAAAAAGGAATTAGATTCAGGGACGAACACTCAACCTGGGAACAGAAACCCTGCTTTCCCATTCCTCCCCGCCCCCACCGCCCCCACCTGCCCGCCGCCGCCGAGCGTGCTAAAGTAGTTTTTCCCTTCCCGGAAAGAAAAAAGGTATTTTGCATTTTAGTATGTTTTACCATGTGCCACAAACAATCACACCGAGTCAAGAGCGATGGGTGTGCACGTGGGAGGGGCATCTAAGCCCCCAGCCTAAAGGCGTTACCTTTCAAGCGTTGGTGCGTGTGTGTGCGCTCGCGAGTGCGTGTAGGGGTAGCGGGAAAAAAACGCCAGGACAGGCTCGTAGGGGGGTCGGGGCAGGGGCTGGGAGGGACAAAGGTGGAATTGCCGCAGAAAACCGGTAACGCCTCTCCCTCCAGGTCCCCAGTTAAAGCAGTATTTTAACAAAGAGATTTTTTTTTCAAGTTCAGAAAAAAACCGTATTGGGTGGGTGGTGGGGGGGTGGAGGAGGGAGTTGATAATGTAACATGCACCTTCTCAGACTGGAAATTGAGTACCTGGGGTTTGGATCTGGAGACCGAAGAACAGCTCAGAGTCCGTGTTCAGACGGAGGGGGATGGGGAGGGTGAGGAAGGGTGGGTGTAGGGGCGAGGAGAAGGAGCGAAAGCCGCGAGAGGCTCGGCTAAGAAAGCAGCCCGGGGTAGCTGGATCCGCCAGCCTCCAATTCCGAGGTGCAAGGACCCTCCCCGCCCTCCTCCCGGGCTACACCCCGGCTCCAAGCCACTTGCTGGGCCAGGCGCACAGGGCTAGACCGTCCCGTGTCCCCCGGCCGTGCGCCGTGTAACTGACTGGCACACAGAGCGCGCTCACCGATTTTGGCTTGCTCGCGGTAGCTCTTTTCGTTGAGGCAAACCCCGCGGCCGTGCAGCAGGGCGTGCAGCGGCTTCTCCTCGTCCTGTCGGGGGAGGCAGCGCAGCCCCTGGGCGCAGCGCTCAGTGTAGACGCCGCATGACTGCCCCTCGGCCAGGGCGCAAGTCATGCAGCAACCGCAGCCCGGCTCTTTGACCAGCTCGCAGCCCAGGGGGCTGGGGGGGCACATGGAGAGGGCTTTCTCGTCGCAGGGCTCGCAGTGCACGAAGGAGCCCAGGCCCTGGGCCGGCCCCGCACAGGCAGCCAGCAGCAGGAGGACCGCGGTGAGCACCATCTTCTCCGAGTCTTCCCCTTTACCTTGGGGCGGGGCACGAGAGCGAGAGTGTAGGGAGAAAGGGGCCAAGAGGGCGCCCGGAGAAATTAAAAAAATTTTTTTTCTGGCAGGTAGAGCAGGTGCCCTCCCCCAGACAATTGCAAAACGTAAGGAGAGATGGAGGGCTGAGGTGCGTGCAAGCAAGTCCCAACTGCAAGGATTAAGGGACTTGCAACAGGTTGGGGGGAAAAGAGCAGCGCCAGGTGCACGCGGAGGGAGTGGAAGCCTGAGGAACAACCCCCCCGGGCAGACCTGCTCAGAATTACAGGGAGGAAAAAGCCAAAAAATTGTTCACCCCAAAGCAACCACCGGAATAATGAGCTCGGAGGCTGTGGAGGAGAAGGGGGTGGGGGTGGGGGGAGAAAAATGGGTCTGTCTTCAAAAATTTTTGTTTAAAATCTAAAATGCACCCTGTTCCTTTCTAACCTTCAGCTGCCTGCAGCGCGCGGCTGCCCAGGAACAGGTAAGAGGCGGCAGTTGTGGCCGCGAGAGTGGGGGAAAATGTTGAAATCAAGAAATTAAAAAAAAAAAAAAAAGCCCCAAATCCCAAACCCTAACACCTCTTTGCTCCCACTCTGCCACCACCTCTTCGAAATTCGCAGGTTCTGCGTGAAGCTCGAAGAGGGTGCAAACGGAAGAGGGGGTAATTAAAAGGAGCAAAAAAAGAGAAAAAACCCACACCGATTTGCCCCTCTTTCCTAGCTCTTTTCCCCGGCAGAAGTTTCCAAAGAGACTACGGGCTCCGGTGGAGCAGGCGCTTTTAAATAGACGGCCCCTGGCCGCCAGCCAGTTTGTAGCTGCTATTTGAGCTCCCCAACACCCAGCCCAGGCGAGGATGCCAAGGAGCTTTGCAGTACAAACTCACACGGGGTGGGGGTGGGGAGAGGCCTTCTAGACACACGGGGGCTCCCCTGCGCTCCCGGAACAGTGCCCCCCTCCCCCCGGAATGTAAGAAAGGGGCTTGGGGGACAGGGCTGGGCTGCTTAGCTAAGTGGATATATACAGTGCCCAAGAAATTCTTCCAGAGCTTTGGGAACCGGCTGTCTGCTAGTGTCTAAGTGACTATGTGAGGGGTGTGTGTGTGTGTGTGTGTGTGTGTGTTGTTTGAAGGGGAGTGTTAGTGTGGGATGGCTAGCTGAGGGTAGTGAACTAAATTAAAAAGAAAGAAAGAAAAAAAAAAAAAAAGCAAAACTGGATTTTCCCCCTTAAAAGTCCAGGGAAGGGAATTTAATTAAGAGCATTTCTCTTGCCTGTGGAGTGTGGAGTGACTGTCTTTGGTCATATGATCAAGAGGTGGCCACTTTCCTTCAGCTCCATTGTTGGCCCAGGGAAGCTCTGTGTGTGTGTGTGTGTGTGTGTATGCATACACGCCTGAGTGCTTGCTCAAGCTTGTGGGTATCTGTGTTGTGTGTACTTGTGGGAAGTGGTAGCCTTTCAACAGCATCGTAGGGCCAGTGAGTTATGGAGACTAGCACTTTCCAGGAGATGCTAAGTCTGAAAATCTTGCCTGCTGACCAAACGTGGCCTGGTGTGGTGTTTGGATGCAAGGCAGGCAGATTGGAGTGATACTCTCCCCTCACATTCTTTTCCTGGAGCAGTTCTGTTGGATAGGGCCACATCTCCGGAGGGAGTGGGTGCCAGACCAGAGGAGCACCTTGTTACGGGGTTCACTGGCAGGCACAGGTAGCTCAGGACTGAGAGCTGACGGGGCCATAGGACTTGCTCTGAAGAGATCCCGACCAGGGACGTTCTTATTTCATTTGAAACCTCAGGCAACCTCTTCAAACACTGTTGGATCCCTTCTTTCCTTAGTAAAATGAAAGAAAGCTAAAGTCTTGAAGGAGGGAAGGTGGCGATTTCCCTTTGTTTCTGAAATGCACACGGCTGGGCTGAGGACTTCACAGCGGGATCAGAGAGAAATGAGTCGTCCTTGCTGCCCGGTTTGGGAGGACCCAGGGTGGGATTCAGCCCTTTTACATTTCCTTCCTCTCTTTAGAAGTGCTCTCACTTTCCTTTGGAAAAAGGGGCTGCATTTCATGAAGTTTGCCACTAGACTGCACCCTTATCTATGATAAGAATTCTTTCCATAGGACTGCTTTTGAGAAACGATTTCTCCTGCGGGTTTGGCTCCGGAGCTCCTCACTGTAGGCTGTTAACATTCCCAGATCCTGATCTTTCGACTTGCTTATCTATTTGCTGAAAGGCACATTTTAAAAGAAGGCTAAAGCTGAAAGTTGTGCTTGTGTTTGGATTGCCGGAGGGGTTTTTAGGCGTTGGCTGGGAGAGGGGGGAGGGGTTGTGTGTAGTGATAAAAGCAAACCAACCCCGAACAATTCCCCCCACCCAAACTGCAGGACCTGTTTGCATTGCCTCTCCCCTCCATCTGGGGGCTTAGAAAGGTAGGGGGAGAATTAACGTTCAAAAATTCAGCTGAAATATTTCAGGAACCAGGGAGATCATGTTATTTTCCCTTTTGTGTCAAGTTGAGACTAGAAGAGCGGCCCAACAGTGTGCGGTGTGTGTTCTTACCCCTGCTCGTATTCCGGCACCAGCCCAGCAGCAAAGCTGACTCCAAGCACATGGTAGCATTTCAGATGAATGGGGAAATTGTGGTGCTCCTTCCAGAGAAACATGAGTTGCTAGTTCCAGCCACCCTCTATTCTGAGAGAGACGGCCTCCAGTGACACGTCTTTTTGTCTAGCCGACTTCCAGTGGCTGGAAAATAAAATGTGTGAGGACAGGTAGAAGGAAGAGGGGGATGATTCATGGAGAAGACGAAAAGCCTGTGGAGAGAAGGAGGAGGAGGTGGTGGCCGGGGCCGGGCCTTGGGGTAGGGTGTAGGGGGCTGTGGAGAGCCCATACTCTGCAGCTCTGTAAATGTTAAGTGAACATTCCCGCGTGTCTGCTTAGAAATGAGCTTAAGTCAGGAGGGAGTGAGGGCTGGTAGGACAGAGCTGCTCTTCCAGGGACCTCAGGTAGGCTTCTGAAAACACAAGAGAAAGAATTCTCAGTAGCCTGGGGCTGTCTACAGTGGTTTGGTCCAAAGATAGGGCTGGCCAGATGGGCTTGCTTGCAAGAGTCCATAGGTAACATAAGATAGTGGAGAAGTTCTGGTACGAGAAGTAGGATTATGGGGTGTGCCTATGGGCCTCTCTTGATTCTGTTTCCCTCCTCTCCACTCTGTAGACCGAGATCTGTTCACAGCCACCTTTAGAAGATTGCTTCTGGGGAAAAAAAAAATAGTTTGCATCAATGAATTTAGTTAGGAGGGGCTCATTTATTCCTGCCAGATGCAAATGTCAGAGGCCAGGTTCCCTTCCCTCCTTTATTACTGACTTGCTTTCCCTGCCCTGAGCTTCCCAACTCTGCTTCCCACCCTGGCATGTCCGAGTTTTGATGCCTTTCAACCACATTTTTCTTGGAGAAGTAAGAAGTTAACTATCATCCACTTGTGTCTCATCCCGTTGAGAGCGCTCCTCCCCATTCCTTTAAAAAACTAACTGCATATCAAGACCAAGTTTCAAGAAATGCAACTGGGTAAAAGATTTATGCTTTTACGTGGACGGCTTTTCAAAGGGTGACTAACGTCTTTGTTTTATAAAGCTTGATCATTTTCTGTTGAGTTTCTAAGTGATTTTCAAGGTGAGGGTGACTCCTGATAACATGGTTTGGGAAAGCTGCACTTTTAATAGGACATAAAGTATCATGGGTTCCTCTGGTTGGAAGGGAACAATGTCAGTTAAGGGTCTTGTCTTCATTCTTTTCCTTTGCATTACTGTCCTCACTGCCTTAGACAGACTTGCTGAAACCATTCTTTACAGTGAGTAATTACTGTGTGTTAAATATCTTATGAGATTGACATCAGTCCCTTTCCCAGCAGACATCACGCATACTGATGCTGCCACTTCATCTTAGTCTGAAACTAAGGTATGGTCACCTTTAAGAAATGAAGCACCTGGTCACTCCAGTCCCTCCCCAGATCAGGGAAGTTCAGCAAGACTGAGGTCTCTGCAGAATGGCTCAAGGCAGCTCTGTTGTAGTGACGGGGCTGAAGGCTAGGTGGCAGAATAGATACATCGTTTCAAACACGCCTCCTCTCTCCAAGGGAAAGAAGCTGAGCTGGTGAAGTCTTTAGCAACGGGGGTGGGGGCTGCGGGGGAGCAAAGGCACTGATGGAGGGCCACATCAATGCCCTGTGGGTCCCCTGTACATCACCCCAGCCTTGGCACTCCCTTTGCCATGACAGCACTGATCCAGTGCAGGTGGGACACCTTCCAAGACCCACCAGCAGCTATATTCGTGATCACTGTACCTTGGAGACAGGTACGGCCAGGTCAGAACTCGATTACTTTGGGTTCATCAAAGAATGCCCTAAAGCTTCTCTGAAGAATAATTAAAATATGACCTTCAGCCAAAGTGCATAAAAAACGTCCTCTAAAAATTTTTAAATGTTAATTATGGTATATTTCAACCCTTCAAAGAGCAGAAGGTAGTATAACAGATAGCCTCTACTCACCGGCACGTTTAACGGTTACCATGCTGCCATGCTTGCTTGAGATTTTGGTATACAGATTTACAGTGCTGCAGAGAACAGCTCCCCCTCCCCCACCCCCACCCCCTCCGCCCCTGCGCCCCCGCCCCTTCAGCCCCTGCCTCTTTTCTCTGCAGGGGTAACCACTCTTTTGAAGGAGCTTTGTATCCTTTTTGCACAGTGTTTTTCTAGGTTTTGCACGAAGTTTCTTACAGAACAGAATTAGAACGATTTTGAGGGTGAAACCACGAGCTACTTGGACGTAATTTGGTAGTGGTGCTTGTTATGGTGGCAGTTTAACTACAGTCCCCACTGACCCCGGGGCTGACTTCTGATGGAGCTGGTGCCAAGTATGACTCAGAGTGACTTATATTTCTATGTGAGCAATATACAAGTTAATAGTTTTAAGAATTGATGTTGAGAAAGCTTCTGGAACCATTCCAGAGAGATATGGCAGAATAGGGACGGCTCCATAAATACAGTTTCTGGTTGGAGGCCTTCTTGGATCACGGGATCTGACATGTTTGTACAATGGACAGCCCTAGAGCTGTGTTTGAATTTTGGAAAAATGAGATTAACCAGAAAAAGTGATCTGTTGTGATTTAAAAAGAAACAGTGTTGGTAGATTCAGATCTGGGAGGGAGGGGGTTGGGCTACGCAGGGAAAGATGGAATCACATGGGATGGGGGAGAGAGGGAGTATGTTAACTGCTTGAAGCAGATGCAGTTGAGCCGTGAAAAGGCCAAATGAAACCACAGTGCATGGCTGGAATCTAGGTTCCATTACAATTCAAGGAAAAGAAACCATAAGAGCTAGCTTACCACCACTAGCCCATAGGGCAGATTTGTGTGATTTAGAAAAAGATACCCTTCCTCAAGGCACTTTGCCTTTATTTGTCAGAAAATTGTTATGAAATACAGACTTTGTTAGAGCAAGACACTTTTACTCCCCCTTCCAGGAAATTGTCATAATAAATGTGCCTATCTATGATGTCTGCTGTAACTAGTGCCACTTAGATGGGACTCTTATTGTGCAGTACACAACCTGAGCAACTATGTGGGGTGGCACTGGTTGGAAGAGTTGAGCCTGGTTTCCAAACCATTAGGAAAGACTGTTTTTCTACTAGTGTGAAAAGGATTGGTCCAGTAACATGGTTTGATCCATTGCCAGAGTTGAGGAATGGGCTTGAGCCCCTTCAAAGCAGCAAACTCTGGCTGACTGTTCTCAGCTGGGCCGATCTACACCTTTGTGCCATTCCTTAGAGAAACCATGCCTTTCCGTGCTCCCATGTCTTTGCACAAACTGTTTGTGCTGACGAGAATGCTTTTGCCCTCTGTTCTGACTAGTGAACTAGTCATTCCTAAAGATCCAAATTAAATCACATCCACTTTGACAGATCTCTGCGACTCACATGTACGATTTCCTAAAGACACCTAGCTAGCTTCGTAGCACCATTTATCATATGTGGTCCTCTGTGTCCTCACCAGTAAAATGGGGGGGGGGTGGGGAGACTTGTTTCCTACCCTGTAGGGTTGTTTTGAGCCTTGAACGAGGCTGTCTCTGAGAGCCTCGTTAGTGCTTACTCAGTATGGCCTATGAGACCGAATCTTTCCCTTTAGACAGAATGTTTTGAAGGACCTAAGGTCTTACTCATCTTTATCTTATTTCCACTTTCCCTTCTTTCCCTCCAGCTTGGCCAGGAGCCCCCAAGACAGTTCCTAGCACAGAAGGCCCTTACTAACTTACTCTTGAATGAAAAACATTTACTGACCTCTAATTATTCCAACATTTTTCTAATCACCTAGTTCTATTTCTAGTTCTATTTCTGCATCATTCTGACTGTTGGTAACGTCCATGTTGATGTGTTTCTATTTTGTCCCTTTATATACGAAGCTGGTCAACACTTTGTGTCTCAAATATGAATCATTTAAATAACAGTATTTTAAAATCTTCTAAAATAACAGTAAATTCCAATATACTCCTTTTGTTGGACTTAAAATATGTTAATTAGAGTGTAAGCCAAATATGTACATATTAAGGCATAAACTCCATAAGCTTTTCTTTCTGTAAAATCCGACAGATACGTAAACGAACACAATCAAAACTGCAAACCCGACAAAACACAAAATGATACCATGAATTTAGTGTGTGGATGTTTAGTTGATGTTTTGCTGAGAAGAAATCACTCATGTCATGATTATGGTTTAACTATTACAGTGCAAGTTTTTTGAGCTTGGCATATACACATTTGATGTCCTGTTTGACGATTTAATTCTCTATTTTTTTATTTTTTATTTTATTTTATTTTTTTAAAGATTTTATTTATTTTTTTAACAGAGATAGCCAGCGAGAGAGGGAACACAAGCAGGGGGAGTGGGAGAGGAAGAAGCAGGCTCATAGTGGAGGAGCCTGATGTGGGGCTCGATCCCATAACGCGGGGATCACGCCCTGAGCCGAAGGCAGGCGCTTAACCACTGTGCCACCCAGGCGTCCCTCTCTCACTATTTTTTTAAAAACTACAATGGAGTCATGGCTTATGTAGTGGTTAAAGTCAGCTTGAAATACAAAAATCGAGTATAATCAAAATTCCCTGTGAGAACCCCTTCAATCACTTGCAAAACAAATGGCCCCGTGACGTCTTGACTTTCATGACACAACATCGGGTCCCCCGACTCGGCTCCGGGGGGTTGTCTCAGGGTCAGGCCCACATCCACTCTTGAGCCCAGTGACAGTGACATGGTGCCATTTGGCTCTCATGCCTTTGAAGATGGGGCATGCGTTCTAGAGCTGCGCGTGCATGGCTGGCCGAGGTGAGGAGTCTGCGCATAGCTGAATGACCAGCCTTGGACAAAAACACGTATCAAGCAAATATAAAGAACAGGAATAGGGGCGCCTGGGTGGCTCAGTTAGGTAAGCATTGGCTCTTGGTTTTGGCTCAAGTCATGATCTCAGGGGCCTGGGATCCAGCCCCGCATTTGCAGGGAGTCTGGTTGGGATTCTCTCTACCTCTCCCTCTTCCCCTCCCTCCTCCCTCCCTCCCCCTCATGCTCGCTCACTCTCTCTCTTTCTCAAAAAAAAAAAAAAAGAATAGGTGAACAGGCTGTGATATGATGGTGGGGAGGTGTGTGTGGGAGTCGCATGCAGAGATGACATGAGGCCAAGAGTGGGGGTTACCGTTTTGCTGGTAAACGCAGGTGCTGGTAAACCCATACAACATGAATATCACGACTCACTAGACTTTTCCATTTGTATACGCTTAGAGCAGGTGAAGGCACCAATGCGGCCGCCAAGCAGGGCAGGGAAGCATCTTCACCATACGCCAACCAAAGAGACGACATCTATTTGGAACAAGGATTAAGAGGCTAAGGGGAGAGATGTGGAGTTTACCCAGTTAGGGGACACTGAGTATGGAGGACAGGTTTCCCTGAGCCCCATGCTTTGTTCTCATTTTTGTTTTGATGATGACTTTATTTTTACAAATTTTTAAATTTTTTAAAAATTCCAGTATAGTTAACATGCAGCGTTGTATTAGTTTCAGGTGTACGATATAATGATTCAACACTTCCATACATCATGCAGCCTGAGCCCCAAGCCTTGAATACCACTGTCCCTTCAGATTAAAGCAGCTCAACCTCGAGCAAGTTACTTAACCCTCTCCGGGCTCAATTTATTCCTCTGTAAAATGGGCCAGGGACCTACCAGTGGGTTGGCACGACGGTTAAATGAGGTCATCTCTAAATCACTTAGCACAGCACTATTCTGTGGTGTATTAATTTGCTAGGGTTGCTGTGACAAAGTCCCAAAATGACAGACGTTGATGGTCTCACCGTTCAGGAGGCCCGGAGCTCAAGATCAAGGTGTTAGCAGGGCCCGACCCCCTCGGAAGGTGCCAGGGAAGGATCTGTTCCAGGCCTCTCTGGCAGCTGCTGGTAGTTCCTCGGCTTGTGGCAGCCTGACTGCAGTCTGCACACGACATACCCCCGTGTGTGTGTCTGTGTCCAAATTTCCCTTTTTAAAAGGACCCCAGTCATACTGGATTCGGGGCCGCTGTACTCCAGGATGACCTCGTCTTAACTGATTACACCTGCTATGGATGGCCCTCTCTGCAAACACATTCACGTTGTGAGGGACTTGGGGTTAGCCTTTCAACATACGAATTGGGGGGGGGCATTATTCGACCTTTACCACATAGTAACACTCAAGTGGTAGTTATTAGTCACAATACCTTCTCTGAACACCTTTTCATGGGGTATTTCTTAAAGCCAGGGCTGCGTCTCTGTTCTCGTCGTCTTTCCAGGCCTTGATTATGTCTAGAAAGAACGTGCCCCGAGAGCGGGTGATTTGTCTGTGGGGCTCAGTACTGTGCTGTCCAGGGTCTAGGGCTGCAGTAGGCACCTAGCAGACCCAGGGGCTTGTGGGTAAATGAATGAGGTCTGTATCTCTCTTCCTATTTATTGATTTTTTTAATTTCTTAGTAGCCAGCCTCTCTCCTCAGTTACCTTTTCTAGACTGCCGAGGTATTAAAGGCAAAAGACGTGAAACCAAACACATTTTAGTTTCCTTTGTTGATAATTATTAAATCCTCCATAATCACTTGCTCCATGCAGCCAGTGAGAAACCCAGCCAGATGGCAGAGGGCAGTGGGGGTGTTGGTGGGGGTAGGGGTTGGAGGTGCCTGTGTTGGAGACAGCCAGAGCCCACTCTGGACCCTTTCTGGGACTTGGCTTTGGCCAGGGCTGGGGGTTTGGGATGCATAAGACCCAACACTGAGTGTCTGGGAAGAAGCCAATGAGGTCAGTATTGGCTCTGTTGGGTCAAAGTCAAAGTCAAAATGAGGAGCCACAGGCCTGGAAAGGTACAGGGGCTTTATCAGGTCCTCAGAAAGGTGTGAAGGATGCCCCCTTCACCTGATGCAATGACTCTGTGTCCACAGACCACCAGTGCAGGCCCCAAAGGTGTGGCCCCTGTATCAGCTGGCTCCTCTTCTGAAAACATGTCAGGAGTTGTGTTGAGTCCTGAGCTCAGGCAGGAACTGGAGTGTGAAACGTAGACAGAAAACGCTATATTCTAGAGACCCAGAGATGAACTGTCATAGGCTAAGGAGCTCTGAGGTGGTGTCCGGACTCAATCCCCCACTCCCCCTGCCTGAAGGGGGAGAAATGAGGGAAAACACACTAATAAAGTACTGGCATCATGGAGGTCCCTATGTATCTGTCTGTCTACTCAGCTGTTTCCTCACGGCTGTAGGACCTGTGTCGCAAATGCACACAGCCCTTGGCCAGAAGCAGGAAGGATCCAGGCCGCCTGGGGGCTGGAGAGAATCATGGGTTCAAGAGGGGCAATAGCAAAAGTAGCAATTCAGTTTCAGCCTATGGGTAGCATTTGGGGCCAACTAAAACAGTGTGGGCTCACCCTCCCGGACTTTTTTTTTTTTCTATTAAAGATTTAACTAGTTATTTACCTTTATTTAAAAGCACTTTTATTGTGGAGAATCTCAACCATACACAAAAGCAGACAGAGGAATGTAATAATCCCCTGAGCCCATTCCTCAGCCCACACAACCATTATTCCACAGCCATCCTGCCCCAGATACGTGGCTCTACGCACTGCCTCCATTTCTGACGGAATTTTAACCTACAGCGAAACATAACTCTTAGGCTTCGGGTAGACTATCGTATTGATGGAGCTGCTTTCTCACACCCTGAAAATTCACCCAAACATTCTCAAGTGATTGAGTAGGAAGATAGATGATTTTTTTCTATATTATGGAGCAAGAATTTGGTGACCGATAAGGGAATATTTGAGGAAAGTGGGCGTGTAGAAGATACATGATTTTGAGGTTCTAGAGTCTGGACATTTGAGAGGATGGGGTGGGAGGCAGATGATCTGAGCAGAGGAAGCACTGAAGAAAAGTGGGGAGAAGAAGATGGATAGGGTACGTCCAGGGGGATCTAGCCTGAGCACGGACAGTACAGCAGGGCTGGGAAGAGCGGGGCTGCTGGGAGAGATCTGGGGACCATCCACACAAATGTGATAATAAAGGTATGAACTCCCAGAAGGAAGGCTCTGTGCAGAAAAGAGCACTACGGTCTGGGCTTAGGGGGAGAAGTCAAGATCTATCTGCAGTCGACTCCGTTTTGCAGGAAGGCCTCTGCTGCTGTGGTGCTGGGGGGAGGGAGGGCGGGCGGAGGACACCTGTTTGATTTGATCTTGCTGAAGGAGGTCAAGAGCTGGTCATTATGTCAAGGTAGGAAGAGGTTGGGATGTGGGCGAGAAATGAACATTTGAGACAGCTGGGATGGGCTGGAGGGGAGAGAGGACTGCTGGGAGACAGACGGGGCAGGGTGGGCGCATGGCTGCTTGCCTACCCAGAAACCAAGTCGCTCTACCCACATGGAAAAGTATCTATTCCAGCTCTGAGAGAGAGAGAGAGAGAGAGAGAGAGAGAGACAGGGTGTGTATGGGGAAGCATCTCTGCAGGTTTGAATTTCTAACTCTAGGGATCACCTAAACCCTTTCTTAAAGAAAGCTCACCTGATTACTTCAGGCTCGCCCTGGGATAATCTGTCTTTGAATTGACTCAGTCGACTGCAAATTAATTACATCTGGGAAGTCACTTCAGCTTCGCCATATAAGGTACCACAATCACAGAAGTGATATCCCATCACCTTGGCCATATTCTAGTGGTTAAAAGCAAATTACATATCCCACCAACACTTGGGGTTGGGGGGTGGATTTTATACAAGAACATGAGTCATTGGGGGTCATTTTAGAATTCTTCCCACCATGATGCTTGACAGGTCCATGACAGTTTTAAAAACTTTCACTTTATTTTATTTTTTAGGTCAATGACATTTTTGTCCTCAGGTTGTCCACCAGTAAAGTAATAGGACTCTGAGTCCTTGTACCAGTGCTCAATCTCTTGCATAAACCCAATTGTCAGGAGAGAAAAGATTTGAGAAAGGAAGAGACACGATGTTTTCCTGCTTCTCAAGTTCTGTATTGTTTCAAAAAAAAAAAAAAAAAAAGTCAAAGGAGGCTACCGGCCAGGGAACTCAAGTCAGCAAACATTTAATGAGAACACTCTAGCACGAGGCGCTGTCCTTCACTGTGTTGCAAGGGACACAAAGATGAGTGTGTTTCTTGATTGCAGAGATCTTTATAGTTTTCTATGGGAGATCAGACACATGTAATTGATACAAAGTGGCCTAAAGGCCATATCTTAGGAGATGTAGGAAGCAGACCACACCTTGATAATGGTGACCATAACCCACACACCCCGATAGAGGTCCTGTGGTTTCTGGTCACGTAAGCACCGCCTGTCTCTCTGATTGCCCTGGGGAGTATGCCCAACTCCAGGGAAGAACCCACAAAAACTCCATTAATGCCAGGCTGTGCTTGGGCATTGGCTGACATCTGGTCAACCCCACAGTCAAAGCTGCACAGACCTGCAATGCAGGAGAGACAGACCGCTCCAGTGAACAGTTGGGTTTTCCAGCTCTTAACTTCCAGGGGTTATTCAAAGTGTCAAGGGTGTGAGAGGAGCGGAAGGCGTTCAAGAGAACTGACGAGAAGTGTTTTGGCTGGGAGTGGAATCTGCTCCCATCCCGAGGCTGGCCCAGCCCAGCCCACCTCACCCCCAAGTCTTTGAAGTGTGCTACCTGGATGGTGAGCTAAGCCATGCTTGGCAGGAGGGGAGGGAGGCTGTGTGGTCTGGCAAAGAGCAGAGCAGAGGGGCAGAGGGACCAAGCCTGAATCTGCAGCTGACTCATGGCACCTCTCGTGCCAGGCATTTCACCATTCAGTCCAGATGGAAAATGAGGAAAAGACCCAAATCGGGATCTCACTGAGAAATCCAGATGCCTTTCAGGAGGATAAACAGGGCAGTCCTCTTCTCTCTCTCTTGTCTCTGTTTCCCTGTTTCTGTAAGAATGTCTCTGTGTTTGTTTCTCTAAAGAGGTATGTGCTTCAGCTTCGGTCATTTCTCTTTGTTCCCCTTCCTCTTACTTTCTGTGTGGATCAGCTTCAGGACTTGATTTTGGCCTCAAACTCTGTTACTGTCTTCAGGTAGGATTGGGCAGAGCCCATTGTGTGGCCCCCTGCCCCCTCCCCCCGGCCTCTTTAGCTTCCTTTCCAGTTCAAGTGAGGTCTGGGTTTCTGG
This sequence comes from Ursus maritimus, assembly GCF_017311325.1. Lineage (NCBI taxonomy): Eukaryota > Metazoa > Chordata > Mammalia > Carnivora > Ursidae > Ursus > Ursus maritimus. The sequence continues at coordinate 20,360,443 of NW_024423343.1, read as the reverse complement.
CGCACCTTCTGAGTGCTGTGTCTCGGCAAGCCTCTGCCCCTCATCTTGACAATGGAAATGTTGGGGGTCGGGGGAATAGAAAAAGCTCTCGACCTGGCAAAGGCCTTGCAGGGCTCTGGTTCTGTCGGTTGCTGGAGCAACGGCAGGGTTTTTTGTTTTTTTTTTTTAATAAGCACTTCTGGTAGAGGAACAAAGAACAACAACAACAAAAAATCACTCCTTTAAAGTAAGTACTTTTCTATGGCCTTGGATTTCATTTTTCTCTGCTGCCCTTTGCCTCAGTCCTAAGATCCTCAGATAGGCCAGCCTTCTTCCACTCTTTTGTCCTTATTTACTCAGGAAAAACACATCCATTTTTTCTCTTGGTCTTTCTGTCCCTTCCCATTCTTCCTCACTTGGGGTGATTTGGGTGGAGAATCCCTTGCATTGTCTACATTTAATTTGAGTCCACTTACAGAGGAAGAACCTTGTTCTGTGGTTCATGGTGTCTACGAATGCACTAGTCAGGAGTCCTGCAGGCCTGGGTCGGACCACAGCATCTCCACCCATTAGCTGAGGGGCCTGGTGAGTGACCTCTCTGAGCTTCAGTTTTCCTTGCCTGTAAAATGGGAATAATTAGTATTAGTCCGCTGTGCAGAGTTGATGGGAATACTAACCAGGGTAACATACGCAAAATTCTTAGCATACTGCCCACTAAATTGATGGCTTACTGATCTGAAGTCCCAGTTTATCATACTCATTGTGGATAAGGGAGAGTATGTCCTCTTTTAAAGATAGGCTTAGCTCCCCCTGTCAATGTATTCTTCTTTCCCTTCTTACCAGGTATCCTGATGACTGTTCTGCCTCTGCTCATGGCTCACTGCCTTGAACCCTCCCTGCCCCATCACAGAGACTGACGCAGGGAGGGACGCCCGACCCCGTCAGGACTCATTCACCTGACGGGCCCATTAGATCCTCTCTCATTAATGTGCGTGAAAGGCACAGAAGGAAGAACCAGTTGGTCGTGGTCATGGGAGCCGAGAAATCTTAGGAGACTAGGATATTGGGGCAACGAGATGAAGAAATACTCAGCACCAGTGAGGAGGCTCTGCGACCAATAGGCAAGGAGACACACGAGAACGGCCCCGGTCACAAAGCCTTTTGGCTTTCTTGTTCCAGGATGCTATGATGTCTTCCCCATGAATCCGTGACAATCCTAATACCCTGTCAATAGTCCCTCTCTCCCCTTGAACGAGTCAGAGAAGGTTTCCATTCTTTGCAATCAAAAGAGCTTTCACTGAAACATCTCCATGGATTTTCTGACTCTGGGGGTGCTGTGCTGTCACAGAAGTGCTCTTCTGCCACCTTGGACAGTGTTGGGATTGTGTATTTTTATGGCATGTTGATTCCGCAAGATGCTCCATGATAAGGGTTCATTATTTCGTCAGTTCTCATGAGCAGAAATCTTCCACTCTTAGCAAGCTCCTGAAGAGTCCAACATGGGTCCTCTTCCTGAAGGTGGAACCCCTCTTCCATCATTCTTTTTATTCCCTCTGGCGGCATTGTAGCTCTTTCTTTTTCCTACAAATTGTGTGGGTTCTTGGAGATCTGAGATCTTCTGTCTGCATCCTAAAGACTCTGACTTTCTCAGGGGATATGTCCTGGAGATAGAAAATCTGTTTGAAAGCTTTAAACCATATCTTATCCTTGGAAGATGAATTATGTTTTAGAACTTGACCCTATCCTTCTGGGAATTCACCATATATTCACAGACATCATCTCTTTGGTCCTTCTGACAATATCTAGCTAGCTAAGTAAACCCATTCTACTGGAGGTAGAAGCTCAGAGGAAGACTGGTTGGCAGTATGGACCTCTGAGGCAAGTCATCATTAGAAACCCGAGTAGAATACCTCCTTCCCCAACGATCACAGGCTCACTGCCAAGCTGCCAGCTAGAGACCTGAGCCTCGGGCAGAGCTCATTGCAGGGTGAGTCAAAAACATGAGGGAGTCTTGTCCACACGTGCCCAGCAAGAGAAAGGCCCCCAACAGAGAAGTTTCAAGGAGCCCTATCAGGGATTTGGGAGATCTTTACTCTTCTCCACAAAGAGAGAGAGCTCATCAAATTGGACAGGGCATAGCTTTCCAGGTGATGAACAAGGGAAGGACTTAGAGATGGACTATCTCCATTGCCATGGTCACGTTTATGGAGTACAGGGTTAGGGGCCCTTCAAAATAGGCACAGAACTCATCTAGTCCTTTAACAATAGATCTGTTAGGACAGCTCCACTGCCGTCCTGGACATCTCTGTGATGTGACCTTAGAAAGCAGCTAAGCCACTTCTTTGATTTTCTCTAGCACTTAGGAATTAAACTCTTCACATGAACCAAGACTGTCAGCCTTTTCTTAATCCAAACCAGTATTGTCATGGAGGGAAAGTTTAGAATGAGAGAGATCCTAACCTTTTGGGATACCAAACTCACATTTGACGAGCTTGAGCACCCCTACATCTCTAATCTTTGAGTCACTGACCGTATTCCTGAGTGAGATCAGGGGGAAAGTAGATGGTAAAAGGTCTTCAGATAACCTGCTCCTCCCTGGATCCTCAATCTTGGTAATTTTCAGGTGATTATATGAAAATAAGGAGAAGTCACAAGAGATCAAATTTGATGTTTATGGTAGAGGGTCTGTGTGGGGCTAGGTGAGAGGGTTTCTGTGGGGGACCTAAGGTAGGTGCCTTAGGGTTAGGGGTGTTAGCTAAAATATAGGATGGCCAGTTCAATTAGAGTTTCAGATAAACAATGAAAAGATTTTAGTATAAGTATGTCCCACGCAATATTTGAGACATCTTTGTACTAAAATTTGTTGTTTCTCTGAAATTCAAATTTAATTGGATGACCTATGTTTTTATTTTTACCTGATCACTCTGCCTGGGGGGGGGGCAAACCCATGGCATCTCCAGGTTTGAGTGGAGGTGGTACACATACATGTTTGCATGTAGAAGCATGGGTATCAAAGCAAATAGAAGAGTGTGTCTGTATCTCAGGAGGAAACGATATCTAGGGCAGGAGTCATCTCAGTGGTTTTAGTTTTTAGCTTTTGAATGAGTCCAAAATTATTAATTTTCTATTTCCAAACATTTCCCAAGAACTTGGAGATCCTTGGAGCGTTCCGAAGGTCCTCGTGAAACTTGGGAAATTGGTCTCCTACACTGAATTTCCACACTAGGTCATTTGGAAGAACGAGCTAGCTGGGATTCTTAGAGTTGTGTGTGGATCTTTCCTTCCTCATTTTATCATTATTTAGAATTGTTCTCATTAAACTCCTCTTTCTTCTCCTTGATGAGCCACTGGGGAGATGAAGTATGAAGACAGAAGCTGTAGGAGCTCAGGCACAGTTGGGGAAAAATAAATGGACTCTTCTTAGAGGTTCCAGCACAAGGAAGAGGGGCATCCAGCAAGGGCTTTGTGGGTGCGGTGAGAACAGACTCTGGGCTAGGACTCAGGGAAAGCTGGCAGGGGATGAGTCAGTCTGCGGCAGGTCTAGGAACGGAAGACTATACACAGCTGGCTCTGGGCTGTGCACAGGGAGTGGCAAGTGAGGGCTTTTAGCTCCAGGCTCGATCCTGGAGGAGGAAGGGGAGGAACGGGCAGCATTACAGGTTGCAACCAACTCCAAAGCATTGCCCAGAGCTTTTTGGTTGCCCTGGAATGGAGGGGTAAGCCCAATCACCAGGCTGGGGTGTCTGGATCTTTCTGTTCAAGAGAGATTTGCCAGTGTTTGATGCTGGTTGTCAGAGGACTTGGCCAGAGTTAAGTAGTGTTAAGTGCGGGACAGGGGTGCGGGGGCGGGCTGGTCCCAGGTTTCTAGTCCTGACAAGCTCTCCCTCAATGCCTGGGTAGGACATGCTCTCTGGAACCAGTTGCTCCTGTGACAGCCAATGGGGGCATCTGGCCCTCTCCTTGGTGACCTTCTCTGGGGATACGCTGGTCCCAGCTCTACTACCTGGGAGCACACACCCTGTCTCAGCATAGGGCCACCGAGGCCACTGGGTGGCTGTTCGGCCCCACCGGCGTCTCACTTCCCAGACCCAGACCAACACACCTGGTTGCAGATCCTGGAAAACTTGGGTTTGGTCAAGCTGGAGACTCAACCTGTTAGTGCAGGTGGAGGACAGGATCCCTGAGGGCTTCCCTGCGCCTCCAAGTTCCCGGCCAAAGCAGGCACCAGTCAGTTTTCTGCAGACCCTGCCAAGAAGTTCCCTTCTCTTCACCACATCTTTGACTCCCATTTAACCGAGGACCAGAGAAAAACTGAGACATCCCTTTGGCCTCAGTTTCGTCATCTGTAAAGTGGGTGGGACCTCATCCATTCCCTAGTCTCAAACTAGGGCCTCCCTTCTTGAAGCCTACGATGATGGAGTTGAGATGTAGAGCAAGAGTCTATTTGCAAAGGCTCCTGGGATTGCCCTTCACATAACCATTTTCTTAAATCTTGAGATTCATGAAGACCTTGAGATACAATTCTTGGGAATGGCAAGGGTTTACTGCACAGCAAAGTATGGATGAAGTGTTATCTCTAGTTGCTGGGATAATGGATGATCTTAAGTGTTTGTATCTTTTGCATGAGGATTTATTGACTTGTACAGAGAGAAATAAACGTTACTTTTGAAGGCTGTCTTGAGAGGGAGCAGTACAGGCTCCCCTTTGTTACCCCTTTTCTGAACGATGCTGACAGGTGAGCAGATTTTTTGGTAAGGAGGCAGGGATTCGATTCGATGACCTCTGGAAGGCCCTTCCAGCGGAAGAGTCTGTGCTCAGTGCACCCAGCCCAGTCATACCTCTCTGCAGGAACATGTGGCCAGGAGCCTGAGCCAGGGGAAGAAGAGGAGAGAGAGCAGGGAAGGAGGAAGGGAGCAGGGGGAGAAAGGAGAGCAAGAGAGGGAACCACACTGTCATGGAAAGCTTGAACCTTCCCTTTCAACCTTTCTCTTGTAATTAGCCGGTGCAGCTGGAGGGGAAGACGTTTTGGTGAGTTGCAACTTGTTGGAATCCAGTCCTCAGGATGTGTAGGGCTGGCTCAGTGTTTGGGGAAAGCTCATTGCTCAGGTGGCTCCTCCTCCCCCCTCTGTCTGTCTTTGTATTTCAACTCCCCACCCAGAGGGCATTTGTGAAGGGTTGGAAACTTGCTGGTGTGCTGGCCGAGAAGCCTTCTGCCTCGGGCTGGCCTGGAGGTGCCGGGGAGGACCTGGTTGAAGCAGGATTCCCTCCGCCAGTGATCTGGGAGCCAATTTGGCAGAGGTCTTGGGGGACCGGTGCAGAGGGTCCTGAGGGAGGAGGGTGGGGGCCGGACCCCAGTAGGGCAAGTGCAGTCGTGTTGGTTCTTCCCAGGCAGGGATCCTCTCGTGGTCTCAGGGAGCGCCGTGCCAGCCTCTGCCTCCTCGCCACGTTGCAGGGTCCCTGGCCATCAAGGAGGGTGACTTCTGGGACTCTGGCTCCACAGGGTAGTGTGCACGAGTGGCCTGACGAGGAGAGCAGGGCCTCCGCCGTCAGATGGCTGGGTGTCAATCCTGATGGTCTGCTTCCCCCTTGAGTAACTTGCAGCCTGTCACTTCATTAGTCTGTGTCTCCGTTTCCTCCTCTGGCAGATGGGTATAAGGTAATACACTGCCTTCAGGAGGTTGCCCAGGACAGCCCCTGGCGTATGAGGAGCAGAGATAGAAGCTTCTATTATTACTGTTCCTGCAGGAGACCACATGGGTTTTGCTGATGGACAGGGCACACCTGCCTTCCGGCCCCACCCAGAGCAAGGACTGAGGCTCCGTGCCAGTGAGAACTTGCAGCTGGAACCCACGGTGTGGCCCCCGGAGGTGGAGGCAAAGCCCACGAGGCTGCCTGGAGGCGGCTGCACGGGAAGCAGAGGGCCCTGCGGGTATTGGGGCAGGCGGGGCTCCTGCCGGGGTAATTGCTGCTCTCCTGCTTACCCCGTTGGCCATGTCTGATGCCAGCAAGAGCTCAGCGCCTTCACCGTCGCTCCTGAGCAGGGCAGCCAGGTGAGCGGCAGGGGTCACGGGGAAGCAGGAAGATTCTTCGGTGTCATCTGATTTGCACTGGATGTGAGAGGCCTGGCCAATGAGCAGAGCCTTGGCTGCCCTTGAGTGAGAGTCTGCACCGCGCCCCGGGCACTGCCATCGATGGATGTCCCTTGTCGTCACAGCTACCCTGCTGCAAAGAGGGATAGTCATTCCTATGGCAGGGTGAGCAGCCGATCCTGAGTGAATTTAAGCTACACACCCAAAGTCAGACTGCTTGGGCGTGCCCGGTAAGGGCTGGAGTGGATTGTAGGATTCCAAAGCTTGGGCTCTTAATAATAGTAAGAGTAACTGATGTTAGTGGGGCCGCTGCTATATGGGTTATTTTACTGATGGTTTTACACCAGCCACGGGGCAGTGTGTCCCTTCTAGATGGCGTCCTTGTGGCTGGGGAGGTCAGAGCAGACTTTTTTGATCGCCTTCCTTAGCACTGACTAGCCCCTTCCAAGTGGCCTGCCGGACAAGCCTGCTCCCCAGAAACTCTTTGTTTATCGCTCCGGGAGCCCAGGGAGGCCCACGACTCTCTGGCCTGCCCCACATGCCCCACAGCACAGGCCTGGGGACCCCCAGCAGACTGCAAGCTCATTAAGAGCCCCAGCTGCTCCTTGTCCGCCTGATACATAGTAAAACTTAATAAATCCTTTCTAAACGGGATGGGCCTCTAATTCCAGCCGGCGTGTATTCATCACTTACTGTGTGCCTGTTGTGTAGACTAAAACGGCGCGATCGTCATAACAATCTCATAGGCCGGATGACGCGGGTGAGGCTCGGGGAAGTGACACTGACGTTCGCGGTGTCACTAAGCAGTAGTGGAAGAGCTTGGGGCTCCAGGGCCTGTGCTTGCTTTTCCTGGTGAGCTGCCCGTGGCAAGCCCCTCATTAGGGCTCCTTCTTTTTTAATTAAAAAAATATTTTTTATTATGTGATGTTAGTCACCATACAGTGCCTCATTAGTTTTTGATGTAGTGTTCCTTCTTTTCCCCTTCCTCTCAGCTCCCCAAGGTTTCAGGAGATGGTTTTTCCTAGTCCCTTTCTCTGTCTGCTTTCTCAGGGGAGACAGAAGTTTGTGGAATGCCCATCTCGGAGCAGGCCCTCGGAGGGCATCAGGAACCATCCGGCCCACACAATTTTACTTCTTGTCAAGCGAAAGGCGCTGTATTTGTTTACTTATTTTTAGGATTAAGTTTTTGATTTTAATGCCAGTAAACATACGGGGTTATGTTAGTGTCAGGTGTGATTCAACACTTCCATGCGTGGCTCCGAGTTCACTGTGACAAGTGTATCCTTACTCCCCACGCCGTGTCCCCCATCCCCCCGCGCGCCTCCCCTCTGGCGACCGGCAGTTTGCTCTCTAGAGTTACGTCTGTTTCTCGGTTTGCCCCCTCTTTCTTTTTTTCCTTTGTTCATTTGTTTTGTTTCTTAAATTCCACGTATGAGTGAGGTTGTACAGTTGTCTTTCTCTGACTGAATTCTTTCACTTAGCATGATACCCTCTAGCACCATCCATGTCGCTGCAAATGGCCAAGATTTCATTCTTTCAACGGCTCAGTGATAGTCCCTATATGCCTCCTGTTCTTTATCTGTTCATCTGTCCATGGCCGCCTGGGCTGCGTCTGTATCTTGGCCATCGTGAATAACGCTGCAGGGAACATCGGGTGCCTGTTCCCTTTGAATTAGTGTTCTTGTATTCTTCGGGTAAATACCCAGTAGTGCGATTACTGGGTCATAGGGTACTTCTATTTTTAACTCTTTGAGGAACTTCCGTACTGTTTTCCACAGGGGCTGCACCAGTTGGCATTCCCACCCACAGTGCACGAGGGTTCCTTTGTCTCCACATCCTCGCCAACACTTGTTCCTTGTGTTTTTGATTTGAGCCACTCTGACGGGTGTGAGGTACGATCTCATTGTGGTTTGATGTGCATCCCCTGATGGTCTGTGAGTGAGCACCTTTTCACGTGTCTGTTGGCCGTCTGGATGTCCTCTTTGGAGAAATGTCTGTTCGTGTCCTCTGCCCATTTTTAAATTGGATTATTTGGGGGGGGGTGTTGAGTTGTGTCAGTTCTTTATATATCATGGATACTAACCCTTTCTCAGATATGCCATTAAGCAAAAGGCACTTTCAGTCGCCAGGCCAGTCATCTTCAGAACTGCTCTATTACTCTTGCTTGCTCCCTGTTGCCACCGCCCCTGTTCGGGTCCTGACTCCATGCCTTTGCTCACACAGCTGCAGAGCCCCCAGGATCAGGGCCGTCACCGGGTCTCGTGAGGGAGCGATGGTTTCCTAAGATGCACCCTTCCTTCCGTCTCCCTTTCTCCACCCCCCCGGTCCGTCCTCCTCCCCAGGCCCTCGAAGGCCCCTAAGAGCTCACCGTTGCTGCTGTAACAAGAGACTGAAAATGAGTGGATTCAAACCACACACATTTCTTCTCTTCTAGTTCTGGTGGTCAGAAGGCAGAAATGGACCTTAAGGGGGCTCAGATTAGGGTGACAACCGGGCTGGTTCCTTCTGGGAGCTCCAGGGGGCAGTTTCCAGCTGCCAGCATACTTTGGCCTCCTGGCCTGTGGCCGCCTCACTCCACTTTCTGCTTCTGTCATGCCTTCCCCCTCTCACTTCTGTCACTACCTGCCTCTCTCAGGATCCACGTGATGGCATCATCGTCTCCACTCAGCTAACCTGGGACCATCTCCCCATCCCGAGATTGCTGTAAAATCCCTTTTGCCATCTATGGTAACATATTCCTAGATTCTGGGGCTTAGGACATGGACACCCTGAGAGGGCATTATTCAGCCTACCACAGGGACGGTTTATGCTTCTAGAACAGCTCTCTACCTACCTGCCTGCGCGTTATGCGAGTAAATTAAACTACCATTTACGAAATGCGGACTCTGGGCTTGGAGCCGGACCAAGCGCCCTGTGCACTTGACCTTGCTGACTCCTCGTGATCCTTTATGATGCTGCGACGCTTAATTTTATTCTCATTTTACAGAGAAGCAACTCAAGCCTGAGGTTTGAGCAACTTGCTTGAAGTTACACAGGGAGTAAGTCAAGGACCTGAAATTTGAACCCAGGTCTATTCGATTCTAAGACCGTTGTCTCTGACATCCCACTCTCCCTGCCATCATAGCCAGCCACTGACAAGGCCCTAGTCATCCTTGATCACTCCCAATGTAGGCCCCCTCCCACACTGTACCAGAATTAGCCAGTGTGACCAACAGAGTACCGTGAAAGTGAGTGCGTGTGTCTTCTGAGGCTAATGCATCAAAGACATGGTAGCCATTGCCTTGCTCTGTCTTGGACACTTGCTCTGGGGAGCTAGTCACCCCGTCATGACCCCTTTCAAGCAGCCCTGTAAAGAGGTTCATGGATTGAGTAACGGAGACTTCTGCCAACGACCAGCACCGGCTTGTCAGCCATGCGAGTGTGCCATCTTGGAAGTGGATGGCTCAGTCCCAGTCAGGCCCTCAGATGGCGGCGGGCTGGGCTGACATCTTGACTACAGCTTCATGTGAAACCCAGAGTCTATACCACTCAGCTGGCACACTCTCAAATTTCTAACCCACAGAAACTGTGAGATGATAAGCATTTCTTTCTTTCTTTCTTTCTTTCTTTCTTTCTTTCTTTCTTTCTTTCTTTTTCTTTCCTTCCTTCCTTCCTTCCTTCCTTCCTTCCTTCCTTCTTTCTTTCTTTCTTTCCTTTCTTTCTTTTCCTTCCTTCCTTCCTTCCTTCCTTCCTTCCTTCCTTTTTAAGATTTTATTTATTTATTTGACAGAGAGAGACAGCAAGAGAGGGAACACAAGCAAGGGCTTTCCGCCGAGCAGGGAGCCTGATGCGGGCCTCGATCCCAGGACCCTGGGATCATGACCTGAGCTGAAGGCAGACGCTTAATGGCTGAGTCACCCAGGCGCCCCTAAACATTTCTTACTGGTTTTAACCACTACTCCTTGAAGTAATTTGTTACACAGCTGTGTGTGATGAATACGAGGCCCAAGTTCTAGCAATCTGGGCAGTTTTGCTCTGAGCTCTAGCCATGTCAGAAGAGGTGCTGGTCAAGCTTTGCCCCTCTGAAGCCCATGTTCTATTCCAGCAGGTTAGCAACCCAGCCCTGGAGAGGAGAACCCAACAGTTCCAGAATATTCCCCCTTTCTAAGCCACTTTCCACAAAGAACAGAAATACCTTTCATCTATCACCCTGCTGTCCTAAAACCATCAGCGGCTCCTTAATGCCTATAAATGGCTCTCTCCACCCCAGACTCCTTAGGTTGGCATTCACCCGCCCTCTCCCCTTCATGGCCTTTATGGTCTCGTTTCCCATTCCTGCTGGGCAGACCCTTCAAGCCTGGTGGGACCGAGGTGTTCACCACTATTGCAGTCTCTTCTCAGTCAGTATGCATGTATTTCTCGCCCCTTGTCACCTGCAAATGAATGGGCAAATACAGATGGGAATCCGCTAGGTACCAGGGGCTAATGATGGGTGCATCTGTGTTCAGTGTCTCAATCTGCACAACAAGCCATTTTTTACAGAGGATATGACCTGCCCAAAGTCCCCAGGGAAGTAAGTGACACAGTCAGGCCCACTCAGCCCTGCGACTGGAAGTTCAGTGTTTTTCCACTGCACCATCTTAGATCTGACTCATATTCCCATGGAATTTTACAGTTTATAAAGCCCCTGCTTATTGTTTTTTTTTTTATTATTAAGCTTCACAACAACCCAGTGTGTTAGATGGAGTAAGAACTGGTCACCCCATTTCACAGATGATAAACCTGACTTGAGGAAGAGGATTTGTCCTCATGGGGACAAGGGGTAGAGCTGGGATTCCAACTTAATATCTGTCTCCAGACCCACCGCTCTTTCTTCTGCCTTCTTTTTATGCCTCTGCCTAAACCTACCACAGATTTTTGTGTATAATTGATGCCTAGGGCTTATTTGCTGGCTGCTGATTGATTAAAATTTTAATATAGTCTTTGGTAAGTGGTACAAAAGGGCGTCTGGTGTCTATGGAATGATAACTGAGACTAACTTTACAAAAGAACTTAAACAGACATAGCAGAGACTATGAGGGTGGACTTCAGAAGGAACTTCATGGTGGGAAAGGCCAATAGTCAAGGAAAGTGGACCAAGGGACGCTATGGAATTAACTGTGATGGGAATCTCTAAAAGTGACCCACCCTTGCCTGGGTCCAAGAAAGTGCAGTTCATTCTTAGGGACAGGTGGATGGACAAAATGAGCCACGGAGGGTCCGGGTAGCCCAGCATCCGTGCCTCCATGAAATGGGTGTCATTGGTGTCCAAGTTGTTGAAGCAGAGCAGAGAGGAGAAAGAAGCTTGTGTCTCCTTCGTCGTCGGATACTTCTTGTCCCCGGTACTCAGGGCTTCAGTTAGTGAAGAAGCTGTCTACAAAGAGGTCCTTTGAAGACAAAGTCATACAGGATCAGGTTCCGGGGGCTATGAGGCCTCCCAGGCCATCCCGTCCATGCCCCTGTCCTTAGATATGCCAAAATACTCTAGTAAGTGCTCAAAAAATATTTGCTAACTGACTGAAAGGGTAGCTGTGACTTTCTCCTGTCTCTGCAGGGCTCCGACTCCATTTCACTCTGTCTTGGAGGCCCGCTCCAGCTCCACCTGACCTTGTTGGGAACCAAACCAACCAAACTCCAACCCAACCAAATCCAGTAGACTCTTGTCCTGCCCCCCATGGACATAGTTCGTGACTGGCTCCCCGAGCCTTATGCTCATCTCAACCCCTGGGTTCTTTTTTCTTTTTTTTCCCCCAGAGAACAGTTTTTCTTCAGCACCCGCCGGTCTAAATTGGGGTGGGGGTGTTTGGTCGTTCTGTGCCTCACGAGAGTACATTGCTGCGAATGGCACGGCGTACACAGAAATGGAGTTTCACATACAGCTTGGGAAGGGCACAGGGGTCAAAGACACTCACCTCGGAAATGTCCCTGACTGTGATGGCCTCTCCTATGTTCTGAATAATGAACTTCTTCATGGCCTTGTCTTTGGGTGTGCGATGGGCCCAGCAGGTATAGCGAAGAAGCCGCCCGTGGCTCGTCCCTCTGTGGCATGACTGTTACTCCTTCTTTTCTTGGTCATCTTGGACGGGAGGACCCAAGAGAGCTTGACCTGGATTTTTTTTTTTTTTAAGATTTTTAAAATTTATTTATTCGACAGAGATAGAGACAGCCAGCGAGAGAGGGAACACAAGCAGGGGGAGTGGGAGAGGAAGAAGCAGGCTCATAGCGGAGGAGCCTGATGTGGGGCTCGATCCCATAACGCCGGGATCACGCCCTGAGCCGAAGGCAGAAGCTTAACCGCTGTGCCACCCAGGCACCCCATTGACCTGGATTTTTGAAACACCTTTTCGTTCAGGTTCAGAACTTCGTTGGAATAAGAGATGCAAAGAGACTCAAGCAGAGCAGAGCAAGCAACCTGATGTCTTGCACGCTCAGCCCGCCTGTCAGAGTCCAGCCTGCCACATGTGTTTATGAACAGTGAGGGTGCGAGGACCAGTCCTCAGGTCACAGCGTGGAGTGGCGCCAAAGCCTCCATCTGGGATCCAGGAGACAGGCACTGAATTCAGGATCTGTGACATGCCAGCCGGTGAGTGTGACCTCCGACAGCATCTTCCTGCTCTGGGCCCTGGGTTCCTCCCCGTGAACGAGAGGGCTGGAGTCCTGGATTCTGTTATCCACTTCACCACTGTTCTTGACCATCTGTGATGTGCCAGGCACGTCAGGGATACAGCAGTGGACAAAATACAGTCCCTGCCATCACGGAGCATATGCAGGGAGAGGGGCTCACCCAAACCGAGTAAAGCAGCAAGCCCGCAGGCAGCAGATGTAATGCGGGGGAGGGGAGCGTGATGCAGGTGAGGCCAGCAGGTAAGTGGGGAGCGAATGATGGGGACTCCCTTAGATAAGGTCAGTGTGGCAGCCATCCCCCAAGAGCTGCCATCTGAGCAGAGACCCGGACAGAAGGCGGGGGCAACCCATGCATGTGCCTGGAGGAGCGGATCCGCAGAAAAGGAACAGCGAGTGCGAAGGTCTTTAGAAAGGAACCGGTTTGGTGTATTTAAGAAACCGCAAGGAGGCCAAGTGGGGACCAAGTGGGGAGAAGTAGCCGGGGGGCCAGACCACGGTACGTCCCGGGACGATAGCCCGAGTGATTGGGGAAGCCAGCAGGGCACTGAGAGCAAGAGACTGGCGTGGGCTGACTTGCATGTTAAAAGGGTACATCGATTCCTGAGTTTTACATCCAAGGGCTTCTCCTAGCCCTAGGCTAAGCAGATCCGGGTTGGCAGGGGCAGGCTGGGATCGTCCCGAAGCTAGGTCCTGCCCGGGGGCAGACTTTGTGAGCGGTGCCAGGACAGGCTGCTGGGACCTGCCTGCTCAGGTCTCATCCTGTCGCTGCACCTGAGCCTCAGCCCCAGACCTTACGGGTGTGCGCGGCAACAGAGAGCGAGCTGACAAATTAACCCACGCCTCCCAAGCCGTGCGCCGCAGCGGCCGCCAGGTTGAGGTGTGGACACTGAGGCTTAGATGTTGCGTGTCTCAGCCACTTCCAAATGATCTGCTCTTTCCTTTCTAGAAAAACCCTCCTCTTTTCCCACCTCTTCCTTCTAACTTTCCCTGTCCCCATCTTTATTCCTCTGGTTAGTTCCCTTTTCTTCCCTATCTATCCACCCCCCCCACCCCAGGACCACGCCCATCTCTTAGAATCCTGGAGCGTATCAAGCAAAACCTAGTTAAGATGGGCTCCCTGGTCCATAGAAAATGAGGACACTTGCGTTGGGTCTCAGAACTAGAAAGTTGTAGGGTTTGTATCTGAAGTCAGGAAGTGTGCTCTGGGGTCCCATTGAGACAACTCCATTTTGTTGCCTCCCAGTGGGTTCCAGGGAGCGGCTGGCTGTGATGACAGCCAAGGCACTGGGAACGCAGAGAGGGCAGCGTGGTCCAGCTGCAGAGGCGGCCAGACGGTCAGGGGCATCTTCACAGACAAGGGGGTACTGGAAATAGGTTTTTGAGAGGTGAGGGGGATTTTGCCAGGCAGAGAAGGGGTGTGGCGCCGTGGAGGGGGAGGCCGAAAGCAGGGGGATTGGGAAAACCTGAGCTGTGTTTGGGGAGCAACCAGTCAATTATTGAAATTAAATACCGGCAGGGATTACCTCAGTGGAAAAATCAGACAAACTGGTTGTTTGACCCGATCCTATAGTTTTCGTTTTGTTTTTAAGTAACCATCACTAAATAAACAGAATAAATACAGATAATTTTCAGGTAATAAAGGAGATTAAATATTTATATTATGTTCAGGTCAAAGGGTAAATAAAAGAGAGGGAGAAGTGGGGGGAGCAGGCTGGGGTCAGGGAGGGGTCGGGGATACGGAATTCTCTGTTTAGATAGGATGATTCTGGTCAGTTGGTGACATCTGATCCCAAGAGGAAAAAAAAAAAACCCATCTGGAAAACCTGGTTTAAAGCATCCAGAACCCTCTGCTCGGTTGGAAAACCACCTCTCCTGTCTCCGATTCCCTTTTCGTAGAAATGGTTCATCATGAAGAGTATTAAGAAGGGATTTAAAGAGAAAAAATTCTGATTCATAATAATAAGGCCTGGTATTTACGTCTATACCTTTCTCCCAAGAGCTCAGATTGCTGGAGGGGAATTATGCCCCTCATTCCTCACAGCCGCATCCCTGCCTCACACTGGTTTGCCACCAGACCACTCCCTCCCGGCGCACCCTGGAGAGAAAGGTGGGGCCCTGGGGACAGCTTCTGGGGCTTGCATGGCACAGCGGTGGGACTGCTGGATGTTTAGGCTTGACCCCTGGCACTCGGGTCCGAAGGCTCTGTTGTCTTTGCTCTCGTTCCACCCCAGGCCTGCAAAAGAACAGCAGGCATCTGTCCACTCATCCACAGTGAACACCTCATGCCAACCATACTAGAAATCAGTGTCCCCCTTTTCTAGATGTGTCTAGAAAATACCATGACCTTTGAAAGTGTATCAGAGCCCCAGAAGGGAGAGGAACTTCTCAGTACCTCACTAAAATATCTCCAGCTGTGGTAGAGCCCCATTCTTTTGGCTCTTGTCTATAGTTGGCACAAAGAACAGGTATCTTGTCCCCGCCACTTCAAGAAGTCCCTGGAACCTTCCCTTAACTGGCCAATTTTTAACATTATTTGGTTGGATCCTCCCTCTTGCAAACCAGAAAGCTAGGCTTCTCCAAAGCTTGACAAAGGGGAAATTCTTGCATGGCACCATCCAGAGGGGGTGGGCCAGTGAGTCAACAGTTCTTTGTTGAGTACTCATGGAGTGCAGAGCCCTGCCCGAGGTGTTGTGGCAGATGTTACCCAGTTATGACATGGTCCCTGCCCTAAAGGAGCTTTTGGAAGGTGGTAAAGCATGTGTCCACAAAAAACTAACCATCAGCTTAAGAGTTAAATGTCAATACAAGATAACCGTGAGCAATACCGGGAGGGAGAGTTCCGACGAGCGAGTGACCCCAGGGGTTGGAGTGAGTGGACAGGACAGACTGCATGGGGAAGATGGGACCGGAGTGCAGAATATGTAGGGGAGGTAGCTGAGGTCACCATTCCTGTCCCGTAGATGTGGCTCTAAGTGTCTGAGTGAATGCATTGACAGCTGTCGTTAGCTACTGTATTACTGTATCAGTTAGGGTCTGCTCGTTGCAAGTAATAGAACATTTCCCTGAAATCTGCTTATACCAAGAAGGGGATGTTTTCCCTATATGATCCAGAAGTCCCACTGAGTGATGGACTTCAGGCATGGCTCCATCAGGGCTCCGGCTCTCTGTGATTCTCTCAGGTCAGCCCTCCTCTACGTGTTGGCTTGGTCCTCAGGCTGGTTTTTCTCATGGCTGCAAGAGAACAGCCTATGGCAACCATGGCTGTGTGCTTCCTTGTTCTCATCCACCCTCAACCAACAAACTCAAGTCCTGTGCAGGACCAGCAACAGAATGTGTGGGGCCCAATGTGAGGGAAAATGTGAACGTCTTGTTCGGCAATGATTAAGAAGGGATGGATACGTGAAGTGGCTTGATTGTGGTCATTACACGATGTATACCTGTGTCAGACCAGCACATTGTACACCTCGAATATATACAATTTTTATTTGTCACCCATTCCTCAATCAGGCTGGGGGGGAAAAGTTGATTTGACGCAAACTGCTTGTGTACAGATTTCAGATGAGTGTCATTTTAGGGAATGGATGTGACTGCCGCACTGTGGAGCCTGTCAACAGCGTTAAAAACACACGTAGAAAAGATGTTTCTGAGAGTAAGAAAAAAAGCAGTCCGGATTAAGCTCTCCACTTTGCTCCTTACCAGCTACATTATCTCGAACACGTAGCTTTACTTCTTCAGTACTGTTTTCTTAGCTTTGAAGAAAAATAATGCCAACCCTACCCGTGTCACAGGGCTGATGTGACCCCTGATGGGATTGTGTAAGTGAGCGTGCTTTTCAGCCGGGGCAGGACGAGATCCATGAACAGGACTGCTGTTGTTTATTTTAAAACTGGGGAAGAGCGTCTGTGGGTTTTACCATCGCGACTGCTTGTTATATGAGGTCTTTTTGAGATTGTGAGTAGGAAGCAGGGAAATGGGAGGTGTAGGGGCACCCAAACTAAGTAGGGCAATGTAGGAGGGGCAGGAAAGACCCTTGAGCTTTAAAAATGAGGAGAAAGGGGATTGGTATTACAGCTGGAGAGTAGGATTCTTTGTCCAAAATAATAGGTTCAGAGGAAAATCATCCCAGTTTCTTACTGACATGGGAAATCACCTCTTGGTCTCCCCCATTGGCTCTCTGCCCCATTATCCGCCTCCCCTCATTACCACTCTGCTCCCCTCTCCCTCCTTCTCTCTCTCCACTCTGCTCAGATAACTCTCACGCTGTTCCCACTACCTCTCCAATCGCTCCCCTGGTGCCTTGGCTCCCATGTCCTCTGGGCAACCTGGACAGAATCGCCAATCATCAGTCCTTGATAGTCAAGGACGAGGAGAATGGAACTCGGTTCCAGTAGGTTCCCAGAGCTCAGGCTTCTGGTGTGCGCCCTCCTCCTCCCTGAGATCTCGGCATCCGTCCTTCCCGACAGTTGCTTGCACGGGGAGGCTCCTCCAGATCTGTAAATCCCAGGTGCTCCGACACGGAGGGCAGTCTGTCCGCAGAGGAGCAAAACATCCGGATGTCTATCTTGGCACCTGCACCCCCGCCACTGTAGGCACAACTGCATACATGAGACATCACCTGTCCCCCTGAACTTGGTTATTCCAACAGCTCCCTCCATCGTGCCCCTGTCACCCCCATCACCACCACACCAAAAACGAAACCGCATGGCTTCATACTGTCTCACTTAGAAAAGACACATAATAGAGGGTATCAAACCTTCCAGGCTCCCTTGGCCATCCTGAAACATTGGTTCTTGTAGCTCTAGAAACAGCTGAAGATATTACCTCATTCTCCTATTTCCAGTCAAGTTCCATTCAAATAATCTCAGGAAGCGATTTGTATATGATTTTCCTTAGAAATGACCATAGAAGGAGGCTTCGTGCTGTTCTTGGCTCACTCATGCAAGTACTTTGCATTCTGACGGTTTGGCAGTTTCTTAATTATAAGGACGCTTGTGTATTGGCTGTTGGGCGTCCATTTTCTCTTGCCTCTGATGACACCACCCTCATTTCCTGTGGTAAAATTATTCCTGGGTGCTTTCTGGTCTCCATAAAGTCCTGTCCTTGGTTAACCAAGAGGTGTCCTGTCCTGGTTCTACCCCGAGGTGGGTCCATGCCCCGAGCTCTGCCAGCCGGATCCTCTCTCCTAGGACGTAGAGCCACGCTGGTGTGCCCCACGGTCCTGAGCGCACAGGGTTTGTTTCCTGCTCCGTCCAGATGCCCCGACCCACTCTGGATCTGGCCTTTCTAAACTCGACTCCTAGCTTTGTTGCTGTTGTTGCTCCTGTGAGCACCTGTGTGAGCCCCCCACATAATCCCTACCTCCAAGTGGGTTTTGTTACTGTTTGTGTGGTATGGCTTGTTTTTTTCTTCAAGTTGGCCAGGGTTAGTCCTATTTGTGGCCAACCAAGGAACCTTATTTAACTTTACGATGCTTTGTACTTTCCCTGCACAAGAGTATTCCCGTGACTCCCAACATACCATCCCTATACTGGAATTGATCCTTTCCCTATTTCCAGATCCCTAATTCCAACTGGACTTGGCTTCTCCACCAGGATGTACTTAGCCAGCTCTTAGATCCGAAACCCATACATTTCTTCAACAGATGATGCTTCAGCGTGTGCTAGGAGCCAGTCGCCGTGCTGGGTACTGGAGAATTCCCCTTCCTTAGGGAGCTCCGGGCTAGCGTGGGGCACAGAGAAGGGAGCACTCCCTTCAATCCCGGGTGCTAAGTGCGGCGCCCAGGGAAAACTCGGGGGGCTCCCAGCCCCCGTCACAGGCTTTGGGAGAGGCTTTCTCCAGGCACTAATCTCTTGGTAAAACCTAAAGATGACTTGGAGTTAGCCAAGGTGGATATGGGAGAGGGGTTCGTCCTGGCTGTCGCTGGCTCTCATCGCCCCCTTGGCTTATTTATTGTCGGAGGTGCCCTTGCTTCCTGCGAGGATGTAAACCACACCATGGCAGCCGGGAGCTTGTCTGCTCACTCCCTGTCTCGGGAAGAGAGCCTGGCACACTGTCGTCGCTCACAGAGTTTTGCGTGAACGTGTACCGATTGAGCATCGCCTTCCGCGGTGTCCCCGCACCCTGCTCTCCCTGCCTCGTGCCCTGTGCTCCAGCTGCTCCGGCCACCCTGGATGCCAGCTGTTCTTCGAGCACGTACTGTTTCCAACTCTGGGCCTTTGCACATGAGGCCTGAGTGCTCTCTCTTCTCTCTTCTGCCCAACCGGCTTGTCACCTTTCATAGCCTAAGCGCTGGGGGGTCTCCCTCGATTCCCGCCCGCCTTGCTGGCCCTTGTTCCCCCTCCTTCCCTCCTAGGCTGAGCCTAGCTCCCCTCTTCCCGTCCACAGGACCCTCTCTGGCCTGCTGTCCTCGTGCTTCCTGCCAACACTGCCAGATCTAGCAAATAAAAATATAGGGTGTCTGGCTAAATCTGAATTTCAAATAAACAACAATTTTTTTTTAGTGTACGTGTGCCCCCTGCGGTATTTGCACCTACTTATCGTATAAAATTATTCCTTGTTCCACTTTCTGCTTGGGTTCTGGCCACTGATTTTCTTTTTTCTCCCCGTTCACATCACTGCAAAACATTTCTTCTCCCTTCTCTCCACCACGTGCCATGACCCACTTGCTCACCCTTAGGCCTTCTCTGCCACCCGTGCTTCTAGGCCACCCAGCAGAACTGGGCCGGAATTCGAGTCAGCTTTGAGTACAGCTGCCATCTCTGCAGCCCTCCCGCCCATCCCCCACCGCCAGGATTTACGGGGGAACACTGGTGTGGAGCGCAGGGAAGGAAGAGACTCTTTCCTCTGGTTGATCCCTGGGGATGGGTTTCCCTCCTGCCCCCTTCCTTTCATCAGCTCCCCCATGCCCAGGAGCTTCGGGAACGGGCAGTAGCTCGGCTGTTGGGATGGGGCTAGATGAGGGTAGGTCTGAGGATGGACAGACATGACCACTGCTGCTGAGTAACCCTATTGTGTCTTAGGTTCTGGACACTTCATTAAGTGCTTGCTAAAATCATCCAGCTTCAGCCCCATCAGAACCTTATGAGTAGGTTAATGGCATCCCCATTATACAGATGAGGAAACCGAGTTTCGAAAGGTTAATTGCTGGATCCAAGTAGTCCAGCTGGGAAGCAGGGGGTGGAGTGGGGCTGAGAGCCAGGCAATCTCAGCTGGAGCTCGTGCCTTCCCCCTGCCAGCCCGCCAGCCCGGCTCTGTGCCAGGACAGGGCGGAGGAACACGGTGGGAGCATCTTGGTGCCACCCCATCCTGTCTGTGCAACGGGCGAGCCTTTCTGAGCAGCGCCTCTGGATATCCACATTCTTTTTTTTTTTTTTTTAAAGATTTTATTTATTTATTTGACAGTGATAGATAGAGACAGCCAGCGAGAGAGGGAACACAAGCAGGGGGAGTGGGAGAGGAAGAAGCAGGCTCCCAGCGGAGGAGCCCGATGCGGGGCTTGATCCCAGGACTCTGGGATCATGCCCCGAGCTGAAGGCAGACGCTTAACGACTGAGTCACCCAGGTGCCCCTGGATATCCAGATTCTTATTTTTGCCTGCTTTCCCTGCTGGCTTACCCCTTATCCCTTACCTCAGTGGTTTCCTCAGCCCCGTAAGCAAGTTTTGGGAGCTTCCCCTGGAAAAGACCCCATCTCCCCATGCCCTTGTGGGCCCAGAGCCATACTGGGTGGGTGTGCTCTTGGAAGTCTGCTGTAAGTGGGAGCCTTAGGTACCCTCCCCTGCAACCTGACAGATGCTGGGCAGGTGCGGCCCCCCCTCAGCTGACCTGAGACCCTGGCCTTGCTGTGTGTACCTGGACCTTGGGAGCCATTCAGCTCTCAAGTGCTAATACACCCATTTTCCATGATTGAGCCTTTGCTAAGTACCAAGGCCGTTTCCACATGGAGCTCAGGTGTGACTCCCACATGAATCCCGAGTCCTTCCTCTCTCCCTACCCGCCACGTTACCCTCCCCTCAAGGGTAATCACTGGATCACAGTGTTAGCCTTAGATTTCAGCAACAGATTGTCTAATCTAACTTTCTCATTCTCCAGATGAGCAAATGAAGGCCTAAGAACGGTTGGAGATTTGATCAGGTTCACAGGTGACTTGTCTTATCTGGAAATAGGGCTTGAAGAAACAAATTCGGGGCTCTAGAGGGCATTGGCGGGGCAGGGGGGATGGTGGGGGTGGGGTTGGGTTGCTCTGATGACAGACTGTGGCCTAGAGGGTGTGGGAGAGGGTAGAGGTGAGTCTCATGAATGTTGTGGCTTGCCTGTTGACCAGGCTTCACGTCCCAGGGAATTCAGAGCACCTGCCTCTCGTGTGATCGACACTTCTAGAAACCTTTGCATCTTTCTGAGGATTGCTCATAGAATGGGCTCTTTGGGGACCCAGGGAGCAGTGGTCAGAGGGAGGTTGGAGGGTCACCAGGTGGCAAGATGGTGGGAGGGGTTTGCACGTGGACTGGGAATAGGGATGGGAAGATCCATGAGGTCCCATCAAACCCCGAATTCTACAAACCTCTGTGAGCTGGGACTTGAACCCAGGCCTGCAGGTATTTTGTTATTTTTGGTTGTTTGTCTGTTTTTCAGTTGGGGCCCGCTGCCTGTGCTTGGGTCTTTAGAGTCCTCAAAAGTCCCGGTGGCCATCTCTCTGCCTCTTCACTGCTCCTAGGCTGGCCGAAGTCGGTCATGTTGGGAAATATCTTCAGGGTACCGGATTTGGTCTCTCTGGGGCCCCGTGCCTTGGTTTTAGAAGCCCTCTTAAACTTCCTCCTTGGGGAAAGTATGCCTTCTTTCCTTCTTTATAGGTCATCTGTGAACATGGAAATCACATGAATTAATAAGCATTTACTGAGTACTTACTGTATAATATGCTAACTTAATGGGGCACCTCAAAGAACAAGTCAGGGGCTCACACATTCTTAAGCTCTGACTTCTGTTGGGGAGGGGTCACTAGCCCTCCAATTCTGTTCTTTCCAAGGGGCTGCCCTAGGGAGCACCGTTGTGGCCAGGCATTGGTGGTGAACAGTGGGGTGACTTCAGAGTCTGAGAGATTTCCCCTCCCTTCTAACATTTCCCAGCCTGCTTGTTGATGAGAAATCTCCTTCCTTCTGGTTAGGAGTTTGCTTCTTCTTAAAACAAAATTCTTCTAAGAAAGGTCGCATTTATGCTCTGATCAGTTGTAACTGATGTTTTGTAATTGATGATATAATAAGATCTTTTCGTATTTTCATACGATCGTAAAAGTAACACCTGATCACTGTAGAAAAAAACGAAATATATGGAAAATGCATAAACAAGGAAACCCAATTCGTCCATATAACTCAGAGACAACTGCAGAGCTTTCGTTCCAGTTCTGCAGGCGTATTGCTTAGTTTACTGGAGGCACAGCGGTGCGCGGAGGCTAAAAGCAGGATCTCTAAACAGGTGCAAAGCCAGTTACTAACTCTGTGACCTTCTACAGGTGATGGGCTCCTCTGTGCCTCAGCAGCTTCATCTATGAAATGGGGATAATCTCAGTGCTTATGCTCTAAGGCTGTTTTGAAGATTTAGTGAGCACTGCCCAGTTCAAGAACTGAGAGCTGTCCGTGTTATTATTGCTGTTGGTGTTGTGCTGTAACTCACGAGTAACCAAGTCTCCCCGGGCCCCCTAATCTTACCCCTTCCAATTTCTAAATCATTGCCGGGTAATGTAGATTGTTCTAGAATTTCTTGGGAGATGATGGAGATGTTTATATCACACTATGCAGCAAATTGTGCCTTTCTCCCATACACTTTAAACATCTGTGTGTTTTCTCCAAAACTTTAATCCTGGTGGAAATTGTCTCATTGTCTCTTCTCTCTTTCCCAAGAAACTCTTCCTCGGCCTCTCCAGCCACCTGGCACTGAAACCCTCCCACCTCCTCGAAGTCTCATCAGCTTATGGAGCTAGCAGCTGCACGTAGAACTGAAAGCCAAATCCAGAGCAAGCATACCCCAGGCACCTCATCTTACTTAACCATGTGTGGGTCGATTTACACACATGTACAAACTCATACTGATGGATCTAGGTGGACCCCCCAAACTGGCATCATGCTTCATATACTCTTTGGTGTCTTGCTTTTTTTTTTTTTTTTTTTGCCAGTATACCTACTATGAGTACTTAGACTTATGCATGACATATCCAAATGGCAGAATACCATACATTTATTAAAAATAATTTTTAGGGGCACCTGGGTGGCTCAGCCGTTAAGCGTCTGCCTTCGGCTCAGGTCATGATCCCAGGGTCCTGGGATCGAGCCCGGCATTGGGCTCCCTGCTCAGCGGGAAGCCTGCTTCTCCCTCTCACACTTCCCCTGCTTGTATTCCCTCTCTTGCTCTCTCCGTCAAATAAATAAACAAAATATTTAAAAATAATAATAATAATTTTTAGAGGGGTGCCTGGGTGGCTCAGTCAGTTGAGCATCTGCCTTCAGCTCAGGTCATGATCCCAGGGTCTTCGGATCGAGCCCCACATCAGGCTCTCTGCTCAGCGGGGGGAGCCTGCTTCTCCTTCTCCCTCTGTCTACTGCTCTGCCTACTTATGCTCTCTCTCTGTCAAATAAATAAATAACATCTTAAAAATATTTTTTTAGAGATTCCTTTTTTTCTTTTTGAGAGAGAGGGAGCATGTGAGCATGAGGAGGGGGTGGGGGCAGAGGGAGAGGGAGAGAGAGAACCCCAAGCAGGCTCCACACTCGGCACGGAGCCGGTCACACGGTTGGATCTCATATCCCTGAGGTCATGGCCTGAGCAGAAATGGAGTCCGATGCTTAACTGAGCCACCCAGGTGCCCCTAGAGATTCTTTTCTGAATGCAGTTTTCTTGTTTTTTGTTTTTGTTTTTAAATAAGGAGGAAGCTTGAGGCTGCAGGCACTGGAGGCGAGAGGCTAGCCATGAAGGCTGCCAGCAAGTCAGATCCATGCCCACACACAGCCTTCCAGAACCCAGCTCACACACGTTCACTACACCATCCTATTCTCTTCTGGAACACTCTCGAGATCGTCGATTGGAACATGACTTCCTAGCTCTCTGGCAACTCCTTTTCATTATCCTCTACCTGTCTTTCCTTTCCTACCCGCTCTTTTTAAAGCTGGGTTCCACTCAGGGCTCCCCCTATGCTGTCTCTCCCCTCCTGTCTGTCCCGTCCCCTAGGGCCACCTCCTCTTCTGCAGGGCCTTCAGCTGTCACTCACATACATAGGCTTCCCAAAGCTTTTCTTCTAACCTTGACCCTTCCCTTGGCTCCAGATCTCTGCGCTCGGTCTTGACCTGTCCACTTGTTGTCTCCCAGGGCCCGTCACGTTCAACGTGTCCAGAGTGGAATTCATCATTTTTGCCCCAAACCTGCCTTCCAATCTGGTTCTCTGTTTGATTCAGTAAATGCCATCCTCTTCTTCCTGCTTCTCAAGCTGCAGACCATCCATTTCTTTCCTCCCTCCTTCCATGTCCAATCAGCACAGTAAGTTTTTCATAAAATTTTATGTATTCAATCAAAACTACCCTTATCTTGACATTGTGTTCATCCAACGTCTTTCATATCAGAATGCTCATAAAATAACGATATGTAGGCGATGGTGGATAGCAGTTGTTTTTGTCTGTTTGTCTGCTTTTAGTATCAATGAAGGTGATACGGTTGATTGCCACTGAAACCCAGACCCCTTTTCCATCGAGATCCAGTTTTGTTCAGAGGTCCACGCCATGGCCTTCTTCAGAAGGCAATTCTGATTAGTCTAAGCACAGCAGTTCTCAAAGTGTGGCCGTGAGACCCTTCCAGGGCATCTGGGAGGTCAAAACTATTTTTAGACTAAGCCATTATTTGCTTTTTTCACTTCTTTTATGAGTATACACTGGATTTTTCCAGAGGCTGTCATGTGATCTTGCAACAGATTGAATGCAGAAGCAGATATGAGAACCCAGCTGTCTTCTATTAAACTAGAAATTAAAGAGAGTTGCAAAAATGTGGAACAATGCCATACTTCTCACTAAACTAAAAAAATAGTCATTTTTCATTACATGTTATTTATGTTAACATGTAATGAGTTTATTGTTATTGTAAAATGAATCGATAAATACATATTTTTAAAATTTCCCATTACTAATTTATTATAAAGTACACATCAGTGGATAACCCACCTAAGCAAAAGCTCTCTGGGGCCCCCAGTAATTTCTGGAAATTTAAAAGGATCCCAAGTTGGAAAAGTTTGAGAACCACCAGTTTAATCTGGTGACAGCTATTGGTAACGTCAGTGACCCAAATGAACCCAATCAGATTAGATCATGGAAAGATTTGTATTCCATGTCTGGGGCAGAGATTTCTCTGCTTTCTCTCATTGGATGTGAAAACTTGTAGGCTCCATTGCCACTGGTAGCCTCTTGTAACCATGTGGGAAAATATGGATGCTGTGGATAGTAGCTGGGGAGAGGGAAGGACCTCAGGGCATGGAGGATGCCGTTAGGCTGCTGAGGTGACCCTATCCGAAGCCACTCTCAGCCCTTAAGTCTCCTTACTCTCTGGTTGGGTTCTCTGTTGCTTGTCTCTGAAAGCTCCCTTCGCTGATGTTAACACTTCCTTGGTAGACTTGTACGCCCAACTCCAGGAGCACGTGGGTTTTCCAGCACTACCAAGCAACTGACTCACCCAACACTAACTGACGGTAGTTTCCGATCCCGCAGATCAGAGCTCAGGGCCACAAGTCTGTCCTCCCCGACACTCCAAATGCCACTTGTAAGCCCAAGTCATCACCCGTGCTTCTGACCTACCTAAGCTTGGAGGTTCCAACACCCCCCCCCAGCCTTGGGTTCAATTAATTAGCTAGAGCTGCTCACAGAACTCAGAACAACATTTTACTCACTAGATTACTTGTGTGTGATGAAAGGACGTAAGACAGCAACAGCCAGGTGGGAGAAATGCATAGGGCAAGGTTAGGCGAAACGGGCTCAGAGCTTCCACGGCCTCTCCAGGCCTGCGGCTCTCCCTGCTTCAACACACGTTCACTGACCTCAGAGTTCTCTGAACATCATCCTTTCAGGGTGTTCTGGAAGCTTCGTGAAGTAGGCATGGTTGATTAAGTCACTGGCCATTGGTGTTTAAACTCAGTCTCTAGCCCTTCACCCTTTTCCCCTCACCAGAGGTCAAGGGGTGGGACTACAAGTTCCAACCCACTACACACAAGGTTGGTTCTCCTGGCAACCAACTCTCAACCTTAGGTGCTTTCTGAAATTTACTTCGTTAACATGACACAGGCCACCTTTAGCGCTCTCATTACTTAGGAAATTCCGAAGGTTTACAAGCTCTGTGCCAGAAATGGCGACAAAGATCAAGTATCTAAACGACAACACTACAAAAAACAGAAAAACAAAAACCCCCACAAAGATCAAATATCAATATTTCTCATAAATCACAATAACACTCTTGGAAAATGAGGCGTTGTCGTTCTCACGCTGGCTCCACACTTTGGAGGACATTTTACTGTTCTGTAGTAACCGCCACATAAGATGATCCTGCGAGGTTTCTCCAAGGATCCAAGAAGGAGGAAGGGCAGAGAGTCGAGGCGATGTGACAAAGGTTTGCCACCTACAGATATTCTAGTGCAGGGAGAAAGAGAAAGAGCAGAAACAGGGATGCCTGGGGAATTTGGAGACCGTGTGTCCTTGAAAGCTAGCTCCCTGAGCAACCTCATTGTCCCGTTCCTGTCCCCCCCCCCCCCCCCCCCATCTTTCTCCAGGGCTCTCTTTGTAAACCAAACTGCCAACATCTGGTCGGGTGAGCTGACTCATGGTGACAGCTGGGAAAGTTTGCTCCACTGCCTGACAAGTGGTGGATTAAACCTCAGAGCCCGGGGACAGAGAAGCTTTTACTTCAGATCCGTGCCACCAAGTCGAGAACAAAGGGGTTGGGGATGGGCCATAGGCACCTGTGTCCCCGGGATGACTGTCCCCAGTACCTTGTTCTTCTGTTGACAATCATGTTCGTTTCTATTTTGTCACTTTGTTCAGGACTTTCAGAAGATTTTGCACATAAATTTGGGTGTAATGTGTGGGTTACAAACACAGTAGAGAAATCACTTCCATACCTTCTGAAAATAGCATTTTCGCCTGTTTAAAATAAGTCTGGTGTCAAGGGGCAATAATTGATTCCTTTCTTAACGGGATAGTCTGTCTCCTTGGCAGACATTTCCCGGGAGTGCTGGCATGATTCTATGCAAATTTGCAGATACCTCTTGTGTTGGAAATCTCACAGTGAGGTTGTATAAAGGCTGAAAACCTTTGATTTTTACTTTGTTTTTGGTGGGCAGCAAAGTGGGAGAGGAAGCGGGTGAAAAGAGCTTGGGGACATAAAAGGACAAACTGGACTTTTCGCTAATAAATTGCAAGTAAGACATTAAAGGTCTTTCTTATTAGAAAAAGATCAAAGCTGGATAGAAGCTCCTTGCATTTTTTTTTTTTTTTTTTTTTTTAACAAAACACTGCTACAAAGACACAAAGCATACTAGACTTGGGATAAGCCCCGGGGAAAGTTTATGTCCAAGTTAGGATAATCAAAAAGAGTTTAATTTACTCAGTTCTGGAATAAAACCAGGCTGCATTCAGCAATATTTGAAACCAGTTAAAGGTTAGTGAATGAGACGCCCAGTGCGTCTGATTAGATTTTTGCTTCCATTTATTTGTGTCTTACATTGGGCTCTGAATCATGCACCTTCTTTTTTAATTTCAAAAAAAAAAAAAAAAGAGAGAACCGTCACACCTAATCATTTTATCGTAGTTTTTAATTTTAAAAAAAGCCTAAGACATGGAAAAAGCATTTTCTGATCTTCTTTATTTACTTCTTCACTCTGAGGGGTCCTCAAAGCCAGAGAATGTCTGTTAGTGAATTAGAATAAAACCACTGGATAATTACTTTCTGGGCTACCAATGCAACATGAGTTGCTTTCTATTGTGAGAATGCTGAAAAGTTTGCCACAAAATTAAACCAATTAGGGTAATAAGGGGAAGAAGGAGAAGATTAAATTTATTTCCATCTGATTTAACTTATTAATTTCTCAGGGGAGAAGGATTTCCCTGTCGTTGACCTCCAGGTTTTAACCCATGAGCCCCTTCTGTTCTCAAAGTGTACTTGGGATTTAAATCATACTGAAAAGGCTGGGCCTCTTTGGTTGCCTCAGAAGCCTCTGACCTTCGGAAGCAGGTTTTGAGGAATGAGCGTCAGCGAAGTCGTCAGTGGCTGGATTTGCTTGTAGCCCCTGCTATGGGCCAGGCATGTTCTGTGGTCTGGGAGGTCAGTGTGAGCAAGTCATATCTCCTGGGCTCTAAAGGCCTGGGCTCTAATGGCAGAAAACAGATAATCTACACATAAACAAAGTCAATAAAATAATTGATAAATGCTGCAAAGAAGATAGACCAGGGAAATGGGATAGAATATCACTTCCTGGAGTGCCTGGGTGGCTCAGTCGGTTAAGCATCTGACTCAGCTCAGGTCATGATCCCGGGGTTCTGGGGCCCCTGCATTGGGCTCCCCGCTCAGAGGAGAGTCTGCTTGTCCCTCTCCCTCTGGCCCTTCCCCTGCTCGTGCTCTCTTTCTCTCTAATAAATAAATACAATCTTTTTTTTTTTTTTTTTTTTTTTAAAGAAAGAAAGTCACTTCCCAGCAGCTAGAACAGTAAGGGCGAAGGCCCTGGGGCAGGGACACACTTGGTGTGTTCCAGGGAGAGAAAGAAGTCCTATGTGACTGAGGGCTGTGGGAGAGAAGGATGTGGGGCTGTACCATCTCCTCTCCTTTACTCCATTGTGACCTTACAGCCCAAATCTTCTAACCTTTTTCTCTGCCTGGTGATCCTGGAGCGCTTACTATAAAGCCAGAATGCCCAGGAGGGATTCGTGGAATCTCACGCTCGCTCTGCTGTTGTTGCTGGCCAAGTGACAAGGAAACTGGTGTCTTCTCCCTCCTGGCACCTTAGGAAATAGAGTTTTCTCATTAGGTTTCGGCCTTGCTTCGATCATAATTGTATTGTTACAGGTGCTAGGCTCGGGACGGGTTGTCCTGCTTTGAGTTACTGCTAACGGAACCCGCTCCAGCTAGTGTAGGCTGAAAGGGGTTTATTAAGAGGTGTAGATATATCATGGACCAACGGGGAGGGCGGAGGAAAAAAAGGTTCCAGGCTGAGTTTCCAGGAATGTCTCCCAAAACCACGCAGCAGAACTGGGCGCCAGTGGGAGCTGCTGCCTTGGCCGTGCTGGAAAGCGGCCCTGCTGAATCAGGAGGCCACAGCCACAGCTGGCTCTGCCACCGCCTGCCCCGACTCCAGTCTGCGCCAGTTAAACGGACATCCCATACCAGTTCTCTTTTCCCTAATACCTTGACCTCAAATCAAATTATAGGTCCCAAGTCACACTCAAAACCTTAACTGCGTGGGCATCGGAGGAACGTAGGTTTTGGGGTTCTAGCTTCTGCGGTTGGAGAAAAGCCTGCTGGTAGCTGGAATGGGTGCTGAGCAAGGCAATCGACCGACCCTCCCACCGCAGCCAAGCCTGGGCCTCTGCCATCTGCCTTCTGACGCCGGGGCTCAGGGACCGCCGCAGTCCACTCTCCGGAATACCAAGGCTGGGACGGCTGTAAAAACCACAAGCAATTTTCCTTTTCAGATCCTGCATTCAGGGGCGTGTGCCCCTAGGCAAGATTTGATCTAGGTTGGGCCGGTTTAACCTGACAGGGATTTGGAGGTGCTCAGAGGAAAAGCTCATCAAAAGAGCTGACGTTGAGCCTCTAAGCCCCGGGAGTGGGCAGGCCGTGGTTGTCTTTGCTCATTTTTACAGCTGCAATATCAACACGGGGCTTCACATGGAGTAGGCACCCAATAAATATTTATCGAATAAACAAGCGAATGAGAGAAAGGATAGGGTGACGAGCCCTTTGGCATGAAATAGGGGGCAAAATCCTCAGAGCCTATGAGGGTTTAACGAATGCTAGTAATGTTCCATATGTGCTAGGCTCTCCAAATATTAACTCACTTAATTCTCATAATTACTCTATGAGATATGTACTATTGTCAATCCCATTATACACCCAGCTACAGAGAAGCTCTGTTACTCGCCCAAGGGCGCACGGGTAGGAAGTGGGCAGAGGGGAGGCTAGGGGGCCCCTGGACTTGGCTGTTACTGATTTGTCCCAGATAGGCGGTCCTCCGTGCGCACCGGATAGTGTGAAAGTCAATGTGTGTAATAAAGTATGTAGGGTTTGTGGTGGTTAATATACTGGAACCTACTGGTCCTTCTCTCTCTTTATACGCCCTTCTAGTCTCTTCCGGGCCCCTCCAGGCCAGGCCTGCTCATGGCTCCTTCTCTTTGTCCCTCTCCCATCCCTCTGCTGGACTGGGTTTTGGTGCAATTTTAGTTCCCAGCGGGACCAGGGGAGCCCCTTGGGTGCCTGCTGAGCCGCCAGGAGGCCATACCTCCCTGGAAAAACCCCGACACACTGGTGGGGCCTGGGGTGGCACCCATGGTCCTCTTCATGCCATCCAAAGTCAGAGACCCTGACTGCCCGGCTGTGGGGTGTTCTAGTGCCGTGGTTTCTCTGGGACATGCTGGGGAGACCACCAGGGTG
Organism: Ursus maritimus; assembly: GCF_017311325.1. Classification (NCBI taxonomy): domain Eukaryota; kingdom Metazoa; phylum Chordata; class Mammalia; order Carnivora; family Ursidae; genus Ursus; species Ursus maritimus. The sequence goes on along the minus strand of NW_024423343.1, from coordinate 20,330,076 downwards.
ACACAGAGCATCCTGTCTCCCACCGGCCGCCAGGGCCGGCTGCCGACCTACTCCTTGGCTGGTTTATTTTAGGGTAATGGGTGCCTGGGCCAGACGGAGATGGAGCGCTGTCAGAAGTCTCCCGCAGGACAGCGTGCTATTTGCGAATGCTCTGGAGAGCGGCCCTTTTTCACAGGGGCAGCATGGGTGCATTTGCAAAAACAACAGAGAGTCTGCTGGCACTCTGGCAGATAACGCAGGGCTGCGGGGGGGAAAGCGTCCTTTTTGCCAGCACAAACAGCAGGGGCGTGGCTGGGGGGGCGCGGAGGAAGGGTGTGCCGCTCAGAATCAATCCGTCCATCCCCCGGCTTCCACACCGGTAGGCTGTTCCCAAGCTTAGACGTTCTCTTGAGGTGCCTTTCTTCTGCGAAGGCACTAGCCAGTGGGGAAGGCCCTCCGATCTCTAGCGGGGGGTCCTCCTGCTTCAGGACTGCCCTCTCCATTTTCCGTGACATCTAACCCGATATACCTCAGATACAGGGCAAGAGCCAACCACGCACGGATCATTGTCCCTGACAAAGGATTTCCCACCCTGTGAGGGCATCGAGGCTCCCTGTGCCCAGGTAGAGAGCAGCCCCTGGGACCCTACTGCAGACCCCGTGGCGCCTGAGCCCCTTTAGCTCTTGAACTTCCTCCCTTTGAGTCACAAAGCTACAGACTCTGCTCTGTCCCTCAGAGCATATTTTTTCCCTTGAATTTTTTTCTCTCTTCAGTGTTTACATGAACTGGTTGAACCCGTCACGTGGTGAGTCCATGTTTATATTTGCAGAATCACCGCCTGGGGAAGATCTGTTTGCATAGAGGTCACCCCATCTCTGCGGCTTGGCTGCAGTTAGCTGAGCCACAGTGGGGGCTGCCCTCCCTCTTCTCACCTCTCTCTCTGCCCCAGGTTCCAAGATCCTGATCCCAAAGGCTCGGTCCCTCCCAGAGGCACCCTTCTCGGTGCCTCCCAGAAGGGGAGGAGGAGGCAGACTCAGGGGACCCTGGGGCCGTCTTCCTCCCTCTTCATCCTCCACCTAAACCTGGGTTTTCTCAGGATTTCTCTGTTCTTAGAACTTAACTATCTTCCATCGTCTTAGGAGTGGTCTTGGGATGGTGGAGGAGATGGTAGAATTTGGAGATGGGCTTCTCTGTGGCCAGCCCTCCTTCTACTGGACTGAGGATGCAGTCGGTGTTCTAAGATGGTTGAGCCCATAGACTTCAGAGTCAGGCGGAAGGGGGTTGGAATCGTGCCTTTTCCAGTTGCTAGCTGTGTGGCCTTGGACAAGACCCCTAAAGCTCACTTTCATCCTCTTAAATGAGTATAATAGTACTTACCCCTCTCCCCTTTTAAAAAGATTTACTTATTTATTTTTGAGAGAGAGAGGGAGAGGGAAAGAGTGAATGGGGAAGGGGCAGAGGGAGAGGGAGAATCTTAAGCAGACTCCACACTAAGTGTGGAGCCTGACGGGGGGCTTGATCTCACCACCCTGAGATCATGACCTGAGTTGAAATCTGGAGTTGGATGCTTAACTGACCGAGCCACCCGGCACCCCAGTACTTACCCCTTAACATTGTTAGGAGGATTAGTTAGGGTATGCATACAACATGTTTTTAAATACGATGATACTACTTCTGCTGCTATTACTAAGGACAACAACTACAGCAGCAGTGAAAATTGGCCACTTTCCCCGTCCCTGTCCCCCTCCGGTATTAGAGCAGCGCATCTCCACTGCTAAGGAGCTTTTTTAGACATTTATGTGTTATGATTTCCTTATCATTTCCCTCCTCCTTTATATCCTCGATGTCTGTTCAAACTGTGACTTTTGGTGGTCCAAATCATTGTAATATCTGAGATTTTTTTTTATCCCCCCTGCCCCCCAAACAAATTTTCACAACAATATCACTTAGCTTGAGGATGCGTGTATCAGAGATGGGCTCTGCTATCTGGGGCATCATGAGGGTTTTTATTAAAGTCTTTTGATTTGATGGAGAAGTGAGTAGACCCTATTGTAGCTTTTCCATGAGGGGTGACTGTCCACAAAAGAGAGCCCTGAAGAAACCAAATGCTTGTCATACAGTATTGGGCACCCATTGGCCACAAGGATGGTGCCAGGGTTTAAACTCATTGCAGTTTAAATTGTATCTTTTTTCTCCTCTCCCCCATTTCATGTTTGTCTTGGGAGAGCTCTCCCTGGTGGGAGGACTAGACGATCCATATTCACTCTTGCTCATGGGACCAGAGCCCGTTCTTCCACTGGTATCTTTGGGACTCAGTGATGGCCAGCAGGCCAACGTTGACCAAATGGCTATATCTAGAGCTCTACATGGGGCAGTAAAAGACAGATGATTTAGGGAGCTGAGACTTCCTTGTATGGAAAGGAGAGAAGGTTCTTGAAGGAGAGTAACATTAAGGACACAGAGACTTGGGTGTCCTAAAAGCGGGTGCTTGAAGCCACGTGAATAATCTGAATGCAGGTGGGTCAAGCTCAGGGTGAGTCAAGGCTGCTTTTATAGATGAGCAGGCCAGGCCCCGCACAACTCCAGGGGAGCCATTACGTAGACGCTCATGTGAATGGTGCTCTCAGACATCGTGCAATATGGTGGCCCTGCATAGATGACCTCTTCCTTGTGAAAGCCTAAACGTTAGATGACTTCCCTTGGGAGCTGAACGAGCGTCCGTGCTCACTGGTCACCTGAGGTTTGTTCAGCCTAAGGGATCACTCCCTTTTGAGTTTTCTTTATTTCTTCAACAAAGAAATTTGCATGTACCTGCAGTTTGGTGTGCGGTCTTGCGGTGGCCAAGGAAAAGGGAAGGGGAGTATTGTCCCATCCTGACTCATCCTGCGTTCTAGTAGAAAAGTTCTAATGACCTCTTGGAGGGGATCTGGTCTCAAATACTTGGAGTGATCAGAGGGTGGCCCCAGGTGAAGCCCGTGGCGGATTATCTCGAAAGGACATATGTCAGAAGTAATGCTGGATCCTGCAAATACTGGGGTCTTAAGAAGGGATGCCCTGTGAGGGCAGCTCCTGAGGTATCATCTTCTGCTGAGGGCTTGCTACATGCCAGGCAGGCTGCGAAGTGCCCCGATTTACATTGTTGGCCCACAGTGCAGAGAATGAGGATACTTATTATTTAGCTTCTAGATTGAAAAACATTTTTTGCAGGCTAGGTTGGCAACATGATGTCTTGGCCCCTTCCAGCTCTGACATCTTATGGAATGTGCTGGAGAGAATTTGCAGTCAGTTCTGCTTCCATGTGGATGTGCTCGTTAACTTCTTTCCGGAAAGAAAATGTTATGAAGAAGGGTCTTGTCTGAGAGAGGCAGAGGCAGAGAAAAGGAAGGTTGAGAGTGCAAAGCCTTGCATTTTGTGGCTCTGCATAGAGCAGAGCGGAAGTTCCTAACTCCCCTCCAGTATCGCTATAGGTTTTTAACCCTACCCATGCCAGATGCTTTCTATTTCCCACCCATTTGCCCTTTCCTAAGATTTACCCTAGAGACCTCTGTGCTTGGTGTCCTTCCCCACACATGCTTCTCCACCTGCCACGTGGCATCAGACTGTACAATCACAGGCAGGACAGCCCCGAGGGGAACTAATCCTCACTCCAAAGCGGGATGCCTCTGGGGGCTGTGTAGGGAGGGGAATGTCCTGGGGAGGCTGGAAGGGCTTACATGCTGGCGGTGTGAATGTGAACCCGGAGCAATGCAGAAAAACCTAGGGCTGGATTCAAAACACCGTGGCTGCGAGCCCTGGCTCTGGCCCTAACTTGCCATGACTTTGGCCGACTGAGCTTGCATGCCTTCATCTGTGAAAGGAGAAACTTTCGAGATGAACTTTGAGGTCCTTTTTACAGCTATTGATATTTTATGATTTCTGAAAAATGAGTTGAAAGAATCATCGACTCCTTTTCACAACGTCTGTGTCCCACTTGCCGACCCCCTAGGGCTTTTCAGAGCTTCTCTCCAGTTGGGGACTCTAGCTGCTCTGCGAGCTGGACGTGACACCCATTTTTCTCTTTAACTTTGGCTGAGCTCTTATTATAATGATTCCATCCTGTTCTGCCCCCTGTTCTCCACCATCTGCTCATCCTCAGTCATGAGGACACTCTCCATGAGCAGCTGGGGGAGGTCCTGAGAACGCAGCCACCGGAGGCTGAAACCAAGTTGGGAATGGGTTCTCCAAGAAGGGGTGTGGGGGGGAGGGTGCAATCATTAATGCTATCGGTCAACTTCTGAAACCTCCCATGATAATTGCTCACTCAGAAAAAACTCTTCTCTATTCTCCTTCCACCCCAGGCCTTTAGGCAACTAACCTTGGAGAGAAGAATCTCTTTTCCTCCAAACAGGGACAACTTGTTTTTGCTTTATCAGTCCACTTACATCTTGACTCTTCCCTGAGCTCTGTGGGCCCTGGTAAAGCTGTGCCAGAGCAACAGGTGGGTTCTTCCATGAGGATACCCCAGAGGGGGGCTCTTTTGTCTTTTAGGATCCAGCTGGTGGCAACTGATGCCTCCCTGGAGGCCAGAGAGTGATGAAAAGTAGACTTCTCTCTTGATCTTAGTACCCCTTCCTGATCTATGGACCAGAGAAGGGAGTAGAGTAGAGAGATAAGGCTGGAGGCTTCTCTGCCCCACAGAAGAAGGTGCCCTGCTGCCGCTCCCACGTGTACCTTCACCTCTCTAATTATTATCCTCTCAACAAAGCAATAGCTACTCCATCTAAGAACCCCCTCTTCTTTGTTTAGCCAACACACTTCTGCTTCACACATTGCATCAAGCCCTTTCTGGCATCTCTGTCTAGAGAACAGGAAAGTAGAAGCTAAATGCTGGCAGAAACAGGATATGCTAACCCTCGCCGAAAGTTACATTTGCCAACACATCCCCAATGCCATAGGAGAAGCAACATTTTTAGGGCTCCCTTCATGCCACCCACTTGGAACATGCCCACTGTGGCGCGAACGAGGAAGAGAGGGTGTGTATGTTTCTAAGGTGGGAGGGTATGGTTCTAAGAAATGAGAATGCGTGTGAATGTGAAGACAAGATCCGTTACGAAGGAGCAAATACTAAACCCCCGGGTAAAAGGAGTCACGCTTTGTGTGTGCATCTCTTGGCATCTAGGAAGGACTGACCACAATTCATCCTGAGTGGAATGATCCAGGGAATGTTAATCCACTTTCCAGAACAATTATCTTCACAGTCAGCAGATGTTCTTCTATGGTATCAGCTTTCACGGCTTCCCTCTGATTTTATTTGGACCATATTGTATGGGAAGTAGCCTTGCAGGAGCTTCAACATGGCAACTTGGGGTCTCCTTCATTCTTCGCTTCCCTGTCATGAATCATCTGGAACAATCCATCCTCACGCTGGGCTCCAATCTGTAAGAAGGCTGGATGGGAAGAATGTGTCTCAGCACGGAAACACGCCTGGTGTAATGTTAAGGAAAAGGAGACACCGCGGGTCCTGAGAAAGTGTGAATTGGTGATATTTTATACACTTTAAAAAATACATAGGCAGAGAAAGTGGAAAAAATATACCAAAATGTAACCCATGATGCAATTGTGGGTTTTCTTTCTCCCTCAATTTCTCCAAAGTTTCAAAATGTGTCTTTTTGGCAGACCATGTCTCTGTTGGCATTGGGGCGGGTTTTATCAGTCATCCTTCCTGGTCAGTGCCTGGTCCGAATAGTGGACCTATGGAAGGTTCTCTTTCAGTACCTATTTCCCTCCTCTCTGATTTTCCCCTAAGCAACTTCCACGTGCGTGTGCATGTGTGTGAGCACACGCGCGTGCGCGCACACACACACACACATACTCTTCGTCTCCCCTAAACTACAAGCCCAGAAGCACTGAAGAATCTCCAGGAGAGGCATTGCACAGACACTGTTTAAAGCCAGCCAGCTGGTTTCAGCCGTCTCCCTAGCCACTTGAGATGGTGGGAACTCAGCGGTTGCTGAGTCGGACGTGGGACAATTGCAGGATCCACTGGTGAATTGCTCCTTTGTTCTCCTCCTAATCTCCTAATCCTGGGGAACAGAGAAAGGAGTTTTCCTGGGACGTGGGGCTCAGCCCTCCAAATCCCTCCGTCTTTGACCCCACCCTGAGGGTTGGGGTGGGGGAGGGCAGGTGGAAGAACCCAAAGAGGGGGGTGTCAAATTTGTGAAAGAGTTAGCAACGGCCCATCATCACCTTTCTCAGGCAGCTAGACTTACAGTGACCTCACGCGAGGACCCCTGCAATTCCTGGTTCAGAGCCACAAGCGCTGTCTCAGCGGCCTCTCTGTGACTCTTCCCACATCACCCCTCTTTACCCCAAAGCAATGCCGCAGTGGAGAGCAGGGAGCAGGAGCCGAAGTTTCCTGTGTATGCTTACGTCTGAAATTCTCCTGCTTTCCTAGCCAGTCACCGTGCCAGTGATCAATATGTCTCTTGGCCTAAACATGTTGCATGTGCTTGGTGTCCTGTCCTTACCTGGTTAGAGCCCCATGCAAGGAGGCCAAATCCACGGTTTAGTTTCCCGTACAAACCAGTTCGCCTTGATGGGGTCTGTGACCCTTGGCTCCTGCTTCCTGAAGCTTCGCAGTGACTTTTGCTGAGAAGTCCAGCCAGCTGCCGTGGTAACGATAGTGGATGTTTATCCATGGTTCAATCTGTGTCACACACACCGTGTGAAGAGCGTTCCGTGTGTGAATTCACCTCCGCTCTGTGAGGGCGTTCTGTATCGAGCTCCGTCTTGCGGATAAGGGAGCCGAGGTACGGAGAAGAGGGACTCGCCCCAGGTGCCCCAGATGGGGGCCACAGTGTCCTTCTGAGCATGAGCAATGTGGCTGCAGAGGGCATGCTTCCCCCTGGGCCCCTGGGCCTTGAGGAGCGGGCCCGGGTGACACGGGGGCACCTGTCCCTGACCCCCAGGAGGCCGTCATCGCATGTGGCAGGGAGGAAAGGGGCTTGCCGGCCCCACCGGCGTACAAACACACCACCCCGCAGGGGCCACACCTTTCCCGTTACCGCCACGTTGTCTGACTCGTTAGGGTTAGTAAGCGCGTGAGGCTTACCTCGATGAATGCATCGTTGAGTTCTTAAATAGCTGTCTGAGTCAGGGATGGGGCTTCACATTCCAGGAGCAGGTATGCCTAATATCCTCTGCACAAAAGAAGCCCTTTTTGGACGAGATGGAACACGGAGGTCATATTCTGTTTGCTGTTTCTCTTGTTCTTCGCACCCAGCCCTTCCTGCCCACCTTCCACCCACCTTCTTTGTCATCACGTACCATTATTGCCCTAGGTATTTTCTTGGTGCTTGTTTCCACCCAGTGTACGCCTCTCGCTGGCCCCTGACCTGGAGAAGTTGGCTTTTCCCAAGCTGCTCTTGGGGCCGGTGAACTGATACCGCTCAAGCAGGGCTTGGGGGAACTCTGAGACTCTGGGACCGAGGCTGGGGGGCTCATCACGCCCGGGGCGTTTTGGCAAGTGGCTTGTCCTCTCTGAACCCTGACATGATGAAGGAGGACGGCGGGGCATGGGGGGGGAGCTCTTCAAACCCGGGCCTGGAGCAAGCTCTCTTCCAGCCCGCTCTGGTGGGAGAGGCCGTGCTCTTGGGCGGACGTCGGGGCCGGGCTGGTATGGGGGGGCTTGTGCCGGCGGGTGCACTTGGGGAGCGGTGTGAGGATCTTGAAAGCTGGTCAAATGGCTTCCAAAACCGTTTCTCAGTGCATCTGGGTTCCTTTGTGCCTCGTGCCAACTTGAGCCACGCTAGTGGAACCCTGTCGGAGGGGCTGAGGCTGCAGGTGAAACGACTCATTCCCAGTTTCGGCTGGCACGAAAGCAAACGCAGTGCGCTCTGAGGGACACCTAGTTCTGCCAATTCCAGGCTCCAGACGCTGGCAACAGCTGTCTAATGGCTCTGGTGTGGACCGGCAGGGCATTCTGGGTATTGACATGCAAATAAGTGGGGCATAATGTGTGTGGGTGGGCAGAGGGACAGTCTGCTTGCAGGTTTAGGGTGTTCTTTGCCCCAGGGGACTGTCAATCTCTCCTTAACGCAGCAGCCACCGAGGAGCAGGAGAATGGTGGCAGTGAGAGGAGAGTCCAGAGAAAGCGAAGGAGAAAGAGAGAGTGGGCAGTGGGAAACCAGCTGCCGGCACACTGTGCCAGCTCATGTTTCAGGAGGGCTGCTTGGCAAAGAACGGGGCCAGATCTCAGATGAGGCCCCCGGGCTGCCCGGGCTGCCAGCCCTGCAGGCCAGGCCGGCTTTTCCTTGCACCTGGCCAGCGCTCGTGCTCAGGAGCAGTAGCCCCTTCCTCCTGTAGCTGCCCTCTACCGCCCCGCCCCGGGGGGCCTTGTTGATGGAAGGAAGGAGCCCTGCCCTGGAGATTCTGCGTGGCGTGTCGCTCCCTGCTCCCGGGTACTCCGTTACTGATCTCTGGCCTCCTCCCTCTCCATCCTTAGTCCCACTTATTCATTCAGACTGGTCAGCCCCCCACCCCCAAGATGAGCAGGGTGGATGGATGAATGGATGTCAAGTCTTCTCTCAGCGCTCCTGGGGACTCTGTCCCTGCTCCTACGATCTCAGGGGCACCCCAAATATCACTTTAAAATCAGTCATCTATGGAGCACTGTTTTATCAGGATGACTTTATTGTTTCAGCAGTCAGTACGCACCCCTCAACGGCTTGGCACAATCAGACTCATTTCTTGCTCCCATCTCCCGGGGAGGGAGGGTTGTCAGGGCAGGATCGGGGGACGTGGCTGCGAAGTCCCTCATTCCTCTGATGGCTCTTCTCATGAGAGCTCCAGGTCCATGGTGGAGCCTCAAAGCCACGAGGTGGCAGGTCCGAGGGGCGGGAGAGCCTGGAGAACCTCACGGCAAGGCTTGTGCTCTGGGTGTAGGCGGTGGTGCTCATCGCACGCCTTGCATGTGCTCAGGCCCACGGATGGGAGCCTGGGAGGTAGAGCTGGGATGAAAGGCCCGCGGTTGGAACATGTGGACCATCTTTGCCACAAGCACCTTGCGTTTCAGAGCATCACCTTTGGCATCAGAAAGACTCAAGCTGAAAGCTGAGCCGCACCACTAAGTGTTCAGAAGCCCGCAGGAACAGCTGACTGTCGGAGTTAGGTGATGTTCGAACCGAGGTCACTCTGACACCACAGCTGCAGGATTTGGCGCTGCTGGCTTACTCTCTCTGGGTCTCCATGTTTTCTCCCCATCAGTAAAGGGAAGCTATTAATACTCACTAGGGTGACTGTACAGATAAAAAGACGATGTACTTAAGTCCTTAGCACGGGGCCCAGCCCACAAGGGCTTGGTAAACGTCATCTGTCCCTGTCACTACTCTTCAGTGTCACTATGGTTGTTACTTCATGCTCAGTTCTGTACTGGGAGCTCAGGTTAAAGGATGAAGTGAGTAGAAAACCTCCCTGGCCCCGGAGGCTCTCCCAGTCTTTTAGGGTAGATGGCATGTCCGCCAGAAATTTCTGTATGACATTGCTTTGTGAAGGGAGTGGCATGGCATGGAGAGAGACGAGGACATCTTAGTGAGTCAGGGGAATTGGTGGCTTCTGAGATGCAGCTTGAGGAGAGGGGAGAATTTTGAGAGGTGGAGAGGTGGGGCTTTTGATAGTGGAGCTGGGGCTTAGGAGTGGGGAAGGGAGTAAGAAGGTGTCGGGGCGGGGAAGCACCAGGTAGCCCACAAGGGGTGGTGGGGTAGAATGTAGCACACGCCCTCGTGGGGGTGCCAGGTCGTAGTGGAGGATAAAGGACAGGTCAGCTGAAGCCAGATCAGGGAAGCAAAGTGAAAGCAAACTTGGTTTTGGCCTGGCGACGGTATGTGGGCCTCCTTGGCCACCTCCGGCCCTGCCTTGTATTTGTCGGGAAGTGAGCCTCAGCGCGTTGTCACTTCCCAAACCCACAGACCTGCTTCTAAAGTGGGGGAGATGCCCAGAGACAGTATGTCACTCTCCACGCAGCAGACTTTCTAAAATCCTCTCTCGCTGGGGGATACCATATTTTTTTCTCTCTTTCTACAGACTCTCCCATTTAGTTTTTATTTCCCTGCTCCCAAGAGGGTTCAAGTTTCCTCTGCCCACTCAGGACTCCTGGACCTTTCCCCTGGGTCCATTTTTTCTTACACAGAGTGATTTAGTGATCATCTCCCTTCTCGTTGTGTATATCCATGCTTTACTTCCTTTCTGAAAAACAAAAGAAACCTTTACCTTACCCTTAGGAGCAAGTCAATTTTTTTTTGTAATCCCTGTCAAACAATTAATTGAGTCCCAAATCCATAAAAGACACAGTGTGGAGTGGTCATTAGGGTTGTTCATATGCACGGGGTGGTCGCCTTCCCTAACCCCTTGAACCCACCAGATGTGGCCAAGGACTGATTTTGGCCAATGGAATGAGTGGAAGTGATGGGTCTCACTTCCTGCGAGAGGCTCGAAGAGCTGGTGTGGGACTGAGATTCACCACAACCTTTCCCCTTTGTCCTCGGTCACTGACACTGCCAGTTTTAGTGAAGATGGCAGCGTGGGTCATCTCCGACTGGACCGTAGAGAGAGGAGAGATGGGGCAATGCAGCGGGTCTGAAATGTGCATGTGGCATAAAACTAACCTGTGTTGTTTTAAGCCTTTGAGATGTGGGGGTTTGTTTGTTACACAGCATAACCTGCCTGTCCGTTTGACAGATAAGCCTGGCGTTGGCACTTAGTAGGATCCGTCCTGGACAGAAGTCATTCACCCTCAGAGGGCAGAGCCCTAGATTGCTGTGTCCATGAAATGCTCTCTGATAAGACTACGGGGTGACACTGAGAAGCACAAATGCCCCAACAAAGAAACCTCTTCGATGTGTGTGCCAGATGACCTTGGAGGTCGCTGTCTGAGGAAGAGCGGTGGCAGGGCGGCCAGGGATGGGCTGTCCTCCAAAGACCTCAGCCTGGAGAGATTTGAATCAACCTCAGTGTTCTTTTATTCATTCAATCATCTCAACTAATCCTGATTGAGGGGCGCCTGGCTGGCTCAGTCAGTAGAGCGTGTGACTCTGGATCTCAGGGTGGTGAATTCAAGCCCCACACTGGGCATAGAGCTTACTTAAAAAAAATAAATGATATGGGGGGGGGTAAACAGAAGGGGGAATGAACCACGAGAGACTATGGACTCTGGGAAACAAACTGAGGGCTTCAAAGGGGAGGGGGTGGGGGATTGGGATAGGCCAGTGATGGGTAGTAAGGAGGGCATGTATTGCATGGGGCACTGGGTGTTATACGCAACTAATGAATCATGGAACTTTACATCAAAAACCAGGGATGTACTGTATGGTGACTAACATATCGTAATAAAAAATTATTGTAAAAGAATAAACAAATGATTAAAAAATAAACTAATACACATGGAGAGTTGCAGGCTCTGTGCATTCAAAGGCAAGACATGGTTCTAGCCTCCAGGAACTCCCAGACGGTGCATAAATTCTTGATTAAAACACAGTGTGATTAGGATTATATGGCGTCCAGAGTGAGGGCACATAAAATGATTAAACAGTAAAGCTCCCAAATTGCTCTGGCTCCTGAGCCATGAAGTCCTGATGCATTTCTAGCCAAGTCTCCTAGTAAGAGCCTCCCTTTCCCGCCAAAAGGAATTTGAAATGATCTTCCCAGCCTGGACGCTGGGAGGCTGAGGTCTTAATGCCTGGATTAAAGAGAAAGCTGCTTCTCTCTGGAAGCCAGCTCGAGCTCTTCCCACAGTGGGTAACTAAGCAAAGTTGGGTTTTTAAAAAAACGAAGGCTGGGGCGCCTGGGTGGCTCAGTTGTTGGGCGTCTGCCTGCGGCTCAGGGCGTGATCCCGGTGCTCTGGGATCAAGCCCCACATCAGGCTCCTCCGCTGGGAGCCTGCTTCTTCCTCTCCCACTCCCGCTGCTTGTGTTCCCTCTCTCGCTGGCTGTCTCTCTCTGTCAAATAAATAAATAAAATCTTAAAAAAAATAAAATAAAAAAACGAAGGCTGAGCAGCTGCGGCTTCAGTGAGAACTGCAGGTGTGGAGTAAGCCGTGGGATGCACGGCGTGGAGAGTGGCTGCACACACATCCTGGAGGCCAGGCCCGGCCTGAACAGCCTGTTCCCTGCAGTTGAGGCCTTTTCCCGCTGGGACGAGGGGAAGCTGGCAGCCGTGGGAGAACAGCCAGAGAGGAGAAGGCGAACATTTAGCAAAATGCATGCAGAAGCCATTGCAGAGTTTGGGCTCTACTGCTCTCATCAAATCCTTTCAGCAGCTTCAAAAAGCTAAGATTGGTGTGGCAGGTTCTGATGACGGTTTCCAGTCTGGGAGAAGCTGGCTTGACCATCAGGCGAGACTCTGGGCCCCGGAGTCGCAACACCACACAAAGCTGCCTCTCTCAGAGCTCCATCTGTCTTCCCCCACTTGTCGGGGTCCCAGACGGTGGTAGTCGACACACAGGAACTGGTGTGCAAAGCTAGGGCTGGGTCTGAGGAGGGACTGGTCTGCTCCTTCCTGGCTGGATGCCTTCTTCTTCCCGGGGAGGTCCAGGGGCTGTCCCCAAGAAGATGGGGCGTGAGTTGCATTTTCTGCATGAATACGAGTGTTTCAGGAAGAGGGAATTGCTTCCAGAAAGGCACAGAGGAATGAAACCGCCGGGTGAATGGGGGGTGTGCATGGGTGACAATGACCAAGACTGAGTCTATATTTTACCATTTTGAGATGACAGGCAGTCTAGTAAAATGATGACAGTCAAAATCATGGGTTATTCTTCATGTTATTACCCCAGGCCTTGGTTTTGGGTGACATGCATTACACCGTGCCACGCATTGATGCCCTCGAGTCTCTCTTTTTTTTTTTTTTTTTTTAATATTTTATTTATTTATTTAACACAGATAGAGACAGCCAGTGAGAGAGGGAACACAGCAGGGGAGTGGGAGAGGAAGAGGCAGGCTCATGGTGGAGGAGCCTGATGTGGGGCTCGATCCCGTAACGCTGGGATCACGCCCTGAGCCGAAGGCAGACGCTCAACCGCCGTGCCACCCAGGCGCCCCATGCCCTCGAGTCTCTTAGCAAGACTTTCTTCCTTGGGCCTGTAGCCTCCTGAACCACCCGAGTGCTGTGCATAAGGGAAGCATCTCTGATTATTTACATTTGATAATCTTTCTTTCCTTCGTCTTGGGACCTAAAGTAAATGGTGCAGCTTACAAGGAACGTGTTCGAGAGTCAGTGAATTATCAGTTAGTTGGTTGATGCACTTCTCCAAACCCATCGAAGCAACACCATTTTCAGGCTTTCATTTGAGTCTCTCTAGGCCCTTCTGATTTCTATCCTTGCTACTAGGATAGCTATCAGCTTCAATGGGTGTTAATTAGCTACTTATGAGATTAGCATGCTTCAGGCTCACTTTACATTTGATAACCTCTTCCTCTGCGATGAATCATGGATTAGAATTCAATATGCAATACTTTTGAAAAGGATAGTTTGAGGTAGTGAAAAATTAGAAATGGACTAAATAGCCAACAATAAAAGATAGATTTAATGAATCATAATACACCCACATGATAGCACACCATCTACCACAAAAAATCATGTTTGTGAAGAGCTACGTAAATGACAGGAGAAAACGTTCACGTCTTCCTGATATGTCAAAAAAGCAGATTACGCACGGTATGATCCTGATTATGGTCAAATAATTATAATACCAATACATATACAAAATATGAGTTTCGTTTTCTTTGTGCTTTTTCTCTATTTTCCACATTAATCTAGTGAGTTTGCCTCACTTTTAGAATCCAAAAATATGTGACATTCACATTTGAGGGGTGGGATATTCTTCAGCATGACTTTTTAAGGTTAGGAAGGACTTCTTTAAATTTTATTGGCATTTGCAGCCTTAGAAGCAGAAACCAAGAGCCTTTGCAGACTGTTTCCTGAAGACAGGGCCCTTAGCTCTGGCAGAAAGCAAGCCAACACGATGTTGAGCTTTGTCCATTAGGATATTGAAGCCAGAATCCATTGCCCTGCCCTCCTCACACCTAGAGTGCTGACACATTCCACCTGCCCGGTCTCAACCACAGTTAGTAGAGGCTCACCCCACGGTCTAGCCCACGGTAGACACCGTCTCCTCTTGTTTTTCCTCATGCTGAAAGTATGAAGGCTGAGGGTTACCTGGTACATACTTATGAAGCCATCTGGAGTTGGGATAGGATAAACAGAGATATGACTTTGAACACCTTCCCTGTGCGAAGAAGAGAACATCTCCAGAAGCATGACGTGGGTTTTATTATTTTTTAAAGATTTATTTATTTATTTGAGAGAGAGAGAATCTCAAGCAGACTCCCTGCTGAGTGCGGAGCCGGATTTGGGGCTCCATCTCAGGACCCTGAGACCATGACCTGAGCCACAGTCAAGAGTTGGATGCTTAAGCAACTGAGCCACCCAGGCGCCCCAGAATGGGTAATTTTGGAATTTAAAAAGACATGAACTTTGCAGAGCCTTTGTACCTTCTGTAGGGATTTAATAACCTCCTTCCGAAAGAGGTAGAGGTGGGCCACAGAGCATCAGAAATGAATTTAACGGAGTTGAGAGTATGTCTCTAATCTGGTGACTTCCAGCCTTTTCCCACGTGTGACATAATATTGGGAACACACTGGATGTGATTAGGGATCTGAAGATAGCACTTAATGAGCCAGCAATTGTGACAACACAGCCAATGACAGCAGCAGCAGCAGCAGCATGTCTTTCCATATCTATGAAAGCACTCACTTGCCTCCCACATTGTTTGTGTTCCTTGTGCTGCTGTGGTCCTTTGGAGTAGAACTCTTTATTACCTGGACACGCCCTCTAACATTCTCTCCATTGGGTCCTTACATGTCCCACTGAATATGTGCTCCTTCTCTGGAACTCAGCTCTGCTCGTCCTGGGCTGAATGTGTGTGTCCTCGCCAAATTTATGTTCAATTCCTAACTCCCAGTGGGATGATATTTGGAGGTGGGACCTCCAGGAGTTCATTAGGTTTGAATGAGGTCATGAGGGTGGGGCCCTCATGATGGGATTCGTGTCAGTTTCAGAAGAGGAAGAGAGATCAGAGCTGGCTCAGTCTCCACGTGCAAGTATCTGGAAGAGGCCATGTGAACACGCAATGAGAAGGTAGCTGTCTGTAAGCCAGGAAGAGGGTTCTTACCTGAACCTGACCATGCTGGCACCTTGATCGTGGACTTCCCAGCTTCCAGAACCATGAGAAAATAAATGTCTGTGGTTTGAGCCACCCAATCTGTGGTATTTTGTTAACACAGCCCAAGCCGACTAAGACAGTCCTCTTCCCCACAGCAAACTTCCCCCGCTCTAAACTGACTGACGTGATATCGTGAGTTCAAAGAGGCCCATGCATCCCCACCTACCAGGATGGGTGCTCAACTACGTCAAAAATAAATACACATGTATTCAGATTTAGTGGCTCACTGGGGAAGGTCGAGGGGAATTGGTCACTGCCCCAGCCTGTGAAATGGACTTGTTAATGACTCTCTCCAGGGTATGCTCAGAGAGCTCACGGCACTGGGCTACCTCCGACCCAGGGTGACGCCTCTCATGTTTCTGCAGAACAAATGTTTGTAAAATAAATGAGTGAAGTATTCTTGGTGTCTCAGAGGCCTCATTGTCAGCAGGATATTTTTTTTGGTTGTATCTCGGGAAATCTCCGGGGTTGTGACAATTCATCCGTTCTTCCTTTCTAGCTCCAACTGCCCAGCCCCATGGGTGAGATGAGAAAGCAGGCTAGGGTGAGGAATGCCACACCCTAGAGAGAAGACTAGTTAGGGGAGACCACTAGGTAGAGGAATCTTCCAGCTTGGACCAGCTTCTTAGTCTTGGCTTCATGCCGGTCAAAGCCTAACTAGATGGTGAAATAGCGAATCCAATTGTAAGTGTGTGTGTGTGTGTGTGTGTGTGTGTGTGTGTGTGTGCGCGCTCGCACGCACGCGCATGGTGGGGGTGGTTGGTAGGCATGTATTTGCACCTTGGTTAGGTTGTGTATTGAAGCCGTCATCTCACAGACGAAGTTCTCGGGGCTCTGATCCTCGGGGAACGTGGTCACGCTGACGGTCAGGGGCATGTGTCTGCTGCGAGCGCTTGCAGGTGGGGGAGGGTGGAGTGCGTGTACAGGCTGAGAAAGTTCACCCGCTGATTCTGAGTCACTCCTTGCTTGAGAACTACTCATTTGGGGAATTGTCACCTCACTTAGGCTTCCTCATAAGTGACGCGGTTTCGACGTCATTGCTCCGATCACCTTTCCTGCGCACCTCGGGCTCATCCCTTTCTAGGGTTAGCATCAGAGGGAAAGAAGCCGGGTTCACGGATGTGTTGACGAAACCCCGGTTGCCTGATCTTGCACTGTAAGAAAGGCAGGCTCCCGCGGGCTTCTATTAATTAAGTGCTGAAACCCAGTGGACAGACGAGTTCCAGACAGCAAAACGTCCTCTCTTGTGGGCAAAAGCTGGGCTGAAGTTTGAGTCTGTTGGGTAGGGGCTTTCAGAGTCCTTGACGTCAAAGGTGCCACCGGGGTGCCACAAGGCCTGGAGAAGCTGGGGACGGGGTCCACTGGAAGGGGCAGCAAGCAATAGGCCTGGGGTGGGAAGGGAGAGGTCCAAGCCTACAGCCCCTCAGAAAGTGTGCAGATACACAGAGAAAAAGCGGGATTTTCGAAGCAAGCATGAGAAAGTCCCACGTTCTTTTCAGCCCTTCCTAGGACAAGCAGCTGGACTCCGTTCAGCAGCAGGATGGGCAAACCCTGAGGGTTGAACGGTGCCTGGAGATCAGTCTGTGTATTCGTTTCGTCTTTGCTGCTGTAACAAGCTAGCCCAGACTTGGTGGCTGTCTGTGTTCCTTGACTCGGGGTCACCTTTTCCCATCTTCAAAACCAGCAACACTGAATCATATTGTTCTCTGGCTCTTCTTTTTTGCCTTCTTTGACTTTTAAAGACCCTGTGGTCCCATGGCCCACCTGCATCATCCCGGATGCTCTTCTGTCTCAAGGTCAGCTGATCAGCGACCTTAATTCCATTTGCAGCGTTCGTTCCTCTTTGCCATGTAACTTGATACATTCACAGGTTCTGGGGCTGGGGGCCTGGGCGGTTGGGGGGACCCTTGTTCTGCCTGCCATCCTGTGTTTTGCCTCCCGGACCACCTGCAGCACCCAGGGCAGGCACAGTGTGTCTACCTTTAGACACTGACTCTGCTCCATGAATTGAGGTCTCAAAGACCCCTTCCTTCTACTTCCAGCTTTTACTTCTGCTCCCTTCCCAGTCCAGAATACTCCTAGAAGCATGTGCAAAGAATCATTTTAGAGAAGAGTCTTAGAAGGTGCATGATTAAACATGCAATTATCATACAACTAAACAAGCAATTATCATAGAACCTGGCAATTGACTCCAGGGCCTTGACCCCAGAGAAATGAAGGCTTATCTTTACACATAAATAAATGTTTATGGTAACTTTACTTATAACAGACAAAAACTGGAAACAACCCAGATGTCCTTCAACAGGTGAATGGTTATAAGGTTGTGGTACATTCACATGATGGGATACTACTTAGCAACAAAAGGGAATGGACAATAGATACACACAACTATGGACAAATCCCTGGAGAATTATGCAGAATGAAAAAAGGCAATTTCAGAAGTTTGCATACTGTAGGATTCCAAGTATAGAACATTCTTGAAATCACATTTTAGAAATGGAGAGCAGATTGGTGGTTGCCAGGGGTTGCAGAGGGGGAAGGGGGGAGGGAAGTGGTATGGCCACGGGAGGACAGAATGAGGGACCCCTGTGGTGGTGGAGACGTGCTGTGTCTTGACTGTACTTTTGTCAATATCCTAGTTCTGATCTTGTACTGCTGTTTCGTACGATGTTACCCTGGGGGAACTGATGAAACTACAGGGGGGCTCTCTGTATTATTTCTTACAACTGCATGTGAATCTGCCTGCAATTTTCTCAAAATGGTACATTCACATGCGGTTGTAAGAAACATTAATTTAAAAAAAGGCTTTTGGCAGAGCCAGCAACAGACTTGGAGAAGTTCCTACCTTCCAAGGCAACACAGGGGAGTTCTAAAAAACATCGCATGTGCCATGGAGGGCAGTTAGTGGGTTCAGGGCATATCTCTAACTCAATTTGTGCCACTTTGGAAACTTTCCTATTCCTTAGTTTTGAATATGGGCAACAAATTCATTTCCTCCAATGCCAAGAAGTTATTTTTACACACAGCATCAAGTGTATGGGGCCACTGAACGTTCCAGCCAAAAAGAGGGTACATCCCTGGTAAGGGGCCACCTGTCTGTCTGTCTGTCTTTGTCCCCTCTCTCCCTCTGCTTCCAGGCTTCACAAATCCCCTGGGCAGAGGGTGTCTGATGGGAGGCGGGGGGGGGGTTGGGGGAGGCCTGCCTGCCACACAGAGGGCCAGTGGAGAAGTTGGGGAGTTGGGGAGGCAGTGGGTTGAGTGTCCCCCGCTCCTCCGCCCCACCCGTGGACCAGGCACAGCCACGTGCAGGCTGCGGGCGGATGGGCAGGGCCACTCTGGAGAGAGCTGGGTCAGCAGCATGAGGCGGCTTCTGGCTGGCTCCCGGGGTTGGCTTTGCTCAAGGCGAGAGCTGTCAACTCTGCCCTTTTGAAAATGAGCAACAAAGGGGAAAAGGAAAGAAAAGAGAAAGGGGAGTGGGGGGAGCCCAGGGTGGGGGTGGGGGAGGCGAGGCTGAGAGAACAGGTGGGGACTATTTAATAGGTGGGTGGGGGGAGCCCAGGGTGGGGGTGGGGGAGGCGAGGCTGAGAGAACAGGTGGGGACTATTTAAACAGAAGGCCTGACTCAGCCGTTTCCTTTCATTGAATTTCCAAAGGCCTCTCCGGGAGAGAAGGAGCTGGGACTAAGGCTGGGGGGGTGGTGCAGCAGGCCGAGCAGGCATCATCTGGGCTCACGGGGTCTGGGTTAGGGGTTTCATTTTGCTCACTTTCTGCTTTCTGAGCTCCAGAACTCTCACCTAGGAAAACTCTGGGCCCCGCAGATGCTGGAGAGGTGGGGGTGAGAAGCTTGGGGAAGAGTTATGAATGCCACCCCCCACCCCCCCAGTGGAGAAGAGAAAATAGATGCCATATGTTAGAGAGTGTAAGTATTGATCTAGAAAATGTGCAAATGGAGAGAATGACCAAGGGTGGGGAAAACAGAATTCTCAGGCTCTCCCAGTCATTACTGGATGACACCAGAAAGTTATTTTTCTCCTCCCAGAAGAATGCCTACACATTTTGAGTTCTTAGTTCCATGATTACAGTCACAAATAAGGCTGAGCATGGGACTTGTCTTGGCAAACCACACCTCCTACAGGAAAGCCTCCAGGTTACCTTAAAAAGAGTTACATTGTATTTGGACTCCACAAGCTCTCTTTCGGGGAATTCACCTTGGACCTGCATATATAACCCCGGTGATCAGGGACCCTGCAGTTTATAGCAGAACAAAATTTGTAAATCCAGGGAGGGTTTCTTTTGTTTAAGCGATCCCATTGAAAGCTAATTGCTACCCATCACCAGCCTATCCCGGTGATGGGTATTAAGGAGGGCACATATTGCATGGTGCACTGGGTGTTATACGCAAATAATGAATCATGGACCATTACATCAAAAACTAAGGATGTACTGTATGGTGGCTAACATAACATAATAAAAAATTACTCTAAAAAATATATATATATATAAAAAAAAGAAAGAAAGCTAATTGCTTTCAAAAGTTTCAGCCTTACTGGGTCATCATTAGTGCCTACGAATAAATGAAGCAGTTGTAGGATTTCATCGACTTCTCCCTGGGGTATCAGATTCAACCTGAACTCAAATGTGGAATACATTTGGTTGAGCAGCGCTTGAAGGAACCAATAGTTAGCATTACAGAAGTGTAAATCAGGCTCTAAGTCATGAATTTGCTAACTACCCCCACCGGCACACAGCCTATAGGACTGTGGCTCCCCCCATCTCATTGGGTGCTCTCCACATTCTCAGTCTCCACCCTGTACTGGGCTCCTGGCCCCTCCTCTGTCTCCCCTAAACCCTTCCCCCCTTGGGCTGCCTGGAAGTAGCTGAGCAAGCCTTTGCCTGAGCTTGTCCTCTTCCAGAGGTCAGACAGTCGCGCATTCCCCCGGCACAGGCACAGAACCCGGCGCGGTGTCGGGCATACATGCTTATTAATAAATGCCTTTTGACTTTCCATGACGGCAAGNNNGGGAAAGAGGTGGGTCTGGGGCAGACCCACAGTATTTTCCCTGTTTGTTTTGCTTGACGTCAAATCAGATTCAAACACCCAAAACCAAACCAAAACAACACAAAACCTTGGGAATTTCCCCCATTTGACCAGATTCATATTCCATCCAGGGGAATATTCTCACACCCTGAAGGTGTGTCAGATTTAACCCCTACCTTAGCAGGGGACTGGACGAAGGGTACGATCTGTGCCTCACAATTCCTCTGGTGAGTTTGGATAAGCCCTGTGCTCCTCGGGTCTGAATACTAAAGAGGTCGGATTAAAGGAGAGGTCCTCTCATAGTCCATAGTCTCTCATGTTTCATTCCCCCTTCTGATTACCCCCCCTATGAGAAACAAACTGAGGGCCACAGAGGGGAGGGGGGTGGGGGAATGGGATGGGCCGGTGATGGGTAGTAAGGAGGGCACGTATTGCATGGTGCACTGGGTGTTATACACAACTAATGAATCATCGAGCCTTACATCGGAAACCGGGGATGTACTGTATGGTGACTAACATAATATAATAAAAAATCATTATTAAAAAAAAAATAAATTCCTTTATTTAAGTTTAAAAAAAAAATAAAAATAAAGGAGAGGTCTTTTTCACCACTGAGGATCCTATGATTTCTTTCATTGTTGCGTGAACTCCATGTTGTGGAATATTTGTAATTAGATCCTTAAGGATCGTGTTCTATATTCCAAACAGTCTGATGGATCCTCAAAAAATTATATGTAGGGTTACCCTAAGACCTGGAAATTCTAGGAGTAAACTACACTAAAGAGGTGAAAGACCATATTCTGAAAATTATAAAACCCTGATGAAAGAAATTCAAGACAATGAAAAGAAATGGGAAGACATTCCATACTCATGGGTTGGAAGAATAAATATTGTTAAAATGCCCATATTATCCAAAGCAATCTACAGATTTAATGCAATCTCTATCAAAATATCAACAGCATTTTTCACAGAACTAGAACAAACAATCCTAAAATTTGTATGAAACCACAGAGACCTTGAATAGCCAAAGAAACCCTGAAAAAGAGAAACAAAACTGGAGGCATCACAATTCCCGGCTCCAAGTTACGTTACAAAGTGGTAGTAATTAAAACAGTATGGTACTGGCATAAAAATA
Organism: Ursus maritimus; assembly: GCF_017311325.1. NCBI lineage: Eukaryota > Metazoa > Chordata > Mammalia > Carnivora > Ursidae > Ursus > Ursus maritimus. Next base: position 20,308,674 of record NW_024423343.1, on the reverse strand, counting down.
GACACATAGATCAATGGAATAGAATAGAAAACCCAGAAATAAACCCACAATTATGTGGTCAATTAATCTTCAACAAAGGAGGAATGAATAGACAATGGGAAAAAGTCTCTTCAACAAATGGTTTTGGGAAAACCGGACAGCTTCATGCAAAAGAATGAAACTGGACCACTTTCTTTCACCATATACAAAAACAAACTCAAGATGGATTAAAGACCTAAATGTGAAACCTGAAACCATAAAAATCCTTGAAGAGCACGGGCAGTAATTTCTCTGACATCAGCCATAGCAACATTTTTCTACGTGTCTCCCGAGGCAATGGAAATAAAAGCAAAAATAAACTATTAGACTACATCAAAATTAAAAGTTTCTGCACAGCAAAGGAAACAATAAAAAAATCCCTAAAATGTGAACTAGGGAGAAGATATTTGCAAATGACATAGCTGATAAAGGATTAGTATCCAAAATATATAAAGAACTAATACAACTCAACACCCAAAATACAAATAATCCAGTTAAACAACGGGCAGAAGACATGAACAGACATTTCTCCAAAGAAGACATCCAGCTGGCCAATAGATGCGTGCAAAAATGCCCAACATCACTGATCATCAGGGAAATGCAAAGCAAAACCACAATGAGATAGCATCTCACACCTGTCAGAATGGCTAAAACCAACAACACGAGAAACAACAAGTGTTGGTGAGAATGTGGAAGAAAAGGAACCCTCGTGCACTGCTGGTGGGAATGTAAACTTGGTGGAAAATAGTATGGAGGTTCCTCAAATATTTAAAAATAAAATTACCCTATGATTCAGTAATCACACTACTGGATATTTACCCCCAAAATACAAAATCACTAATTCCAAGGGATACATACACCCCTATGTTTATAGCAGCATTATTTACAATAGCCAAATTATGGAAGCAGCCCAAGTGTCCATCGATAGATGAATGGATAAAGGGGCGGTGGTACACACACACATATACACACACACAGAGCACAGAGGAATATTACTCAGCCACAAAAGAAATGAAATATGGCCATTTGCAATATCTTGGATGGATCTAGAGGGTATTATGCTAAGCAAAATAAGTCAGAGAAAGACAAATACCATAAAATCTCACTCATATGAGGAATTTAATAAACAAGACAAACAAGCAAAGGAAAAAAAAGAGAGAGACAAACCAAGAAACAGACTCTTAACTATGGAGAACAAGCTGCTGGTTACCAGAGGGCAGGTGGGGGGGGATGGGGGAAATAGGGGATGGGGGCTAAAGAGTAGTACACTTATCATGATGGAAAAAAATGATAAAATAAAAAAGTACTTATTTCAGGCTATAGTGAAGGCAATTACATATACAGTGAAGAAAAAAAAAATACCCAGCAATTCCAATCCCAGTATATACCCAGGAGAATTGAAAACATGTCCACGCTGAGACTTGTACATGAATGTTGATGGCAGCATTATTTATAATAGCCAAAGAGTGGAAACAATCCAAGTGCCTATTAAGGGATGAATGGATAAACCAAATGTGGTCTATACCACGGAATAGCATTTGGCCGTAAGAGGGCACGGAGCGCTGTCTTGTGCTACAACATGGCAGAAGCTTGCCGACCTTACGCCGAGTGAGAGCAGCTTGACACAAAAGACCACGTATTGTATGATTCCATTTATATGAAGAGTCCAGAACGGGCGCATCCACAGATGCAGAAAGAAGAACAGAAAGAGACCACCTCGGGCTGGGGATCCGGACGGAATGGGGGGAGGGGAGGCAACTGCTAAGAGTTGGGGGTTTCTTTGCGGGTGATGAAAACGTTTTAAAATTGATTGTCATGAGGGTTGTACTCTCATTAGTGACCCTGTGAATATACTAGAACTATTGAATTGTACATTTTAAATGGATGAATTGTATGGTCTGTGAATTAAATTTCAATAATGCTGTTAAAAAAAGTTCAGTGTTAATCTCCCTGCAACGCTGGTGAGAGAAGAGCGTTGGAGTAGTCAGCTTCCCAGAAGAGGGGGAATTTGGGCTGGGTCACCAGGAAGAGCCGGATTGATTGCGGAGAAGCAGTTGGGGGTCTTTCCAGGCTTGGGGGCACAGTGTCAGCCAAGGCCTGGGGACAGGGGTGGCCTTGGCACGTGTCGGGGCAGTGAGCGGGTCTCTCTGGCTAGAAGCGAGCATGTGTTGGGGAACTTGTGCGGGAGGACAATGAGCAGAGAACCGGTGTAAAGGCCCTGGAATCCAAGGTAGGGCATTTGTCTCCGCAAGCAGGGAGACACTGAAGTTCCTTGAGTAATTTGATCAAAGTGGTATTTTAGGCAACTCCAAAGCTTCATTTGCAGAAATGGGCAGGCAGAGTGGCAGTGCGAAGAGACGAGAAGCAGGAAAATGGGTAGCTTCTTGGAGCACATCTAATGAATGAGGCTGTCCTATTTTCCCTTTGAAGAGAGAGCCCTTGACCCTAGCTGTGTCTCCTTGCAGGCCCTGCCAGCCACCCTATGTGCCAACCACGGGGGCCCCCAACTCCAAGCGCTCCTGCTGTCTGATACCTTGGTCCTTCTTTACATACCTTCCTCTTCCTTGGAATGCCACGCATGCTTCTTCTCCGGTTAGTAAACTATTCAACTTGGAGGACCAGTCTGAACGTGTGTGTGTGTGTGTGTGTGTGTGTGTGTGTGTGTGTGCCATCCTGGTGGGGGATGGGAATCAGGACGGGGGTCCCCGGGGTAGGGCGAGCCCTGCAAGGCAGTAGGGGCTCTGAGGAGCTCTTGCAGGATGGACAGCTCAATGGTGGTCTGCCGGAGCCCAGGCCGGGGCGTGCATCTAAGACAGAGGGCAGGGCACACATGGGGCTGGAGATGTCGTGGGTGGAATTTGTGCAGACTGTGCCGAGGAGAGCTGAGGGTGCAGGCTTAGGGTCGCGGTTCCCCAGCTCAGTCCAGAAATGGCTTTGCATGGGACGCCTGGGTGGCGCAGTCGTTAGGCGGCTGCCTTCGGCTCAGGGTGTGATCTTGGCGTTCCGGGATCGAGCCCCACATCGGGCTCCTCTGCTGGGAGCCTGCTTCTTCCTCTCCCACTCCCCCTGCTTGTGTTCCCTCTCTCGCTGCCTCTCTCTCTGTCACGTAAATAAATAAAATCTTTAAAAAAAAAAAAAAAAAGAAATGGCTTTGCAGTGCCTGTGTCCTGGAAGTGGGTGCTATGAAGGAGCCAAGCTGGGCTGGACAACATGGCAGTCCTTGGGCTCTCTTTTCAAGAGCTACACTTGCTTCCTTGTGTTCGCATTTAGTTTCTTCCACGATGCATTCGGGTGTGGTATTAGTACTTGCCTGTTTCTCGTCCCTTTCATTAGACGGTAGATTCTGGAAGCTGGTGAGCCTGGTTTTTATGCCTCTGCAGTTTTAGCCCGGTCCCAGGGTCCTGCCGAACACAGTGCTCGTGCTCAGCAAACACACCTTCGGTCCTTCCAATCTACGCTTTCCCCCCAATTCTCCTCAAGGCCTTCAGGAGGGAAATTAAGGGCTTTGAGCACACTCTGGCCAATTTCCTAAACTTCTTACAGTTCGAGGGGTCACTGTCTACTCATTTGACATAGTCTAGTGAGCAACAGGAAGGCCATGAGGCAACGGTGTCTCCTGCTCTGGTTATCTCTTGGTCCCAGCTGACCTCCAGCGGTAGAATTTCAGGTGAATCATGAATGTAAGTAGCTCCTTTTTTTATATGGCTATTTTTTTGGGGGGGGGGATGGTTCTGGGTTGCCTCTTTATCTGTTATATGCATTAAGTCAGTCATTATGCATTGGTCAAATTAAATACAATAAATCCATATATATATAATTATATATATTTTATATATATAATTAAAGAGAGCAAGAAAGATAAACGAACAAGTCAAAAGGGCGTAAGTGGTGAAGAGAGCCCAAGAGGGGTGCTGTGTGTCGGCCCCACCTGCTAGCCTGTGACGCCCAGGACCTCCCCCAGTGCGAACAGCTCACCAGGCGATGGGTGGCTCTAGTGTTTACACCGTGGCTTTTAACTAAACAGTGAAATGATTCCCTTTGCTGCGCATTTACCGAAACTCTGATCTCTTTCTACGCTGGATTTCACGCAGACTTTGCTGGCTCTATCGAGCGGGGCCGCGCACCCTGCAGCAGGGGATTAAACACTTAACGTGGGCCCCAAGAAATAGCTCCCCACGTAAGAGGCTTCCCTGGAGGAACTTCTTGTGTCCCCGGCACCTGCTGCAATGTCGAAATGAACTAAGGTCGGGCCCGAGGGAACTGAAGGTCACTGCTCCGTCCTTGTCCACCCCCTGGTGCTGCTTCCTCTATCTTCCAGGTGACCAGCTGGCCCGGCCTTGCCTTTTTCTCTAAAGGGGATCTGACATGTGGGGGTCAGGAGGGAGTTGGTCTGATCCCAGGAAATAATTTAGGATACACTTCCACAGAGATCCTTTGCATAGAAAGTACTAGTTTACATCCTTATGTTTTATTTATTTTTCTCAGATAGTATCATAAAATACTTACTGTTTCATCTTGATCCTTTTCTCTTAACAATATATCTTGGCATCTTGTGAGCTCCTCTTCTTTCTCACTCCTTCCTGGTGCTCCTTTCTTAGCTCTCTGAGCTGAAGTCCCAGTTCTGCTTGTTGGCCTCTTGGTTTTGGCCACATATCTGGGTCACAACAATGACGACAGCAGCATAGCAAATATGTAGCACTTTACATATATGCACTCCTTCTTATGCAAGAAAATTCCCCCCACTGTATGGATGAGCAAAATGAGGCATAGAGTGGTCAGAGCAGGGCAGGGGAGCAGCAGAGCTGGGGGGCAGAGCCTGGCTCCCAAGTTCACCAGCCTGGCCGCTGCGGTATCCGGGCCTTGGCTGTATATATTTCGCTTTGTGGCTGGCTTGATTCTAATATTTCCTACATCTTCAGATGAGAAACTCCTTCTTTTGGGCTGAGCTCTGCCCTCACAGGTGAGGAACTTCCGACAGGATCTTGAACACGCTGGGTGTATGGAACAGCACTCCCTCCTGGGGGGAACGCCAACCTTTACCTATAATCCCACCTTCCAGGGTCACACCTGGTTGAGGAAAAATCAGGTCATAGCAAGTCCCTGGACGCTATTCCTCTGCTCTGCTGCTGTGTTTTGAGAACTCTATCCGGTCCTTCCTCTAGGTTCTCGCAGGTAGATTCTAGGACTCTTGAAGAGGGCCTCATGCATGCTCCACACGTCAGTCCTCTGGCCCACCTCCCCTGGAAGCCACCGTCTTGCAGTCGCCTGCCCCGGCTCCCTGCCAGGGCACCCCTGGCTTGGCACGTGCCGCAAGAGGCTGTCAAAAGGGGCTGCCACGGCCGGTGCGTCTGTAGCGGGAGGAGATAAGGGTCCTCCAAGAGCTCTGAGCGAAGTGCTGGGCGAGGGCGCTCGGGGGTAGGAAGAGAGCCTTCTGGATCTGTAACTGGGGACTGCTCCCAGAGGGGTGCTGTTGATTTGGAGATGTGCGGATATGTGGAGAGGCTATTCTGGGCAAGGAGAACACGGACGAAACACCCAAACCTGTCATCTGAGACTGTGGGGTTGTGCTCCGTGCGGAGCCCTGAAGTCAGCTGGGGCTGCCCTGAACTTGTCATGAATTCAAATCCTACGCGACTACACGGGGCCCAGGCGAAGCTCTGCCTCCTCCCAGCTCAGCCCAACTTGGACTTTCATAGCCTTTATCGTCCAGGAAAAATCAGCAAGCACTTATTGAGAGCCAGCTGTTTGCCTAGCTCTGCTTTCCATCTGGTGCATATGGAGAAGCTCTCTCCCAGCCCCCTTGCTTTCCTGAAGCTGGGTGAGGTGGGGATGACCTCTTGAGTCTCCTCCCAGCCATCAAGGTTTCCTCATTATTTAGCATCCGCTGAGGGGCTGGCAGCCCCGCCAGTGCACGGTCTGGACCTGGTCCTCCCGGAGCCCAATTTAGGCTGGGTGCTTGGAAGTGACGGGACAGCACGAGGGGGAGCCGGGGTCACCGGCTCTGGCAGCATCAGAAGCTTTTCTGCTGCAAGGTCCCAAGTGGGGTTTGGACTCTTGTGGGTGCACTTGTGAATGACTGGCCAAGTTCTTGGGGGGTAAAAAAAAGGAAAGGAAAGGAAAGAAGAGAGGAGAGAATACCCTCTGACAGTGCAGCAGAGGGAAGAGCAGTCACACAGCTTCCTCGAAAAGGCAGGCAAAGGGGAGGTGGAGCTAAACAGGGACCCCGCCACCCTGGGCCCCACACGCAAGTGCTCATCCCTCTGCACCGCTGCTTCACAAAGGCTGCGATGTCTAGATGCTGTGCACTTGGAATTCTCCACCGGAATCTGGCTCCGTCCCGCTCACAGGACTGGAGGCTGTGTGAATTAGGACTAGGTTAGCAGCAAAGGGAAACCACATCACAGCCTTATCAAGAGGCCACGGAGGTGGGACTGTCTGCCTTGGGGGAGAGGGCTGGAGTTCCTTGATATCTGAGAACAAGAGTCTGTCCTTACTTTCTGAAAAGAAGCAAGGTAGAAATGAAAAAGAATGAGGCCAGGCGTTGAGTGTTTGGAGGGGCTGTTAGAATTCCCACCCCATAAGTTTTTGAAAACAATGGCAAGTTGCCACAGCTTCAGAGATCCGGGGAATTCTGGATTTTGCCCTGGAAGTCCCTGGAGGCTGAGTGGGACGGGGAGAGAAGCCGTGCCTAAAAATACTCCATGGAGGAAGGGCCCATGAGGTCATCTCCTCAGGACACTCTGCCCACCTTGGGTAGATGCTGGCTCCAGTCCCTCGTCCGGCTCTGAGCGCAGTCATCTGAACAGAGCCAGAGCTCAAGAGCCAGTGTTGACTGATGGGCAGCTTGAGAGGGACACGGGGAACCTGGAGAGCGCTCAGAGGAGAGGTCACAGGTGATGATACGGCTGGAAACTAGAGCTGGTGGCAAGGTCAAGGGAATGGGACCGGCTTCTCCTGGACAGGAGTGGAGTGGAAGCATGGGTTGGGGAAGAGCTGTTCCTAGCCCCTGGAGGGTCAGGCCTTGGCTCCTGTCTGACAGTGCAAGGACAGAATCAGAGTCACGGCGTGGCTGTGCTCCTGGGGGTTCCTGGAGTGGTGGAACCCCCACAGCAAGGCAGAACTGCATTTTCAGGTCATCCCCACAGTTGTCCCCTTCTCTAAATGACAGGCACTGGGACTTCCAACCATTGCAACTCACAGACCCCTAAAGCCCTCCAGCCTAGAAGAATGACTCCAAGAAGAATGGAGTGTTTCAGAAAGCTGGCACAGTGCTGGAGACAGTCTGGAAGAGCTGGGGAGCCTGCCTGGTATCCAACAGTCACCCTCCACAGGAAGTCACCTGCTTGCACACTGGACCTTGGAAGGGAAGACAGGAGTGAGGCCAAAATGGGGGTATAAAGATCGTTTCTCTGGGAGAAGAAAACAAATTCACATGTAGGGAGCCCCTACCATGTGCTAAGAAATTTAAATGGGTTTCCATTTAATTTTTCTATAATCCTATGGGGGAAGGAGGAAAGTGATTATTTTTCCATTTTATAGATTAGGAGGTGAAGGCAGGAAGGGATTAAGCAAGTTCCCCAAACTTGCGTTGAGAGTCGTGCAATTGGGGTTTGAACCAGAGCAGGTCTAATTCCAGAACCCATGTGCAGTTGGTGAGGGATGTGGGGATGCAGTCAGATATTGGTCACCTGCAGTGTTCTTCACTGGTACCCAGGGAGCATCCCTAGGTCAAGCTCACTTCTGACTCTCAGAGAATTTATGTCTACATTAAAAGCAGGCCAATAGAAAAGTTCTCCAGCACCTCTCCCCATCTCTTAGCTTCGGATCTGCTGTAATGGAGGGTCCAACATGGAGCATCCCTGGCCCCCCCCCCCCCCCCCCCAGGATGAGAAGGAGGATGCAGGGAGAGGAGGAGGGATGTGGTTGGTGTGTCTGGAAGCAGCGAAAGAGATACAATCCCTAAGCTTGAATTTACAGTGGGTGTCTGGTTGCCTCAGCCTGGAATCTGAACCGAACCATTTTCCATGGGCGAATTAGCTGAACAATCCAGCCCACAAAGGGAGCAGCTCTGATGTGTCAGTTAACAAGCTCAGAGGGGAGGGCTCAGGGTGGGGGGGGGGTTGCAGCGAGCTAAGAGGGGAAGGAGGGGTGTGCTGGTGAGAAATCCACCTTCTCTTGTCTTGCTGTCCTGAGCCCAGCCTTTCTGCTTGGGAACCGGGCAGAGAGGCTGGTCTGATTTCCCTGGGCTCTGAATGGTGGGAATTTATTTTGGTGGCAGATTATATTTTCCTGGGGTGGTTTGAATTACACCTGCCCCATTTCATTTAATTAGGGCTGGTGCTGCTGTCTATTGTGTCCAGTGGGCCTTCCTGCATGAGTAAATAGTAACATGTTTGTTTTCTTTCGGGTGGGGCTTTTTTTTTTTTTTTTAATGATGGGGTTGGCAGAAAAGGGAGGGTATAGAAGTGACGATGAAATCATCAGGAAAGAAGGCAAGTTCTCACCCCACTGAGCCTGCAGTGGTGACTCTTCCCCGCCTCCCCACTTCTTCTTGGACCCAACTATACACAGTGTATTCAGAGCCTCCTCTGTTTTCGTCTCTGTTCCCCAACCAGGCTTGCTTTCTCTCCGCGTATACCTGGGAACCAGGCATTTCCGCCTTCTGTACTACTTGTCACCCTTGTCCCTTCTCATTTCACTGTAGTTCTCCATCCACCATCCCCCTTCTCAATAGCTTCTGGCTACTGCAAGATCATCCCCAGAGCACTTGTTGAATAAACCCTGGTACCATCTTGCTGTGGCATGTGATAAAGCCAAGAAAGAAAATGAAGAACTCTATATTGGTTGACTTGGAATGCTTCTCAAGAAACATTGTAAAGAAAAAAAGTGTTCTGAATAGTATGCTCCGTTTGTACGATAAAGGAAGGCTCCTGTGTGCACATGATATTTCTGTAAATATACAAAAGAACCGTGAACAGTAGTTATTTCTGGGGGAAGGAATGGAGCCCAGATCTGGGGAGAGATCTGCTCTCATATTGCATACCTTTTTTGTGCTATTTGATATTTTTTATTATCATGTGCTTGCATTACTTTTTTAATAAAGAATTGATTTGTAAAAGGAAAACACAAAATATAAAAACACAATACAAGACAAACTATGCCTACTTACCAGGTGAAGCAGGGATTCAGATCTGGCTGAGAGGATCCCGGCTTGAATCCCAGCTGCACCAAATATTAAGTGTATAACTACAAGCCGTTTACACAATCTTTCCAAGTCTCAGTTCCCTCATCTTCAAAATGGGATAATAACAGTACCTGCTTGATGAGGTTTTAAATCTTATAGTTTTCAAGGAAGGCTATTGGTTACAGATACAACTAAATGGATTTAAGTCTCAATTCTTTATAAATTTTCCGTGTAAGTAAATGCACAAATCATAAGAAAAAAATCTTTATGGCCATGGATCTTGATACTCCATTTATAAAATGATAGAGCTAGATAATATAAGCTCTAAATTCCAAGGAGAGCTCTCTCTCTCTCTCTAAAATAAATAAATAAAAATCTTAAAAAAAAAAAATGGGCTGCCTGGGTGACTCAGTCGGTTGAGCAGCCGACTCTTGATTTTGGCTCAGGTCGTGATCTCAGGATCGTGAAACTGAGCCATGCGTCAGGCTCCAAGCCAAATCCCCACTGCTCTCTCTCTCTCTCTCTCTCAAATAAATACATAAATAAAAATCTTCAGATTCCAAAGCTGGAGGCTTTGGGGAGGAGGGGCACACAGCTGAGCCTTGAGGGTTGCATGGTGGGGCCATTCCAGTTATGGTTAACAGTGGACTGACTCAAAGGCTCTGAAGAAAGGGTAAAGGATGTTGGTGAAACAGTGAGCAAACCAATTTGGCAGGAGCAGAAGTTTCCTCTAGAGGGTGATAAATGGAAGCAAAGAGGTTGGAACCAGATTGGGGAGGGCCTTGAATGTCAAGCCAAAGGCATCACACTGTGTCCTAGAAGCAGCGTGAATCAAGGAGTGGTCAGGTTACCCACTGCAGTGTAATAAATGGTCCTTAAACACAGTGCATAAAACAACCATTTGTTCTGCCCACAGAGTCAATGTGTCAGGGATTTGGACTTGGCATAGCGGCAACAGTTGGTCTCTGCTCCCTAATGTCTGGGGCCTCAGCTGGAAGACTGAAAATTGGTGGTGACTTGATGGCGGGTGTGGAATCATCTGAAGGCTTGTTTACTCATGTGTCTGCAGTCGTTGCTGGCTGTCAGCTAAGTCCTTAGCTGTGTCTGTCTGCCAGAACACATACTCATGGCCTCTCCACGTAAGCTGGGCTTCCTCGTAACATGGAGGCTGGGTTCCAAGGATTAGCGCCCCAGGAGAGCCAGGAGCTTGCCATGCTTTTTCTAACGTAGCTTCAAAAGTCATGCAGCATGTCTCATGGATTCTGTTCATTGAGGTAATCACAAAGTCTTGCCCAAGTACAAGGGGAGGGGGATGCGAGTCTCCCTCTTGGTGCAGGAGCAGCATAGGGGAATAGAAATCTTCTTGGGGCTATTTTTGCAAAATACAACCTGCTGTGGCGATTGACATGGGAGAAGACATTCATTCAAAATAAATATTTATTGAGTACCTGTTATGTCTTAGGTATGAAGCTAGAGGCTGGCGATAGAGCAATGAGCAAAACTAGACATGATTCTAGCCTCCAAGAGCTGACAGGCTGGTGGAGGAGGCAGACATGAATCAAATCATCACACACAAAAATGTAAAATTTCAACTATGGTAAGCGCTAGGGGGGAACATGGGGCTACGTGTTCTTATAACAGGGCATGGATTTTACAGCGTCAGAGAGGGCAGGATAGGTTCCTCTGAGGAGGTGATGTGAGAGCTGAGAGGTGAAGGGTGATTGAAGCAGAGTAAGCAGAGCTGGAAGGAAGAGGGTTCTTTATGAGAAGACCCCGTGGCAGGTGGGAGAAGTTGTATGTGATGAGTATTTGTATAGTCCTCATGAGAGAGGACAGTGGCAATGAGAATAAATAGCCATTTATTCTATTGAGAGAGAAATTTTGAGGAAAGAATCAGCCAGCAGAACAAGGGGAACTTAGGTGAGATGAAGGGTCAAGTGTTTCTATGAAGTTTCAGGCCATGGTGAGGAAGAAGATAGCCACCATGAATCATGAGGTGAGGACAATTTGGAGAGTGAGAAACTGTGTTCAGGTGGAGAGGTGTTGAATTTGAGATGGTAGTGATATGAAGTAACAAACCATGGTTTGTCTCATGAGGTGAGGGGATAGAGCTATAGATTTTGGAGCAACAGGTAAAAAACTGGGGGGCTGAACCACGTGAATGACTTCGATTATGAACAGAGAGCGAGTTGTAGATTCAGGAGGGCCTGCACTCTGACGAATGCCCATGTCTGAGGTGACTGAGGGGGCAGAAAGGCAAGGAAGGAGACAGGGAGAATAGTCTGAAGTAGAAGGACAAGGGTAGGGAGTCATCTGGAAAGTCGAAGGAGGAAAACATTTCAAGAGGAGGACGTGGCCTGTAATGCCAAAGACAGCAACCAGGGCAAGAAGAGCTAGCAGCAGACAGAAGCCCACTTGGTGCAGAATTTTCATAAGGGGCTGGACATAGAAGGAGGTGAGAAGGGTATGTCAGGTAGAGAGGGTGGGGAAGAAGCAGAGGCACATAATGAAGTGGCCTGAAGACTTTGTCAGTAGAAAGAGGAACCAAGCCTTGGAGAGAAAGCAGGAAGGTCAAGGGGAGGAGGGACTAGACTGGGGAGACCAGTTGCCATGAAAGTGCCTGATGAAGGAGGTGGAAAGTGTTAGAGAAGGAGCTAGGACATTAGACTTTGAGTCTCCCTTTGTCTAAAGATTCCTACTTATTTTTAGGATGATGACCCCAAAAGGCCACAGTTAAAGAAGATTCTATTACAGAGGAGTGAACCTAAGTAGAGAATGATTAGTGCTTTAAATCCACTCCTGACCAAGCAACTAATATAAAACACTGGAAACAACTAGTCCATGTAAAATTTTGCCTCAAGATTCCCTGGTAATGAAGAAAAAAAAATTTTTTTTGAATGTTTAAAAACTCTCCAAATCTCATATCCCAATCAGAGAGCATTTACATTATTTTGAAATAGTTTGTTTGCATACTACTCTCCCCTGGCTAGCTCCCATCCCTCCAGGGTAGGGGTTGTGTCTTATTTTTCTTGGATTGCCAGAACCTTGCATGGTACCTGGTGAATCAGTGTCTCCCAGAGGGTCAGATGGCCTTTTCTGTTTCTGAGAACCCTGACATCAATTGAAACCAGACCAAATGACAAAACGAGGTTCTAAAAATCATCATACACTTTAATTGGTAAGTGGAAGGAGTTAATGCTTTCCCCACATTTGCCCCAAAATAAACATGCCCATGCTCTTCACAAGAAAGTTACAGACCTATTAAAAAATTACTCTCAGTAGGGCACCTGGGTGGCTTAGTTGGTTAAGCATCAGACTCCTGATTTCAGCTCAGGTCATGATCTCAGGGTCATGAGATCAAGCCCCGAGGTGGGCTCTGCACTCAGTGTGGAGTCTGCTTGAAATTCTCTCTCTCTCTCTCTCTGCCCCTTTCCTTGCTTGGGCTCTCTCTCTTTCTCTCTCTAAAAAAATAAATAAAATCTTCAAAAAAATTATTCTTAGTGAAGAATCTTTCAATTCTACCAATTTTGGTGGCTGTGTGCATAATCTCCCAGCAAGATGATGTCAGAGTCCATATGTGAGGCTCAGGCTTTGAGGCAAAGGCCGATGACTCCTCCTCATGACAGCTTTTCCTGTTATCACCCCAATTCTGCTTGGCCCCCTTGCTGGAGACTGAGGCGCTCAGTACTTGTACTGTTTCCTCTACTTGGACCACAATGGCTACAGATGTGTCTTTGGGGCTTTCCTTCACCTCTTTCGGGTCCACTGTTTCCACTTTGGGGTGGCTTTCCATACCATTTGGTTTTTACACTTTCAGTTCTCTCCAAGCCCCTACACTCCCTGACCCCTTCTGAGCTTGATTTTTCTCCATCACACTTACCGTCACCCAACATTCTATGTACTTTGCTCATGTATTTGTTTATCGTCTGTTGTCCCCTTCCAGAATGTGAGCTCCCTGAAGGTGGGGAGGTTTGCTCCTGGAGTGAAGGTACTTGGTTTATGGTCCAATACTTGGGTTAGTTTCCTGGGGCTGCCATAACAAAGGACCCCAGACTGGGTGGCTTACATAACAGAAATGTATTGTCTCGTGGCTTTGGAGGCAGAACTCTGAAATCAAGGTATTGGCAGTGTTGGTTCCTTCTGAGGCTGGGAGGGAGAATTTGTTCCAGGCTTCTCTCCCAGCTTCTGGTAGCCTTAGGCGTTCTTTGGCTTGTGGATGGCATTCTCCCCGTGTCTTCACATTGCCTTTCTTCTGTACGTGTCTGTGTCCAAATTTCTCCTTTTTATAAGGACATCCATCATATTGGATCAAGGCCCACCCCAATGACCTCATTTTAACTTGATCATCTGCTAAGACTGATTTCCAAAGAAGGTTATGTTCACAAGTACTGGGGGTTAGGACTTCAACATCTTTTTTGGGGGACACAATTCAACCCATAATACTACTCAAGTAATATTTGTTGAATAAATAAATGGGGTCACTCTTTTACTTAGGAAGAAGATGGGCTTTTTGAGGGTAGAACCAATCTCGATATACTTTGATGAGTTTGTGACAGGGATCTCCCGAAGACCTGGTGGGCAAGGGACAGTGGAGGGGGGCTCCCGGAACTGGTGTGACAGGCAGCTGAGAGGTGAACGGCAGGGGCTATCGGCAGCCAGGTCCAGGTGGGGATACCCTCCGTACTCAGCATAGCAGAGAGCAGACCAAGACTCAGAGGGGACCTGGAGGGTACCAGGCGACGGCAGAGTGCCCCACAAGGAGGTCTGACATCAGAGTAGATGGCTTGGGGGAGACCCCCAGATGGAGAACAAGAAGGCATGTTCTGGAAGGGTCCCAGGATCCCACCAAGCTTGGCAGAAGAGAGGGACCAGACTTCTGAGCTGGAAGGACGAGCAGCCTGGTTTAATGTCCTACCTGGGTCACAGGTGAGCCTGGGAACTGGGAGCTGAGTGCGCCGTGTGTGATCTTACTCGATGTGATAACAGGTTCTGGACCATGTGACCTGCCTGCTTCTCTGCTTCGATATATTGTTTTCTTTTCCCTCAACTTCTTTTTTCTCTTGACAAAAGTTACTTTTGCTCATTCCAGCTTTTTCTTGGCTGACCTAAGGAGAAAGGGGATTGCTGACGCTGAGGCCAGTTGGGGATGGGAGGTCGGAGGCTCCACGTGGCTAGGCAGCAGCCAGCCCAGCTTGAGAGGAGAAGGAGCTGGGAGCAAACAGTTATAGACTTGGGAGGGGGAAGACCATGGGGCCTTTCCTATTTGAGGCTTTAATTCACAGGATATAGAAGCTGAAAAAAATAGCACATCCATGGCCCCGTGCTGATGTAATGTCACCGGATCAACGGAGCAGTCCCACACGTCCAGAGCCAGCATGTGGGGCAAAGGAACCTCAATTCAGTTTAAGGAGCAATTATCGATTGCCTTCCAGCAGAGATGAGACCCTGGGATACAGAGAGAAGCTGGTGACCCAGCAGAGGAGACAGGCATACAGACGAAAGTTCACTCAGCACAATAGGGAAAGCGTCAGATGCCATGCGGAGGTTGCTGGAATTGGTTTCTTAGGGCGGCTGCTAAAGGAGTACTAAAAGTCCAGTGGCTTAAACAGCAGAAATTTATCGTCTCTGGGGCGCCTGGGTGGCTCAGTCGTTAAGCGTCTTCCTTTGGCTCAGGGTGAAATCCCGGCATTCTGGGATCGAGCCCCACATGAGGCTCCTGGGCTGGGAGCCTGCTTCTTCCTCTCCCACTCCCCCTGCCTGTGTTCCCTCTCTCACTGGCTGTCTCTCTCTCTCTGTCAAATAAATAAATAAAATCTTAAAAAAAAAAAAAAAAGAAATTTATCGTCTCCCAGTTCTGGAGTCTAGAAGACTGAAATCAAGGTGTTGGCAGGGCCATGCTCTCTGAGGCCTCCAGAGGAGAAGCTTTCCTTGCCTTTTCTAGCTTTTGGTGTTTGCCAGTGATCCCTGGCGTCCCTTGGCTTACAGAAGCATCGCTCTGGTCACATGGCCGGCTCCTCTCCCTGTCTCCACATCATCTTTCCTCTGTGCGGGTCTGTCTCCATGTCCAAATTGTCCCTTATAAGGACACCAGTCATACTGGGTCACGGCCCAACCGAGTGACCTCATTTTGACTTGATTACCTCTGCAGAGACCCTATTTTCAAATAAGGCCACATTCTGAGCACTGGGGCTGAGGACTTCAACATCTCTCTGCTGTGGGGACATCCTTCAATCCATAACATTGCCCAGTGAGGGAGCGGCTAACCTTGAGGTGTGGGTATAGATGGGTGGGGCTTCAGCGAAGGATTCCCAGGGAGATGGAGGTGGGAGGAAGGCATTCTAGGCTGAGCAGAACAGCACAGACAAGGAGACACACAAATCCAAACTTGGGATCCAGGGCAAGAAGGAACTGGCACCTCTTGGGATCCTGCTGTGTGCAGGTCCCCGTTCCCTAGATTCCATCATTCCGCTGAATTCTGACCACATTGCCATTACCACCCCATCTGTCAGAAAGCTGATGTATGGAGCTCAGACATGACTGGTCAAAGGTCAAATGACAGTGTGACACTATATGTGACCCTATCATGGAGACGAGAACCCGTGCTCTGCGCCCTATGTCCAGTGACTTACCCAAGAAACAACACGAAGCTGAAGAGAACTGTCAGGCTGTGCTCACAGCTGGAAGAATGTTTGGGGACAGCACATTTTCTCAGGGGTGCCTGATATCATTACCTGCAGATGGGAGCCGACTCCACTGTAGAAATGCTCCTCAGTCCAGCGTTGCAGGAAGGCCTTGTGCTGATCTCTGAATCTCCAGGGAAACCAGCTGACCTCCTGGAGGCTAGGGATCCAAGCAACAGCTGTGGAGATGGGGCTGAGTGCTCATATCCCATAGGAGAACTTGGCTCAGTCTCTACCCTTCGGTAGGGTAAGCCCTGCTCCTATTATTTTCCTGTGTGTCCAAGGCCTTAAGGCATATAAGAAGCAACCAGAAGGTTCTGCAACTCCTGCCTCTGTGCTTTGCCCAGGTGCTCACGCCTACCTGCTGTCTCTGAAGTCTTAATACACACTCGCCGAGTTGCACTGAACGATCCAAGCTCCCCCGAGATGTAGTGGGAAAGTCTCAGGCTTTGGAGGTGGAATACTGTGTTTGAACTTGAGTCTTTCCTTACTGTGTGCTCTTGGCCAAGTCGGGTCTGACCCTCAAGTTCCCCATCTAGACATCGGCATAATAATATCTAACGGACACACTTGTAGGGGGTATTGAATAAGATCACAAAGGCATTTTGTTAACATTGAAGTGCTGTGTATATGCAAGGTCTTAAGGGTAGTTAATACATTTCGGACTCTTCATAGAGCCAAATCAGATCATCTCCCTCTGTGATTCTCTCTCTCTCAAACAGGACCCTTCAAAACAGACGTCTACCAACTTTGGCCCATATGTCCTATCCTCTGTTTTTGTCCAGCCCATGAGCTGAGAATGACTGTCACAATCTTAAATGGTTGGGGGGAAAATCCCAAGAAGAGCAGTGAACATTTTATGAAATTCGAACTTCCATGTCCATAAATAAAGCTTTATCAGAATCCGGCCCCCCCATTCATTTATGACTGTGGTTGCAGGACAGCAGCCGAGGTGGGCTGCTTCCACAGAGACTGTGCGGCATGCAGAGCCCGGAGTGTTTACTAGCTGGTTCTTTGCATAAAAAGTTCACGTGTCGTGATGAGCACTGGGTGTCATACACAACTAATGAATCGTTGAACACTACATCAGACACGAATGATGTACCATACGGTGGCTACCTGAACATAATAATAATAAAAAAAAACGTTTGCTGACCCCTGCCATAGAAGACCAAAGCAAAGCAAATAAAAAATCTGAGCTAAAGCCCGATCTTTAGATGTTCAAATCTTCTGTGTCCGCTGTCCTCAAGGCTTTGGGTCTTTGGGTCGCGCATATAGACCTGCCTTCCAAGGGTCTGAGAGCACCCGACGGAATTGCTACTGGCTTGGGCAGGGTTGACAAAGCCGCTCAGGGGAGGCCCCGTGCCTCTCCCTCCAGACCCGAGGCACCGGGGACGGGGATGGCCTGCCCCGTGGGAGACCTGCAGCTGCCTGGTCCAGAGCCACCCAAACCCTCCTGCCTGCTGCACGTGAGCCAGGGAGGCTGGCTGGCGTGAGCCGGTGGAGGGTTTGCCTGGTGACAGGTCTTCCATTTAGATATAATCACCTTGTAATACCCATGTAGCTCTCTGAATGCATCTCCCCATCCGGGGCTTTAGCTGATGATTGAAACGGGCTGAACCAACAAATGGCATTATCCCCTCTGAATGACCTCCGTTGATCACCGGGAGGAGCCCAGACGCTTCCACCTTGGGCTTCTCTTTGTCGTAGCAACAGGTGCTCAGGAAGCGGGCGGTGGTGGGCGAGGGGGAGGCCTGCTTTAAACACCGGAACGGAAGGGGCCAGAGGAGGAAGATTGTGGAATGCTCTTTGGGGGAGATCCTTAGAAACAGGATCGGCTTCACTCTTCCGGAAAGGGCTGGCATAGAATCCTGGCAGGACACAGGGGTGGCGGATGACACCACCATCTCGCAAGGTTCTGAAAAATGTTCTATGACAGACCTGAGCGCTTTATAAAAAGTACGGATCCTAAAGAATTTTCCTAAATAGTTTTACGGAAAAAAGATTCCAAGGGAAGATTTATTTTTCTTTATATGCTTCAGTTCTGTATATAAATATTGCTATGGCTTGAGCCCATTTCGAGACCACATTGTCTATCTAGTCCTATCTGGTGAGGGCCCGGGAAAACTCCATACTTCCCAAATGCTAATTTTTTTTTAAGGTATTAAACTGCTATAAAGTATTGTAAAATCTGGTCCTGGGGAGTCTGGAGCAAAAGTTCAGGAGAAGCAGTTTAGGGCAGGGGTGCACAAACTTTTTCTGGAAAGAGCTGGATAGTGAATAGTCTTGGCTTGTGGGCTGTAGGCTTTTTGCGGCAACTATTCGACTCTGCTGTTGTGCAAAAGCAGTCACAGATAATATGTAAATGAATGATGGTGGCTGTGCTCCAATAAAACTTTATTTATAAAAACAGGTGGTGGGCCAGATTTGGCCATGTAGTTTGCTGATCCCTGGTATGGAGTTTGAGCTGCTTTATGTCAGCACGCTCTGCTTTTCCCTGTTAGATGCTAAAGACCCTGAACAACTTCACTCTTCCAGGCTCCACAAGACCCACTTCTGCTATGGTTCCTGGTCTTCTTGTCCATCCCTGAGGTCTCCTGGGACTCCTGTGTCCTTTATCCCATCTACAACCTTCATGTCCATTCCCAGTCTCTGCTCTCACACAATTCTTCAAAGCTCTCCCATAGTAACCCTGGCTCCAGGATACCGTCCCAGACTTGGGAAGGAACTAGCCCACCTCTCTGCTTCTCTACCAGCACTAAATCCTGTAATCGTGTACGTTATGGTTTTATGGCTTCCTCACTGCTTGATTATGAGCTTTTCATGTGTGCGTCCTACTCATCTTTACATTTTCAGCGGATAGGTGGGGGAGAGGGAAATGCTTGCCAAGGGAAGAAAGAAAGAGGGAGAGAAAAGGAAAGAAAAAAACAAGGGAGAGAAAAAGGAAAGAAATACATGTAAGATGAAGTGAATTCAGAACTACTCAGTCTAATGCTGTCTTTTTTTAAATTTTATTTTAATGTTTTTTTATTATATTATGTTAGTCACCATACAGTACATCCCTGGTTTCTGATGTAAAGTTCGATGATTCATTAGTTACGTATAACACCCAGTGCACCATGCAATACGTGCCCTCCTTACTACCCATCACCGGTCTATCCCATTCCCCCACCCCCCTCCCCTCTGTAGCCCTCAGTTTGTTTCTCATAGTCCATAGTCTCTCATGCTTCATTCCCCCTTCTGATTACTCCCCCCTTTCTTTATCCCTTTCTTCTCCTACCTATCTTCCTAGTTCTTATGTTCCATAGATGAGAGAAACCATATGATAATTGTCTTTCTCTGCTTGACTTATTTCACTTAGGATTATCTCCTCCAGTGCCATCCATGTTGTAGCAAATGTTGAGAACTCGTTCTTTCTGATAGCTGAGAAATATTCCACTGTATATATGGACCACAACTTCTTAATCCACTCATCTGTTGAAGGGCATCTCGGTTCCTTCCACAATTTGGCTATTGTGGACAATGCTGCTATGAACATTGGGGTGCATATGGCCCTTGTCTTCACTACGTCTGTATCTTTGGGGTAAATACCCAGTAGTGCAATTACTGGGTCATAGGGTAGTTCAATTTTTAACTTTTTAAGGGACCTCCACACTGTTTTCCAGAGTGGCTGTACCAACTTGCATTCCCACCAACAATGTAGGAGGGATCCCCTTTCTCCACATCCTCTCCAACAATTGTTGTTTCTTGCCTTGTCTATTTTTGCCATTCTAACTGGCGTAAGGTGGTATCTCAGTGTGGTTTTGATTTGAATTTCCTTGATGGCTAATGATTTTGAACATTTTTTCATGTGTCTGTTAGCCATTTGTATGTCTTCATTGGAAAAGTGTCTGCACAAGTTCATTTTATCTTTTGTTTCTCTTGCCTTTGGAGATGTGTCATGGAAAAGGTTGCTTTGGCCGATGTCGTAGAGGTTGCTGCCTATGTTCTCCTCTAGGATTTTGATGGATTCCTGTCTCACATCGAGGCCTTTCATCCATTTGGAGTTTATCTTTGTGTATGGTGTGAGAGAGTGGTCAAGTTTCATTCTTTTGCATGTAGCTGTCCAATTTTCCCAGCACCATTTATTGAAGAGACTGTCTTTTTTCCACCGGATGTTTTTTCCTGCTTTATCAAAGATTAGTTGCCCAAAGAGCCGAGGGTCCATTTCTGGGTTCTCTATTCTGTTCCATTGGTCTATGTGTCTGTTTTTGTGCCAGTACCATGCTGTCTTTGTGATCACAGCTTTGTAGTACAGCTCGAAATCCGGCATTGTGATGCCCCCAGCTTTGTTTTTCCTTTTCAACAGTTCCTTGGCGATTCGTGGCCTTTTCTGGTTCCATACAAATTTAAGGACTATTTGTTCCAGTTCTTTGAAAAATGTCCTCGGTATTTTGATGGGGATAGCACTGAAAGTGTAGATTGCTCTGGGTAGCATGGACATTTTAACTATATTAATTCTTCCGATCCATGAGCCTGGAATATTTTTCCATCTTTTTGTGTCTTCCTCAATGTCTTATAAGAGTGATTTATAGTTTCTAGAATATAGATCCTTTACGTCTCTGGTTAAGTTAATTCCAAGTCTAATGCTGTCTTGCATGGCTTTCCAATTCCTTTGTTTCTGATGTCCCTTTTTCCCAGGAAGTGATACTGTTTTTGAACAAGGGGTCGGCATTGTAGTGTGCAAACTACAAGCATGTTGTATTGTACGTGGTCCGTGGCCAAGAGCATAGTCACAGATGACAGAATTTCCGTAACCAGCGCAGGCTCGAAGGGGGATTTGTGGGTTCCTGTAACCAAAGCAAGGGAAGGCTGTGTGCAGCTGGCCTTGGGGACAACTGGAACCGGGAAATTGAGAAGAGGACAGGACTCACTGTCCCTTACCTCGGTTTCTGCCCACGTGCCAAGCTTCACACTGGCCATCTTTACCCCAAGGAAGAACGGCCTTTTCCGCGGAGGTCTCATTGAAAAAGTCTTTGGGAGGCGTTGGCCTACCTTGGGTGATGTGCATGACCTGTGACTGGGGAGCAGTTTTGCATAATAGGCAGCTCCTAGTAGAATCAGAGCCCAGCTCCAGCCTGCGACAGTCCAAAGCCTTTTCCAGAGTCAATGCATGCCCTCACCCTGATGGAATAAGAACCCCTTTTTCACAGACTTCACAGGATAGAAAAACTGCCATCAACTTTGCTCTTCCTTTCTCATCATTAAGCATTAAATGAGGGAGCCCCAGCCCTCCACCATCCACTCCACACACCTTTGTCTGACACTTGAAAAAAAATAATAATAGAGCGAATTTTTGAGTAGTTTTAGGCTCACGGTAAAATTGAGCGGGGAGGTCAGAGTTCCCATCTGGCACCTGGTTTTCCCAAGCTATTGTGCAACCGGTTTTTACTGACATTCTCTTATTTCTTCTGCCCAAAGGCTCCGTGAGGTAGGGATCCCTTGTCACCTGCACTTTGCAGATAAGGCAGCTGGGTCTAGGAAGCTAAGGGGGCTTGGTCAAGACCTCGCAGATTTGCGGGGGCCCATCCAGTAGGGGAAGGGGGGACCAACAGCACAGGATTCCAAGGCAGGAGGGGCTGACTCTAATGGTAGCACTCTCCTCAGCCTGTTCCACGTTGGGAGAAATAGTGAGGGTCTTGAAAGGGTTTCAAAAACCCTGAAGTCAGCAAACAGAGCAGCTTCTGCCTGCCCGAGTCTGTGCAAGTTGTCAACCTCAAGTCCCCACTGAGTCCCTGGAAAGTGAGTTTGGCAATTCAGTTAAGTGATGGGGGTCTCCTCGCCACCAGAGACGCAGACCCTCTGGCCGCTCAGTGCCACATTCATTGTCACCAAACAGCCACATCCCCAGAGCAGCGCATGCCAGGGACGAGGGGGAGGGTGACTGGTGAGGCTCTCCACATGCCTTCAGTTTGTCCCTTCCAGGACTGGTTCCCATGCCCATAGGAGTCTCGTGGCTCGGCCCCTGAGGCCTGCAGGGCTATAGTTCCAGTTTCTTCTTTCTTTGGCTTCAGTACTTCCCATCTCTGGTGTCTGGGGGTTAGGGTGTATGTGGCTGGGAAGTGGAGACTGGGGCAAGGGAGGGGGGAGCTGAGTGGAGTGGGTGGCTGGTAATATTTTCCAGTTCTTTCTAAAGTGTCTGCCTTCCCTTAACGGACACGGAAGTGAGCCAGCCGGCCGGCTGCTCGGGCCGCAGGGTTGGTTACTGCTTACATCATCCGGGCAGCCAGACTGGGGATGGGGCTGGGGGAGGAGGGAGAAACTGAGCAGGGATTAATCCAGCCCCGAGTGAATTGATAGACAAAGGAAGTGGCGATCAGGTAACCTTTTTCCCAAGCACAGGCCTCGGGGAGGTGGCCGGGAGCCAGGGAGTCACATCCGGGCACGTATGGGGCGCTGCGCAGCGGCTCTGCCCTTTCCCAACATCTCCGCTGCATTCCCTTCCGCGCTCTGCGCCCTCTGACCGGCCTTGGTGGAGAATCGGGAAAGGCTCAGAACAGACTCATGGAAGAGTGGCGCGGAGAGATCTAGGATTACCCGCCCTGGAGGCACCCCTTCCTGGCGAGGCACAGAGATAGGCGTCAGTGAGCTTTCGCTGCATGATCAACCCCAGGCCCCCAAAGTCCGTGGTTGTGGCACCGTTCCTCCATTGCAGCTTGTGTCAGTGGAGCAGCCGGGCACTGGTGCAGAATTGGACGGGGCTCTGTGCGTCTCCCCGGGGCTTGCTCATGCGTCTGCGGGCGGGCCGGTGGGTCCGCGGGCGGGTCCTGATGGCGTGCACGATTGGAACCTCTCTCCGCATGATGGCTCATCCCCTCCCGGTCTAGCTCAGGCTTAGTCATGTGCTGGCGCAGGCTTCCAAAAACAGTGCGGGGCAGCGTGCAAAGCCTCTTGAGGCCCCGGCTTGGAAAGCCCGTCAAGTTGCTTCTGGTCGCATTCTAGTGGCTAAAGCCAGTTACAGGGCCAGCCTGGATTCAAAGCGTGCGGCACGGGGCTCCACCTCTTGAGGGGAGGAAGGGCAGAGAATTACAGACATTTTTGTGCCTCTAGATACGGGTGCCCTTATGATGTACAAAACACCGATAGCGTTTGATGGGCGCTCTCTGCAGAGTGTGGTCCTGCTGCTGCAGGATGGACAGGGGGAGAGTGGCTTCTGGCAGCCGAGGGTGAGCTGGGAAGGAGTTTGGCGAAAACTTCACAGAGAAGGGAGACGTGAAGGACGAATAGTATTTCAACAGAAGAAAACATCCACACCCATTTCTCTGCCTTTTCCATTCTGTTCTAGCCAAAATCCGGCTCCGGGCCCACCAGCTACCCCGTGATCTGTTTGTAGGGATCCCATTCGGGACCCAGTTGGGGAGATCATCTCTGTCTCCTGCAACTGGAGGCAAGAAAAACTCCAGCCAGCCAGTGATTAGAAGAAGAAGGTTCCTTTACTCATGTTTTAGCCAAATTGTGACATTTTTCTCCTATCTCTCATCTCTTCTTCCTGTCCTTCCCTAGCTCTCTTTCTCCCACCGCAGTTTCTAATGGGTATGGACCACTGGACATCATCAAGGAAAAGGCTCAGTAAACATTGCTTTCATTGCATTGCCAATGGAAGAGAAATAAGTCCATTTCTCTGACTTTGGGGTGGGATCACGGTCATGCACACTGTCGCATGCCCTGGTGCGGGCATTCTAGGTCAATGGCTTAGTCCAATGCCAGGGTGCAGTAGGTGGTCAATACAGGGGGCGGGGGGGAGCCCAGGAGCAGCAGCGACTGCAGCTGTTGTGGCTGATGTCTTTGGGAACAGAAACATTTGAGCAGACCTTTACTGCCTTAGAGCTTGCTGGCATGTTCTACTGGTATGATCATTAAAAACAGAGAAACAAATAAACAACGTTCTGTTTTAGCACATGCTTGAGAAACTTCCTTCCCTGGACACACACACACACACACACACACAGTCTCGGAAGGAAACTCAGTCTGGGTTGGTAATCGACGGTGAAATCTACCCTTGGAGAAATCCTTCGGTCTCTCCTCCTGCTGCAGGAGGCTGATCTGACCCCATTGCCACCTTAGTCCCAGCTGGAGAAGGCAGGAGAGCTGCTGGGGGCAAAGCCTTTTTTGAGGCCAAGACTTCTCATCTGCAGAGAAAGGGGTGGTGTCCTTCAGTCCTTCTCTGTCATTCCCCTGCTTCTGCCCAGCCTTCAGCATTCCCAGGGGCCTTGTGCTTTTCTTGAATCCCGATCATGGGGTGGCCTGGGGTCTTTGGTGGGAAGACGTGGCCAAGAGTGGGGCATGAAATGTGAAGCAAGGTGGCTCGGGCTCCCTCCATTCCTCTACGGCTGTCTGCTCTTCCTCCTCTCTGCCCCTCCCATCACACACAGTGTCTAAAGCTGAAATCTTGGGGCTGCAAAAAGCAGAAACGTAATTCTAGTTAGTATAGACAAATGAGACATTGATTCCAGAATTGGGCAGGACACTGAGGTGCCCCATAGAAATAAAGGAAGAATCGCAGGCATTGGGACCCCTTCTTGTTGCTGTTTGCTTATCTCTGCTTTTTTATGCTTCTCTCCGACTGTAGGTTAATTTTGACCCCTTCCCAGAGGCTCTCTCTTCCTGGTGGGTACATGACCACCAGCAATCCCTGCTTAGCAAGCTTTGCAGGAAGAGGGTGTCTGCACTAGTCTTAGTTCGGTCCCAGGAAGGGTTTCCCTACTTGGTTTAGGAACCACTGTTTCCTGAACATGAGTCCCCTTGTTATGTCATGTCCCCATCCCTTCTAAGTAGGGCTTCAGGTCTGTCACTACAGGATAGAGGGTGAGAATGTTTGCTGAACAGACAACGGGTAAGTGATCTCACAGGCACAAAACTGTAGGTGAGATACGAATGTTTTCAAGGTCAACGGGGCCCACGATGGCCAGCTACTTCGCGGGGACTGATTGGTGTAACCCAATCACTGTCACTTCTGCCTCCATGGTCGTGATTGGTTTAGGCACAGGCGTGTGATGGAATTTTGGCCATGGTAGTATAAGGAGATATCGACTGCACCATTTCAGAGAGAGGCTCTTGGTTCCGAAGAAGGGTGATCTCTTCTCCTGGCCACGAGCTGGTCTGCAGGCAATGCCTGGAGCTGTTGGACCAGGATGCAGCTGTAAGGACCCAGTCAAGGTTAAGGCTGCGATGCCAAGGATGAGGGAGCGGAGTGGAGCCAGGTCCTTGAGGACCTGATTGAGCCAGTGAGTCAGCTAACCTTGGAGCTGCCCATCCCCAGGGGCATTTTGCTTCTGAGAGCGTTCATTCTCCTTGTTGTTTAAGCCAGTGGTTTTCAGAGTGTGGTCCCCAGACTAGGAGCATCCGCACCCCTCGGGAATTTGTTAGCAATGCAAAAATTGTGGAATCTCACCGGGACCTCCTGAAGCAGAAACTCTGGAGCTGAACATGATTACAGGAGAAAAGCAACTGAATTGGAACCTTTGGACAGGCATGGAAGGATGAGGTGCAAACATTTACATGAGATAAATGTGGCAAGATTTCCTGCTTTGTGGAAGTTTAATCAACGACAACAAAATGTGTCTGGAAAAACCATCTGGGAGAAGTGGGCATTCCAGTGCCGTTGAAGTACTGGGAGAAAGCTGCTTTGATGCCCCGGCGGGGAGGCAGGGACTCCTGGCGCACGTCCTTGCTCAGATGGTCGCTGAGATGCTGGCGGGCTAGAGGCAGGGAAGGTGTGTGAATGGCAGGTGTTTAAGACGAGTGGGGGAAACAAGGGAAGGAGAGGGAGGAAATGGGGATCTACTCTGTGACCCAATGCAAAACTTTGACATTTTTGCCAATTCTGGCATTGTGATTCAATCAATAATAGGGTCACTGTTGCCCCACGTAGGGCCCTAACCCTTTCTTCTACTGACAGGTGAGGGCAGCCTCATAAAGCCTCACCTCAAAACCTTGGAGAGTCCTGATTCCCAGAAAGGTGTCCGAGTGAGCCCCGGGGTCGGTTCTGGGTCATTTGGAAGCCAAAACCCAGGGCTCGGAGGACAGACGTCGGGCTGGGTGAATTAGAGGAACCTCAACGTGTCTTAGGTTCCTTGTCCAAGAAGGAAGTTTCCAGGCAGGGTCTGGGGACAGGGCTGGCCTCAGATCCATCCCACCCACTGCCCTTGGTGACCCTAGGCGAAGTATTTGATCCTCTCTGTGCCTCAGGACAATGGAAAGAATGAGGCGCTTTCCTTCCATCTTGAAGCGACTTTGAAAAGAAAAAATAATAGTAAAGAGACCAAGGGGAATACATAAATAACAACCAGTAATTTACCAAACGGCACAACATTATCTAATTACAAAGCAGGGAAGAGAAAGAACAGGCCAGGGAGGTGGTGATAGAGACAACGTTAAAGTGTGGGCTGCAGAGTGGTTCCGGAGTGATTTATTCGCAGGAGAGACAAGTGGACCCCTCTTTCCCTCCTTTCTGCCTGTTGGCTTCTGACTTCCAGATCATCAAAGGGGGAGGGCAGTCTGCGTGGCTCCTTCACTGGGACCTGGGAGCATTCGGCCCGAGGCGTTGTTCCCCAGGCTGTGAACTGTTGGAAGCTTGTAGTCCGAGGTACCCTCTCCCTGCACCTTGTAAGACCACAACAAACCCAAGTTGCCAAAGGACATGAAAAGTCGTCAGACCCTTGATAATACTTCTGAGCCAGGCAAGTGAGCCTCTGACCCCTGCCGGCCCCACAGGAGGAATTCTTGTGGGGTGCCCGCTCCTTCATGACAGGGGCAGCCTCTGGAATGCACAGAGCTCCAGTGGGTTCTCTGTAGTTTGCATTTGGGGTGTGTGTGTGTGTGTGTGTGTGTGTGTGTGTGTGTGTCTGAAGGTATGTGTGCCTGCCTGTGATGGTGGGCCAGCGAGGTGCACATACTTCCAAGCGCAAGATGGGGCCTGGCCTGGAGGCAAGGGGAGGTACGTGTGGCTGTGTGAGCCGCCCCAGAGTCCAGGCCCAGGGACTCTGGGGGCCTGTCGCCTGCAGGGCTCATTATAGAGGAGACCAGGTGCTTGGAGTGTCCCCAAAGCAATACAGAGTGCACTGCCATGAGTTTGAAAAATATTCCTGTGAGAGATATAAATAAAGACTCCGAGCCCAAAGCCAGGGTTTTAGAAAGCCTTCCTTAAGCACAGGGTAATTTATAGCCGCTGCGACCCTGTCCCGTGGATGACTCAGCCCTCCTAGCCCAAGCAGGCCCAGCCTGCTCCAGTAACCTCTGGGTTTGGCTGAAAGGGAAGAGCTGAAGCCGGCTCCAAGGAACCCAGTGAGCTAACCACCCGACTACCGGACAGCTCCTGCTGGGTTCTCCTCTTCTCTTCCTTTTTGGCAAACTCCAAGGGCGACACGGATGACCAGATCCTGGAAGCTGCGAAACGGGATACTTGGGTGTTTCCAGCTGGCCAGCCCTTTGGAACCCGGTGAGACCGATTCCTGTCCACCTCTGGGATCTGCCGGGTCCTGCTACCCACCGAGGGGGCCCGCCTTCCAGCCCGGGGCCCTCACCCCTGGCAGGGGGCAGGCTGCGGACATGGACCGGCTCGGAGCTGGAGGCATTCTCCATCTCAGAGATTCTCGAGCCCCACGGAAAGAATCAAAACAAGAATACTGTTTCCCTTTCATTTAAAAAATAATGTGCCCTAGTCAAGTGCCCAAAAAGCACGGAGAAGAGGAGCGATTGGAGGTCCTCTTCCTGGTTGCCGTGAATTTGTGGAGGGAGGCAGTCAGGAATGAAAACGGTTCTTTTAAACATTCTCCCTCCCCCGCACGGCCACCCCCCCTTCATTGTATTTTTAGCAGACTCTTAGGCCAACCACATCTGAAGAGACAAATGCAACTACTGAGGGTGCTTATCGAAACCAAAGGATATTTTTTTTCTTTTTCTTCTCCTTTTTCCTTCAAAACCTTCCAGGAGTGTGGAAAGGACTGGAAGTGCTTGAAGGTCTTTTTGGCCTCAGGCCTCACCCCGGCTTGGAGCTCAAGGACATTTTTATGCCAAGGCCCATGTGCTTGACTGTCCCAGTGCAGATTTCTAGAAGATCATCATTCAGGGCTATTTCAAAAATAGTTTAGCTCTTTGATTAAATTGCTCCATAGCTTGGAATCAGGTTTTCTCTGCTCCAGCAAATGACTCTAGTACGATTGGCCCAATTTTAACACAGGTCCCTGAATCTTGTAGGCATGCAAAATGGTCACATGTTCAAATGATTCCTTCAATTTGTAATGAAGTGTCTTTATTCAACATGCACTTACTAAGTCCGTGTGCGTGTGTGTGTGCGTGTGTGTGTGCGTGCGTGTGTGTGCGTGCGTGTGTGCACACATGCTTCTCTGAGGGCTTGTCAGCTGACAGGTTTGTTGATCTAAATGAGGACAGGCTAGGGTTTGGACGTAGGGGTGAGGCCCTCACGGGGTCATGGGGCCTGAGCTCCAGGCAGGGCAGCGGACTTGGTGCCCAGCTCTGCCACGTGCAAGACTGGCGGCTACGTTATTGTCCGGGAGGGGTGGTAAGGGGCCAGGCACACACACATGGTGTGTGCTTGTGATATAGAAAATTGTCTTAATTTTTTATATGATAAATACACACCTGCTAAGGAGAAGGAAATGTTGCCTTCCAAGAAGGAAGTGTGAAGTCAGTCAAGTGAGAACACACACACACACACACACACCCCTCCCCACCCCCCCAACCCCCCCCAAACCTACACAACCCAACCTTGGAGATGCTAGAAAGCAGATCCCTTGGTGGCTGCAGAATTAAAAGCCCCGAATCCTGGCCTGGTCTGACCAGGCCTCTGTGTAAGTGCACAGCGGCTCCTGACTCCGAGCTTGGCCTTCTCAAGTCCGTCTTCTGTTCCTTGCCTCCGCTTGCCCGCGGTTTCTTCCCGGAGTTGTGTTCCACCCAACGTCAGGTCTCAGGCCTCTGCTCTGTTAGCCACCTGTCTTTCCACATTATCCAAATGAGAAAGACCACTGCCATTCCTTCATATGCACGACTGATGGGCACACATGGATCCATGAGACACAGATCGCTGGGGAAGCACATAGATTGGCCACATAGAGACAGATCAGACCACTGCGTTCGTTTTATGGGAAGGAAACAGCCCTAGTGTGGACGTGAAGAGACTCTCGAGAGCACATGGCTATCGAACAGCAGCGACCTAGCCACTTACAATACTGAGAACTGATCGATAATCACGGTCAATCTAGCAGTACAGAGAAAATGCCACGAACTTCGCAATGAGGAACCTGGAGGTGGAGTCAGGCCGATCTTTCTGTCCTTTCCATAGCCGATCCTTCTGCTTGGATCGACAGATGGGGTTCACCTTCCAGTGGCTTCTTCTCTACTTGGAATACACACATTGTATTCAGAATTCATAGACTCGGCTGGGCACCCCGGGATACTGTCTGTCCTCTGGAGTTCTCCAGCACCAGGCAGAAGATTCTGGCCTAGCCGTCCTTGGTTCTGAAGGACATGGGGAGGCCCTTTGGTGAGAAGACCAGTCTTGGATTTCTGGTTTCTCTTCCAGAGAAAAAAAAGGTCCTTTTTGCTGGGTTTGCAAAGTTAGCCCTTAAAGCCCCTCCATGCTCACCCACGTTGGTCACCTGCAGTTCTTGGCTAAACATGCTGAGAATACAGGACGCCATTTTGGGTGCAACAGGGGACTCATAGAGCCAAAAAAGATAGAAACCTGCAGTCCCACAGGTTAGGACTGGGGGGAAGATAAGTACCTACGAGTATCTGTTGCTCGAATGAAAGAGACTACGTGTACGCACACAGATGATGGGATGGCCTTTGGCCAAAAGCAACACAATTCTGACCTGACACACTCGTAAGATGGACTGCCCGTGCGTATCTCGGCCCACGCGGAGGTCACAGGGACCCATACACATGACTACCCTGGGAAAGGAAGAGCTATTGTCTCCGGAGGAAATTCAGAGGAGAGCAGAAGGAGAGGAGGGGGCGGAAGGCAGACAGGGAGAGGCCCACCTTGCAAATCCCTCCCCCCACCCCCCCGCCATCTCCCCCGCTCCCCTTTAGGACAGAAGAGCCAAGGGCATGGGCCAGACTCGAGCCAGCCAATTCTGTGGCCTGTTTATACCCTGTAACTGGAGCCTGTTGCCATCCAGGCTGCCTGACAGCTGCGGAGATAAGGGGACGGGCCGTGGCTTCCAGAGATTGGATGGCCTGGGCCAGCGTCCATCTCAGGGGCAGCTTATCCCGATCATTTTCCTAAGCCAGGGGGTGGGAGCGGGAACAGGTGGGGCTGGCTCCCCCGGTTGCTGCCCGGGCAGTGGGGGTGGTCCTCCCGAATCCGGGGCGAGCGGGAGCCCTATACTGAATTTCCTCGGAGGCTCTCTCTAAACCCCCCGCCTCCCAGTGGGCTTGCTTTCTCCAGGGTCAGAGGAGGTGAGAGAGGAGCTCTGCTTGTTTCATTGGTTTGTTTTCCTCCCTCTTTATCTTTGTCATCACAGAAACAGAAAAGAGCACATGGTAAAAACTCTGGGTCAGGCAGATTCTAGATTCTGCTGCCAAACGCATCTGTCAGGCCAGGGCGCTTCTCGCTTTGCCCCCACCCCCAGGCATCCCCTCAGAGTTCAGCCTCCACCTCCTTCCCATCTCGGTCCCCTCGGGAGGGGCCCTCCCTCGGAGGCAGTGGCGGGGACCTCCCCACACCCAGCCCAGCCCCGACTCCCTGCAAGAAGTCTGCGGGAGCACGCTCTCCCTGCCAGGGTCTGGTGATGCTGCCCATTCCTCACACCAGGCTTGCCCCCCCCCCCCGCCCCGATCTCTCAGGGAGCTGGGTCCCGACCCACCGTCCGTTCCTGTCCTGACCCTTCTGGGTCGGTCTCCCTCCAGCCTCCAGTCTTCCTTTCTTCTCTCCCACTGACTGTCCCTCCAGCAGCTTCCTCAGCCTACCCGGCCCCTGGCCCAGTGCTCTCTCATTGTGGCTTTGATTTGCAGGGAGTACACAGTGTGTCCTGGTCCTCAGTGTTCACACCTCTCCAGGAAGAGGTTTACCGATGGTTAACATGTTCTTTGCTTTGGTCTCCTGCTCCTCTGGCACTTTGGTGGGGACGTGGGGGCAGATTTAGCTCATCCTGGGATGGCCCATGACCTGGGGCACTCAGGGCCTCCTGCCAGAGAGCTCTTTCACTGTCCTGGCCTGTCCCTTCTCTGATGGCAACCTTGGCAGGGGCGGGGATGAATCTCGCGGGGCTGGCTGACTTTGTTCAACAGCTGCCTCAGAAAGGAAAAAGTCAGGGTGAGACGACAGGGTGTGGGAAAAACAACACAAAACAAGGCGTTTAGACTTGAGAGATCTGAGTTCAAGTCCACACATGGCCAGTGACCAGTTGGAGGACCTCTGACAGTTTTCTCATCATTTAAAATGGAAATGATACTTTACACTTCTTAGAATAGGTGCCAGGATCAGAGAAGATAATAGAAGGGAAGGTGCATGGGAAATTGTTTCCTTGGTGTTTGGCTCAGAGTGGATGTCCTCAGTGTTGGCCGCATGCCTAGATAGAAAGAAAGGGCAAAAAGGTACATCAAATTACAAAGTTTCTGCACAGCAAAGAAGCCATCAACCAAATGAAAAGGCAACACACGGCCTGGGAGAAAATATTTGCAAACCATATATTGGTTAAGGGGTCGGTATCCAAAATATATAAAGAACTCATACAACTCAACAACAAAAAAGCCACACAATCCAATTAAAAAAGGAGCAGAGGAACTGAACAGACGTTTTTCCAAAGAAGACATCCCAATGGCCAACACATTTATGAAAAGACGCTTGACATCACTAATTATCAGGAAAACGCAAATCAAAGCCACAATGAGAGAGCACCTCACACCTGTTAGCATGGCTACCATGCAGAAGACAAACGATAGTAAGTGTTGGTGAGGTTGTGCACTGCTGGTGGCAACGTAAATTGGCGCAGCCACTCTGGAAACCAGTACAGAGGTGCCTCCAAAAATTAAAAATAGAACTACGATCCAGTAATTTCACCTGTGGGAATTCATCCAAAGGAAATGAAAACAAGATATGAAGAGATATCTGTCCTCCCTGTTCACTGTAGCACTACTCACAACATGATACAGATAAGATATGCAAACACCCTGGGTGTCTGTCAACAGATTAACGGATAAAGAAATGTCTATATAGACACATACTGTGTACTAAAGAATATTATTCAGCCATGAGAAGGAAGGAAATCCGGCCACATGTGACAACATGGATGGATCTCGAGGGCATTATGCTTAGTGAGATAAGTCAGACAAAGACAATATTGCATGATATCACTTATACATGCAACCCAAAAAAGCTGAACTCACAGAAAAAGAGAGGAGGCTGCTGGTCCCCAGAGGCTTGGGGGGGGGGGGGGGGGGAGGGTTGGCGGATAACGGGAGAGATGTTGCTCAAGGGGAACAGATGGGCAAGTGGAGGAGAAAAGAGGTCTGGAGCGCTAACGCACGGCTTAGTGCTTGGAGGCAAGGATACTGGAGATACTGGATTATATACTTCCAAGGTGCTGAGAGACTAGATCCTAAATGCTCTCATCACAGCAAAGAAATGCTAATAACACGATGCAGGGGCTGGCTGAAACTACAGCAGTGATCGCTTGCAATACACAAATGTTCCAAATCGGTACATTGCACACCCCAAAAGAACAATGTTTTATGCAATTAGAGCTCAATACAAAATAAATAAAAGAAGGAAGGGAGGGAGGGAGGGGGAAAAGGAGCAAGGAGCTCCCCGGGACCTCTGTTTTTGCAAGTACTGAAATCCCAAGCACACCAGGCTTTGAGGTGAGCCTGCAAATTTTGGCTCTGAGATTTGCTGTATTTCAACTTTGTAACTGAGCGCTCGCTAACAAGTCTTCCCCCACCTCCTTTTTTCTTCTTGATCAGAGTCTAAGGATGCAGGAGAGCAACTGTTTTAGGACTCCTGGGGCCTCCTGGGCAAGGGGGTGGGGGATGCCTCACCTGCCGAGTCTTACCTTCCCCACTAGCCCCTCGCTCCCTGTGTCCATTCTCATTGCTCCCCACCTGCTTCCCAACCCTCTCCTGCCCTCTCCCTCTTGAAGGCCTCTGCCATGTCTCCCCCAGGCCTGGCCCACTTTCCGATGCCGGTTAGCTCCAGGCCTCTGCCGCTTTCCATTTGAGTGACCTGGGCAGTCCCTGAACCCATCTGGGGGTCAGTTTCCTCATCTACAAAGAGAAAGGCTAGACACACGTTTTGCTGCTTGGAGGAGCTAATTGGGATCAGGAAAGGGAAGCTCTTAGCTCAAGGCCTGGCTCAGGGTCCTTGACTAGGCAGTGGCAGTCCTCATATTTTTGTTCATTAGAATAACTCTCTCTTCTCTCTGTTTTGGGGGTGGGCCATCACTCTCCATTCTCCTCCTTTTTAAAAATTTTATTTATTTGACAGAGAGAGAGACAGCCAGCAAGAGAGGGAACACAAGCAGGGGGAGTGGGAGAGGAAGAAGCAGGCTCCCAGCGGAGGAGCCCTATGCGGGGCTCAATCCTAGGACTCTGGGATCATGCCCTGAGCCAAAGGCAGATGCTTAACAACTGAGCCACCCAGGCACCCCTCCATTCTACTCCTCGCTCTGTGTCTCCCCAACAAAGACTGGCTGTAGCTAATTTCCTCACTGCCACCAAAGATCAGCCCATCGTCTCCCACCCTACCTGCCCACATCTTTATTTAACTAAATGTCAGAGAAGTTGTAAAGATTTTTAACTTTACGAGGTCCTACAAGCACGCACCTGCATAATGACATTCCCGGAGGGATGATAGCCAGAAGCTCTGGTGGATACTTGACTCCTACTTAAATTCTTAAGGTTTTTTTTTTAAAAGCAAAAATAGGTTTATTTACTAACCAAGGGCCTGATCCTAATTAAACTGACATTTTGAAATAGTTGCCTGGAGAACGCTGGGGATAAAGATGATTGAACACAGGAATGAAACAAAGAAGCAGCATGGAGATTAGAAGAGAGCTTGTCGGTCTTCACAGCTGAATCCCGTCAAAAGTGGTAATGAAATTTTCAGTCCGCCTTTTCACAGGTCGGGGTCTGGGTGACATTGTTCACAGTGCATCCCACCACTGATTCTCCACCTTCCCCTTGTCTTGTCGTCACGTGGTCCCGTCCCAGCCCCTTCCTGCTGGGACATCCACGCACCACCTCAAAATCGCAGGTCGGAGCGTTTCTGCCATCAGCTGCAACGTCTTCAAACTGCTCTCCCAGTTTAGAAGAAAACAAAATCATCCTCAAAGTGCTTTCGGTTTCACGGTGAGGCTCTTGTCACCAGAGACGGCACAGTCGGGCTTGGCCTTTGCTCCCATTTTTCATGGAGCAGTTCCCACTCCTACTCCCTTCATGTATTCATCCAAGACTACGCTCTCCCCCCAGCGCCATCTTCCTCCCCGCTGCTGAATGGCGGCCATGGTGGGCATGGCTGGCCTTTCAGGGTGGGCAGGGCAGGGTCTGGCTGGGGGAGTGGGCACCAGGTGTGCCCTCCTGTTTGAATTCTCCTTACTGGAGTTCACAGAAATCCGGCCCCCCTATTTGTGACAACTTCCTCCTCCTGAGGGCCCCATCCTTATCAAAAGTAGACTTGCAGATAGAATCAAGGCAGAACAATAAACGGATGATTCTTGTTCTTTCCCCAACCAACTTTGACCCTGGGAGTGCGAGGAGGGCGGTGAGAAGCAATTTCCTTAACAGTGGTTCTCAGATTTTAGTGTACAGAAAATCACTGGGGCGCTTTCTAAAAAATACCAATTCCCAAGCCCCCTCATCTCCATTGATTATAATTCAGTAGCTCTTGGAAGGACCCCTGGAATGTACTCTTTAACAAGCTCCTAGGGTGATCTGAGGCAAGTGGTCTAGGGAACCCCACCCGCAGTCTCAAACACCTGGAAAGATCCTTCGCTCATCCCATGTTAAGTGTGTCGTTCCCAGTTGTCTGCCCTGTCACAGCCAGCCTGAGTTGATCTGCTCAGGTATGGCCCTTAATTCTTCTCAGTGGTTAATGGTAGAGCCAAAGAAGCTTGAGTTGGGTGAGGTTAGCTGTTCCTAGGCTAGTCTCAGACCAGATTCCTACCTACAGTTCTCAAAAAGGCGTTCATAATCAAAAAGGCATGATCGCACATCTGTTCTGCCAGCTTACATGGGTCCTACAGGCGCTCTGTTCTCCCAAGGAAAGTTTACTCGAGGCAAAAAATCACGGTTCCAAAGGCAGGCTCCTGAGATGCTGACAATCAGCATTAGACTAGTAGAAAGCCTCTTGACCAAAGGCTGGACCACTAAATTACTTGTAAGTCCCAGAAGCCCAAGTAGGTACAGGCCTAGGTTTCCTTGGTTCCTTATGCAAAGGGGGGGCTGTTTCTAAGCTACGTTAGCCAATTTATATATCCTGAGTAGCTTTAATTTCGCAAAAGAACCCATTTTCATCATTCATCATGCTAATAAACAAGTCCCTAATTTCACCAGTAAAACCCAGTTTGGGCCAGCAAATAAGCAAGGTCTTAGATGTGCTCAGGATGCTGATCCTTGAAGGACTTGGGGTGGCTGGATTCCCTTGGATGATTCCAGAGCCCCAGTGGGATCAGGCAGAAGGCACCATCCGCAGGACCCCCTCCGAGTCCACACCCCTCCCCGGTTCCTTCCTCCCTCCCCTGCTCCCTCATTTCCTATTGACTTTTCTGGGCAGCACTTCCATTGTAAATCCTCATGTTAAGAGCCCTCCTTTTCCTTCCAGGGTCTGCTTCTGGGGAACCTGGTCAAAGACACAGCTGGCTGTGCATTTCAGAGAGCAAATCTGAATCTCCAGAGGGCTTGTGGAAAAGGCCGATTTCAGGGTCTAGTCCCAGAGACTGTGGCTCAGTAGGGTGGGGCCCAAGAATCTGCAATTTAGCGAGCTCTCTGGGAGATCCTGCTGTTTGTGGCCCTTGGGCCTCCTTTGGAGAACCACCACGGCAGCCTTTGTGGAAGCACTAGTGACTCCAGTAACGGGCTGATGGCTAGCTTGGCTTCTGCAGCCCCACCCTGTGCTGACATCTGCGCATCCCACAACTCCAAATGGCTTGGCTTCAACCAGGAACAAATTGCTGCTGCCTACGGTCCATCTGGCGCTCCCCCGGTGTCAGGCTGATCCTGCGGCCGGGGTCACTTACGCTCGGCTCCAGGCCGGGGCGGGGGAAGGGGGGAGGGGGTTCAGAGACCTATGCTGCTGAACCTTGGAGAACCATGAGACCTCTCCTTGGCTCCCGTTCTTCTGTTCTTTCTGGCATCTGCCCGAGGTGCCCAGTTTTCATTTCCTGGTTATACACACACGCACACACACACACACACACAC
>NW_024423343.1:20193250-20272366 GCF_017311325.1 Ursus maritimus | reverse complement strand
CACACACACACACACACACACTCTAGCTCAGATCTCAGGGGCATGGGGTGGGACAGAACTCCAAAACAGCCATTTCTGGCAGTAAATCTAGTAGCTACGCACGCAAGCATTATGGTCACACCTCCTAGGTTGACTCTGGGCTCCACCACTTACGGCTGTGTGACCTTGGGCAAGTGGTTTCACCTCTCTGTGCGTTGGTTTTTTCATTTGAAAAAAACGGAAATACTTTGAGTCACTACCTCTGGGAGTTGACTTGTTGCTGATAAGTGAAGTGCCTGGTACAGGGCGATCGCTCATTAAAGATTAGCTAATCTGATTGTGCAGGCAGAACAAATTCCCCAATTCCCAGCCAGACAAGCCACCTGGAGGTGATGGAACGTTCTTTGTACCTCCGTGTAACAGGGCACAGTGGCTCCCAGGTCTTTGCGATGCTGTCTTATTTCTCTTCAGCCCTGTGTGCTCTCTGCAGGGTAGCAACGGGAAACGCGGAAGACGGAGGGGTTGGAAACAAATTGAACGAATGTTCTGTAGCTTTGCATGATTATGTTTGACCGGTGACAGAAATGTAGAAATTCTGACCGTAAGGATAGCCAAGGGGGGAGGGAAACTGCTGGATTTGTGTGGCAAGCATCTTTGTCCAACACGCTCACATGGTGGGGTTCACGCACTTGCACACCCACACAGGCTCACTTTCAGAACCCCCGCGTGTTCTCAGACTCACACACTTGCACACTCACAGCTCCCTCTCATCCACATGCACTTCTGTGGAGTCAGAATTAAAGGGGCCTTCAGCGGGCCTGGGGGGTGTGGGGCAGGGTCAGAGGAGGGAAGGGCAGGGGGTGAGGCCCTTCATGGGCCTCTGCGCAGGGCCTGGGGAGGTGACCAATAAGGCAGACTTGATTCCTGTGTGTTCTGAGTAAGGTGGCCATGGGCAGAAGCAGCCCTGTGGCAGAGCCAAAGAATTGAGCCCCAGCCTAGAAACGCAGGCAAAATGTGGCTGGAGCAGGGAGGCAGGATGGATGACGTTCGCCTGTGAGACGCCACGGCCGCCACCGATGGTAGTGAGAAAAGAAAGCGCTACGTGTCGGGTGCCCAGCTATGTGCTTTCACAAAGTTTCTCTTCAGTCTGTTCAACGGCTGGCGGCAACACTATGATCCTGCCCCGCAGATGAAGAAACTGAGGCACGGTGAGGCGCGATACCGTTCTCCAGGTGTCTCGGTGGGACGTGAACCCAGGAGGGCTGGGTGGGGATGTAAGCCCAGGGTTCCACGCAGGGAGTGACGTCGGAGCTGCACTCTGAGGCCCAGAAGAGGCTCGCCGGTGGGAAAGTGGATGGCGTGCTCCAGTGGAGGGCCGGCAGCCAGGGCGAGTGGGGGAAGAAACCCTGGTTAGGAAGCTCTCGCAGGGAGGTGGCCCACACGAGAAGGATGAGTCCAGCGTCAGAGAGTTAAAGCCCCTGCAGGGGTGTGTGGGGCAGGGCTTTCCGACTGTTTGCGGGAGGTGGTCTTGGGGGAGTAGGGAAGGAGAGGGAAGGATCTATCCAGGAAGCTGGAAAGATGTGGGGCTGGTGGCCATTCTAAGAGCACAGCAGACATGGGAGCAGCGGTGAGGGGTATGGCACAGAGGTGCTCATTTGGAAGGGGGCTTGGGGAGCAGGCGCGGGGGACACTGAGCCGCGGGAGGCTCTGCTGGGCAGGCATGGGGGGCGGTGGCCAGAGGAGAATGCCCGCGTGGGAGGCTGGGAGCTCTGCCAGCCTGGGCGCCGGAGAGGTCAGGCGTGGAGTATTCCACTGGGGAGGAATGGGCAGTGTGTGTGGGTTCCAAGACTGCCCTTCCTCGTCCCCTCCCTCCCAGAAGCAGCCTCTCACCCTCAGGGCCTGCTTTCTGCAGCTGACCTCATCTCTATGGCCACTGACAAGGGCCGAGTTCCTGCTTCCCAAGTGGGGTTCTCTCTACAGCTCTGTTGGCTCGGGGAGAACCAGCAGTCTGGGGCTAAGCCCTTCCTTTAAGGGCAAACAACTGTGACTAAACCAGAGCCATGAAACCCCGGGACAAGGAAGAGAGGTGGTAGCAAGAGATAAGACATGTGGCCTAGACATGGGTCAAGGTCTCCACTCTGCCCTAGCCTGGCCAGAGCCTCGTGGGTCCAAAGATGCATGTGACCCAGTTCCTGCCCCCAGAGCTTCAGAGACCAGGAAGAGAGACCAGGAGCAAACACCCCGAGACCATCAAGGTGTGGATGTTGTAATGGAGACACCAGTGGTGGAACCAGAGAAAAAGGACTGATTGATTCCTTCTGGGAGCATAATGGAGCATGGGCCCGAAGAAGGAACTTTATGCACTGGTTGGGCCTGGGATGGTGAGCAGAATTTGCTAGGCAGGCAGGAGCGGGGGTCAGGAAGAGGGGTGCGTGGTGTAGAGTAAGGAGGGCACTGTTGACAAAGGAAATCACACGAAGACAGTCACAGACTTTTGCAAATACAGGCCAGGAAGAACCAGGGCTTTGGTGCAGAGTCTAAGGGCGCAGATGGGCCGGTGAGGCAGGACCTGAACCTGGACAGGTGGGTTAGGACGAAATCATGAAAGATCATGTGGCTTATGTGAGTTTTGACTCTCCTCCCATGGCACTGGGTAATAGAATTTTCTGTGACGGTGCAAATGTTCTCTATCTGCACTGTCCTTTAGGGTCACCACTAGCCACATGTGGCTATTGATCTCTTGAAATGTGGTGCATGTGGCTACGGGATTAAATTTTTACTTTATTTTGCCTTATTTATATTTTCAATGCAAATAGCCACATGTAGCTAGCGGCTGCTCTATGGGACAGCACATTTGTAAGCAATAGAGAGCAGTTTACGTGGGGGGGACGGGACAGAAGCCAGTCCAGGAGTGTGGTGGACGTGGCAGAAAGCATATAACCAATAACTGGTCTTGCACAGTATGCCAGATCATTCATGCAGAATATAGGTGGGAAGTTTTCTAAACCAGCATTTTCCCACAACGCCCTTCCATCACAATAACAGCTGACGTGTCCACCTTTTTGCACGGTCATGTGTGGGAAATCTATGCTCACAATGACTCTACGAGTCAGGCAGAGATCACCTGTCCACCAGCTCAGCAGGCAGGTTGAGCTTCTGGAAGATTATGTGATCGTACAAAGTTACGTGAGTATTAAATGACAGAACTGGGGTTTGCCTACAGATCTCCCCTACAACAAGCTGTTCATGGCTACTGCCCTGAGTGATGTAAGGCTCTGACCTGCCTTCTGAGTCACGAAGAATAGATGTTCACAGCGGTACTCTTTGAAGACTGGTCCCTACGTTACGTGTGGAAGTTCAGTCTGTCATCACGTCAGCCTCCTTCCACAATGGAGCAGCACAAATATGGAGGTAATACAATCAGAGAGGATCGGGGAGCAGGGTGAGGCCATCGCTGGGGTAATGGGGTTTTTCCCTTGAGTCTGTCAAATGGCAAAATCCGGTGTGGCCCTTGGACCTGTCACTTCCCTCCTGTGGGATGAAGCATCTTCATCGATGGAATCAGGAGGCTGGACAAGATAACACGATGGTCCTTTCCACCCCCCTTTGGGAGCTAGGGCTCAGCAGGAGCCATGCTCTGGAATCCTTACGGCTCAGACAGGTGCTGATGGGGGCTGGTCCCAGGCAAAGGTGATGCGCAGCTTCTGCGTCCTGTCCAGAGGCACAGGCTGTGAGGTAGAGTCGAGGTTCCAGCCTGGCAAACACAACTTTGTACAATTAGCCTGATCCTCACCAGGGATGAGGGATGAAGTTGCGGGATTCCGGTAGAATTGTCACTTTGGCTAGGCGAAGGACCCGAGCAGGAGCTTCTGATGGCGCAGGGCCTGAAGGGACCTCACTAACAGACAGATGTCAAAATTCTGGAATTGATGAAGCTACAAGGAAAACAAAAATAGACAATATTATTTTTTAAACACCTTCAATTTTTTTATTCTTAAACTTAAAATAGGAAACATCTACTAACACTTGAGTGCTCTTAAAACAATCACATTTGGTATATTTTGAGACGAGGGGTCTGCCACAAAACAGCAAATGGGTTTGGGGGGAAAAAACCCATAAGCTTTTGACATTTGTGTTCTCATTTTTAATGAAAACAAGTATTTCTGTTCTCCCACTTTCTGTAGGCCTTCACATTTGACATTGCTGGGGATGCTCCCACCATGGAAGGGGTGAGGGGGTGGGCAGGACCAGCCTGATTTGCTCAGCCTGAGGTCTTGCCCGCGTCAGGCACAAGAGTCCTTCCCTGGGCTTGGAGACCCTGAAAAAGTGGATATTCCGCGTCCCATTTCGTATGACCGGGCTGCATTTTCTCCAGCTTGCCTGTCTTGTCCTTACACAGCAGAGCACAGGTCATCACCCCTAAGTGATCCACTTCCACATCCAAGATTCTCAAGGCAGGGAGATATAATCTCAAGGGAGACTGTGGAGAAGGGGAGGGCTGGGGCTTTAGTATGACCGCCTGAGCCCCATTGTGCACAGCACATAAGGTGGCCAAATAAAACACGGGTGCCCAGCCACATTTGAATTTCAGATAAACAATAAATGATTTATTTCATAGAAGCATGTCCCCAATATTGCATGGGGCATATGCTTATTCATTGCTTATCTAAAAATTTAAGTTTAACTGAGCATAATATATTTTTGCAAAACCTGGCAAACCCTCACATATATTCTCTGGGCCCGCCTTTTATGCTATTGTCATGGCAACCAGTTCAGAGCCCCTGACAGTCTTCATCTCAGCTGCACCTTGCATCTCTTGCCTCTCCCTGGGGCTTTTCTGATGTGACTGTGGAAAACTCCTGGGCACTGGCCTGGGTCCAACCAGGAAAGGTGAGGAAGTTAACCCCATGGGACAGCCTCTGACCAGTGGCGGCTGGGAGCCAGTAGATAAACGTTCCTCTCTTTCCATCCCAACGGCACATGGAATCATGAGGTGCATTCTGTATGGTTCTTCAGAGAATATCGGCGGAACTGGGCCTCAGTTTGCTACAAGGATGACCATCTCCATAATGCACCCTCGTGTTAGCCTGCCTGCCTTCCTTCCTTCCTTCCTCTCCTCCCTCCTTCCTTCCTTCTTTCCTTCCTTCCATCTTTCCTCCCTCCCTTCCTTCCTGCCTCCCTTCACCCCACGCCTGTTTCCTGGGATCACTTCAAGCACTAAGTCCCTGTATTCAAGCCCTCGGCTGTCTCAACTCATAGAGAGAAGCTCAGGTTGAGAGAGGCTTAGGAGCTCTACTGGGGTGTCTGCTGGAAGGAGAAACTAGATCGCAGAGCTACATAGAATGTTAGCAAATT
This sequence comes from Ursus maritimus, assembly GCF_017311325.1. Classification (NCBI taxonomy): domain Eukaryota; kingdom Metazoa; phylum Chordata; class Mammalia; order Carnivora; family Ursidae; genus Ursus; species Ursus maritimus. The sequence continues at coordinate 20,267,032 of NW_024423343.1, read as the reverse complement.
TGGACTGGAAAACTCCTGAGAGATCATGTAGCATACCTGCTCCATTTACAGATCTAGAAATAGGCCAGAGACTTACTACCCAAGACCGTCCTCCAACCCTACCAGCCCAGGAATAATCTGGAATTTCTGCCCCCCCCCCCAGGTGAACTAATCTATACAAAAGCACAGTGCTTAACACACAGCAGGTGCATGGTAAACGTACCATGGGGGGGGGGAGCGGATGAAAGTGTGCTGTGAGAGTGTGTAAAATATTTCCATACGTCTCTGTGGCGAGTCTCTGCCTCCAGGAGCATGGCTCTTTCCACCGGTTCTGCTCCTCTGGGCTCTGTTTGCACAGATAATGTCCAGGGAACTCTACAGGATTAAAGACATCCCAAGAAGGGCAGGCCCTAGGGAAGAGGGACCCAGTGAAAAATCTCAGTGGAAACCCTTATGCTTCATTTTTCTGCACCAGGGGCAGAGAATTTGGACAAAGGAAGCCAGTGTCCCCTGGGAATTGCTTGGAGCCTCCATGGGTCACCCCAACTCAAATAATTCAGTCCAGCTCCATGGATTTTTGTGCCAGGAACTACGTAGGTTGGAAGAATTCACAATAATCCATATGACTGACCTATGCTCCAGGGAGCTCACGGTCCTGTGGTTCATAAAGATAGGCCTCCTGAGAAGGAAGATGTGGGCCCAAGGAAGTCCACCAAATTTTGAGATGGGTACCCATAACCTTTAAGAAATACCTGCACTGAGGAAAACAAAAATAAATGACTTGAGGAAGGAAGAAAGTCTATATGGGTTAAATGCTTTCCCCATGACCAGAACAATCTCTCCTTCTCTCTGCATGTGATAATGATAAAATCCATGATAAAATTGGACCCATTAGCAGGAAGTGGCCTTCCTAAAACACACACATACCAGAAAATGGGAAGTTAAGCTCGACAAATACTCAAAGATCTACCACATCGAGGCCGTTTTTAGAGGTTCAGTGGTTTGGAGCATACCAAAACCCCCTCTAAGGTAAACCTTGGGCCCCGTTCGCTTACCACCACCGCTACTTTGCTTGGGGTCCTCATGCCAGTAGGCTACCAGGCAAAGAAAAGAGTGACTATACTGGTGGGAGTCATAGACCTTGACTGATAGGAGGAGCTCTGGTGACTTCTCTACAATGAAGGACAGGGAGGAGTATATCTGAAATTCATGGGATTCATTGGGCATCTCCTCATGCTGTGAGTGAATGAGCAATTTCAGCATCCGTGGCCTAACAGAGGCAAGACAACACAAGATGCAGACCCTTCTCTGAGGGGCCCATGATGTCCCACCAAGAAAGCAACCCAGACCAATCCAAGTGCCGACTGAGAGGGAGGGGATCTAGCAACGGTGGTGGGGGAGGGGGATGAGGAGTATTAACAATGGCTTCAGGACAGCAGTGGCAGTAGGCACCCCAGCTGATTTCGCTAACCCTTCTTCATGAAGTCTTCGGGGAGACGGGGGCTGGCCACCACCCCGAAGGAGATTCTGTGTTAGGTCAGACTGAGGGGAGAGAGGACATGGGCGGAGCTGAGTTGGGAACAGGGGTGGACTGTATCAGCCACTTTTCGAGCTCTACTTTTTATCCTCTGCACAGTGACCTGTCCCACAGACACTGGAACCCACTTCACAGAGATGTCATCTGTCAGTGCCTCACCTCGTGTCCTTGTCGTGTGCCTGTCGCAGACCCCGGGTTTTCCAATGGCACAATATAGGACACACATGGGAATCTACTCGGCACTCCCGTTCATGCAGCCCGGCAGGGCAGAGCAATTAACGCCCTGGTACTGGGGGCAACCCTCGCTCGGAGAGGACTGGGAGCTGGTGGATAAATTCTTCTTCCCTCTCCTGAGATACAATTCGTAAGGTTTTTCAACTGGATACAGGAGCAAGCAGCAGTTCCCTTAACAAGGTCCAATTGGATACCGCAGCCTCTCTTTGGCTCCTCTATCTTCCCTGGTTCAATCTCCCTGTCCCTTACTCCTGATCCTGGGACCACATTCCTGAATAAACTACTTGCATGGAAGTCGTCATCTGGGGCTCTGCTTTCTCTAGGCAACCCTGGCTAGGACACATTCCCAGGTTCGCTACTTTGGAGCTGGGAGAGTTTATGTTATTTACTTATGTCTTGTCTTCTGCCTCCCCCCAGGCACGAGGGAGATGTGCTGTGAAGCCCTTTGAATCCTGGAATTCGAACACAACAGAGCTCCATGAGAAGAGGAGAGAGGGACGGACGGTTGTTGGCAGGGCCGTCATCAGGGTCCTGGGTGCAGGAAAAGAGACGGTATGCTCCGAAGGAAGGGTTGCAGAGCTCAGCAGAGGAACGATGCAGTGCACACAGGGTTGAGGGAAACCAAGGAGGGGTGGGGGAGTGTTCAGGGACAGAAACAGCGGGGACAGCTCCCATCCCCAGCGGGGTGTTGTCGGGTAGCTACAGGAGATAGACGCCGGCAGGTGTTGTGGTTTTGGGAGAGGCATTGAGCCACTATCAAGGTCAAGACGGGCAGGGAGGGCTTCAGGGGGACAAATAGCCTGACCTTGTTTTCTTCTCACCTTCTGTCTGTCCCTGAGAGCTTCCATTGACCGAATCCAACTAGAAACCAGAGGACAAGGAGGCCTGATTGATCCAGCCCACAGTCAGCCTGCTGGGGCACAGAGTTGGTTGGAAGAGTGTGGGGAATGGACTGGAAAGGGCAGGTGGAGAATATCTAGTCTAGTTGGAGACAAGCATCTGTCCCAGGAGCTTTGCTCAAAATCCATCACAGTAGGGACACGTGCAACTGGCATGGACAAATTTGGGAATACCATGGACTCTTCTTGATAAGAAAATAACTCCATTCCTGAGAACAGAAGTGCCTGAGGACATGAGAGCATGGCCCAGGGGCTGTGAGCGATCAGGGTGCCGTGGGCTTTTCTGGTTTACTCAGAAATGGAGGGCATCGGTTGAGTCTGCGAGTCTGTAAGGAGGTGGGTAAAAAGAGCTTTCCTATTTTACCTCCCTTCCTTCCTGGGGTGGCTAAGGAGCAGAAGAGATGCTGCGGACACAATTTAGTATTATTTACGAAGTACTTCGTCTGCACCAGTTACCGAGAACTGGATGCTGTGGGGACAAACAGAGGAAGGAGGAGGAACGGCCTCAAGCCTCCTGGAGTTTACATTCTAGGAGGAAAGATAAACTACACAGACGGACAGAGTAATGAGAAGTAGAAAGAATTAAAATGCTAAAGCGGGGGATCCGGATGACTGGCCAGGAATTTGACGAAGGAGGCACCACATCGTAGTCCGTGGTTTCTGCGGGTGCTCCAGGGGCTCCCACCTGGGTGGGACTGGGTTCAAGCCCTGACGCCTGCATTTGGAGACCAGGGCGTGCGTAATCAGAACTGGGCAGTGGGATGAAACAGAATGTATCATACTTGGCCTTCCCATCTCCTCCCTTTTGGGTGGAGTCCTTTGGATCCCTTTGTCTTCACTGTGTCTGTGGCAGGCTCGTGTTGGGCTTCTCGGGGCCCAGACCGATGAAGGGTGAGAGGCTAGAGCAGGCATTTGGGGTTTCTCTGCTCTTTGCCGATACTGTGTGTGTCCGGGGAGGAGGAGGAAAGCCATTTGCAACCCCGCGTGAGTGGTGTTCCATTGCAGGGGTGTGGGGCTGATAAGAGATCCGGTGTCCTCCCCAGCCCTGTGCTCTTTAAACACCCAGGGGAAAGGTGGAGTGTTAAACCCATCCGTTCACCCTCAAGGGTTAGAGCAGGCTTTCACAAAGTGTTTTTTTGTGGGACATAAGGTCCGAGAAGCGACAATAAAAGGGTCCTTGGCTGAATATATGTAGGATACACCAGACTAAACAAAGTTAAATAGGGTCCCTTGCTGTGAGGTCTCCAAGTCTCTCACGTGATGCTGTATTATGAAATTCCTACAGCAGGCTAGCTAGGGCCCACAGCGATTCCCAGTCTTATTGGACCAAAGAACCCCCTTTTTTAATGAACACCCAAGGTTATCTGTTGGAACATCAGCATTCTGAGGAGTGGTTTCAGAAATGCTTAATATGTGGTGAGTTTGCCTTTTAAAAAGGGAGCCCACGAGAGAGAGAAAACAGTATTTAGTGCTATAGGATTTCTGCTAACGTGTCAGGGTCAGTGGCGGGGGCAGTTGGGGAACTTCTCCCAGCATTCCTGGGGTCTCCTCTCTCTTCTGTTGGGCTGAAGAGTGAGTCATGTTAAGGGAGAGGGAGGGTTTCAGAGGAGGGGACAGGTGGCGGGGAGAGTGCCTGCTGAGGGACAGAACAAAAGAAGCCAGAGATAGGGGTTCAGGAACCGCTTTCATAAAGGGCTGAAAGAACAATGGCAGGGGAAATGTGGAATGTCTGAGGTGGTGGAATGTGGAATGCCTTGGAAGGCCCTGAGGTAACACCCTTCGTCCTTAGACAGGTTTTCAGTGTGCCAGCCCCAAGCCAGCACGCACAGGGTATCATTCGTCTCCCTCAGGGAGCAGGAGAGAGACAGAAGAGGCAAGAATCTGTTGCATCTAGAATATATATTTTTTCCCAGGGTTTCTAGTTCATGGGATTGTCTGGCAACTGTACCTCAGGTCTGTGAGGCAGGAAGCCCCCTCCCGCATCTGAGAGGCTGAAGCATTTTTCTCAGGCTTTTTCAGTACAATTGTCATAGAAATGAACAAGGACAACTGGCTTTGGCTTAAAAATAGCAAGATTCAGAGATCACAGAAACCCCCAACGCTGGGCCTCTGCATTGCATGTATTAAGTTGAATTGTGTACAATTGCCCCCTTTTCCTAGGTCAGAAATGGTTGAGTATTGGTAACTTTGTATATTTCAGCCTGTAGTTGGCCAATACTTATGGGAAAGCCAGAAGGGAGAAGTGTGCGTGCGTGTGTGCGTGTGTGTGCGTGTGTGCGCGTGTGTGCGTGCGTGTGTGTGTGTGTGTGTGTGTGTAGGGGGTTGTTGCTGGGAAGCTAGCAGAAATAGTCTCCCTGCTGATGAAAAGGTGGAAGGGGAACACTCTCTTAGGCATATTTCCAAGGGGTGAATAACAAGATTAGGATCCATGACAGGTAGACTCCAGGAGGTGGAGCAGGAGGTTGTAGGGACCTGCCCTCAAGATTAGGTGTGCAAAGAATGGGCACACCGTTGGTCTCTGGGCAAGGGGCATTGAGACTTAGGTCGGATGGTGAATTAAGTCACAAGCATTACGTGACTGGGACATAAGAAAATGCACAATAAAGGAATCAATGTTATCAGGAGAAATTAACCCCAAGCCAAGCTTTAGGGTGGTAGCTTCTTCCTTACTCTTCGGCCTGTTTCTAGATTGCCCAGATCCAAAGTAGTTCTGAGTAGTTCTGGGTAGTTCTGAGTGTGTGTGGGGGGTGGCAGAGAAGGACATGATTAATGTAGGGGGGTGTGGTCAGCTCTGGGCAATGATACTATGTGTCTCTATCCCCGTTACCTCAACGAGTCCTTTTGGAGGATGACTATAGCCGTAATAACCATGTTTTCTAATTTCCATTACACTTTATAATTTATAAAACAGCCCACAGATATTATCTCCTTCCTTTCTCTCTCTCTCTTTCTTTTCTTTCTTTCTTTCTTTCTTTCTTTCTTTCTTTCTTCCTTCCTTCCTTCCTTCCTTCCTTCCTTCCTTCCTTCCTTCCTTCCTTCTTTCTTTCTTTCTTTCTTTCTTTCTTTCTTTCTTTCTTTTCTTTCTTTTTCTTTCTTTCTTTCTTTCTTTCTTTCTTTCTTTCTTTCTTTCTTTCTTTCTTTCTTTCTTTCTTCCTTCCTTCCTTCCTTCCTTCCTTCCTTCCTTCCTTCCTTCCTTCCTTCTTTCTTTCTTTCTTTCTTTCTTTCTTTCTTTCTTTCTTTCTTCTTTTTCTTTCTCAAACACCCTGTGACAAAGGTGTTGCTATTCCCATTTCCAGATTAGGAGATTATGGCTCAGAAAGCAAATTTCCTGAGGATGGTAACTGGCAGAATCAAGCTCAAACCTATGTCTTTGGACTCCAGATAAATGATTGGTTTTGTTTAGGCCACAAGAAGGGTGACTGAAGCCATCACATAACCAGAAACTCTTAAAGTAGAAGCAAGTGCTCAGATAGTCCTGGGGGCCAGGCAGGTAACAGGCCTGAGTGACGGTGGTTAGATATGGGACAATAGGGAGGGGTGGGGACTGTGGTTCAGGACTGGCCAGTCCATGCCCTGCTAATGGGGCTGGGTGCGGGTGGTAATCACTGCTCAGCTCCAGGTGAGTATTACCAGGAAGAAAGGCCAGGCTAACTGTTTTGAGAGAACCTGGAAATTCAGTTAGCTATTTGAGTGGCCACTATGCATCAGGTGCTAGGGCTAAAGCAGTGAATAAATGGATAAAAATCTCTGGCTTTTTATGTGAACTTGTCCAATTTTTAAGTGTTGGGAACTAATAGAAAATTTAGAAAACATTGTCCAGGCCAAACAAAACACATCTGTGGGCTACATTTGGCCTGTAGGCTGCCAGTTTGTGACTTCAGTTCAAAGATTTTGATGGACCAAGTGTTCTCCAAAGAGGGGCCTGTACAGATGGGCCCACTAGGATCAGGGGAGAAACTCTTGGCACTTTGATTCATATTGTTTTGTTATCTTGTCCTTTTAAAATTCCTATTTTTGTCAGTGCTGTGGCATATGCATAGTGAACTCACATAGCACATACATATCCTTACAAATATTTAAACAGATATTGTTTGTGTATATTAGGGATTTATGATCGAAGTATTTTATTGATAAGAATGTGGATCAGAGAAGGTTCAAGACCACTGGGGTAGTCCTTAAAAGTAGATACTTGTACTCTCCCTGCTTGAAATAGGGCCAAAGCTATAGTCTATAGCTTAGGGCTCAGAGGGCTTCAGGGAATGGGGGGGGGGGAGCAGACTGACTCAACCCAAACCCTCCTCTGTTCCTTCTGTCAGAGCATGTCCTGTGAGTGACAAGTACAGGCCCCACTGAGTGATGGAAGAAACAACTGCATGATGGGGCCGGTTCAGGCTAGACCGGCATTTCAGCCACCTGAGCCAAGGGTATGGCTGTTGTGGTCATGATTGTTTTTATTTAGAAAGGAGGACATGTTTGGGGGGACTATAGCTGTGCTAGAAAAGTGGAGACTGAACAGTAATCCAACGCTCACCCTCCAGTGTCAAGAAGTTTCTTATAGGAAGGCAGGTGATCAGACACTCATCAACTTCCCTGAGGACAGAACATAAACAGGGGACATAAACTGCTAATAGGGAGATTCAGGTTACAAGTACAGAAGACATTTCTGACAGCTTTGTCTGGGTCCTGTTCTAAAGCCTGTCTTGGACACTGTACTTGACATCTGTCAGTAGAGTGGCAACATCGTGTCCTGAAAAGGAGCCAGGAAAGGAATGCTCTAGTCCCGCAGAGACCTTTGGTCTCCATGACCTCAGAGAATGTCAGATCTGTCCTTCTCTGGATCTCCTTTGGATTAAGAAGGGCATGGTCCATGGTCTCGGGCTTCTTCCTTCGACCATTAGTCTCATGCTAAGAGTCTAAGTGTTGGAAAGTGCTTTCCTGGGTCAGAGCAAGTTGTCTCTCTCTCTCTCTCTCTTTTTTTATAATAATATATTTTTTATTATATTATGTTAGTGACCATACCGTACATCCCTGGTTTTTGATGTAAAGTTCGATGATTCATTAGTTGCGTATAACACCCAGTGCACCATGCAATACGTGCCCTCCTTACTACCCATCACCAGCCTATCCCATTCCCCCACCCCCTCCCCTCTGAAGCCCTCAGTTTGTTTCTCAGAATCCACAGTCTCTCATGCTTCATTCCCCCTTCTGATTACCCCCCCTTTCTTTATCCCTTTCTTCTCCTACCTATCTTCCTAGTTCTTATGTTCCATAGATGAGAGAAACCATATGATAATTGTCTTTCTCTGCTTGACTTATTTCACTTAGCATTATCTCCTCCAGTGCCGTCCATGTTGCAGCAAATGTTGAGAAATCGTTCTTTTTGATAGCTGAGTAATTCAATATACTAGCTGCTGTAGCAAAGAAATCCCAAAATGTATAATGGCTCATACATGGTGGAGGTATGTTGTTCATAAAAAGCATAAAATGTGTTTTCCCGATTGGCAGGCCACTTTCCCCCATGTAGTGATCAGGGATCCAGATCTTTCCATCTTGAGGTTCTGCCATCTTGAATACATGTTCCAAGGCAGCCATGCTCACCTACACCAAGCTGATAGAAGGGGAAAAAGCATGGACAATTGGGCTTGGGATATTTTTATGGGCTGGACTTGGAAGGTGTGCATTAATTCTGCTCAAATTCTATTGACTAGAAATCAGTCACATGGCAATGCTTAACTACAAGGAAGACTGGGAAAGGTAATTAAGCTGTGTGCCCAGGAAAAAGAGGAAATGGATGTGGTCAGTAAGAACCAATCTGTATAACAGACAAGACAGCTAAAAAGAGAAAGGTTTGCGTGGAGTGGAAAAGAGTAAGGTGGGAGTGGTGCCAATTATCCTCCTGTTTATAAAGAACTTGGAACAGTCTGATGAAGAATGGCAGAGCCTGGGCTTACAAAGATTTCCTGGCCCACAGAGAAGAGCTCTGAGTAAGACTCAAGACGCCCCAGGTTCCAGTTTTGGGGGTATCTTCACCTGAATAGAATTTACTTGACTCTTCTGCTTCAGTTTCTTCGCATGTAAATGGCAACCAAAGCACTTAACCTAATTCCTGGACATGATGGTCTTAAGAGTCAGGTATAACAACACCGTGCGCATTTTGAGAAAAAAATACAAGAATGATAACAATAGAGAATGAGTCAGTAAAATGGCAGCTGTTCTGGGAGAGTCCTTGACCCCTTACCTTCAGTCACAGCCCTCATCCCACTGGCCAGGAGATCCTATCACTCTACCTTCAAAATCCACTCCGGATCTCACACCACCTGCCTCTGCTTTAGTGAGCCACCATGGCTTCTCCCCTGTACTGGTCCAACCATGCTCCTTGCTTCTGCTCCTGCTTTCTTCCATCTGGTTTTCACACAATAGTCAGGACAGTTTGTTTTTCTCCCTTTCACAGGAAATCTTCCAATGACTGCTCATCACCTTTGGGGAAAAAAAAATCAAACTCTTTGCCTTAGCCTGCTGATATTTCTGACCTCATCTCTACCCTTCTCTTGCCCTCCTAGCTACTTCCTAACTCGGCTGCCCCCATTTTGGCCCTTCTTCAAAACCCTGGGCTCGTGTTTGTCCTAGGGCCATCGTGCTTGCTCACTTCTGCTTGGGGCACTCTGCTTCCAAACTTTCTCTGGCTCCTTCCCGGGCTCCATGGAGGTCTTAGCTCAAAAGTCTCCTCTTTGAGGGAGCCCGAGTGTCCACTTTCTCCAGCCTTTTCTAGCTCCCTATTATTTCTCCTTATAGTACTTTACCCTCCCTGAAATTATTTTCTTACTCGCTTACTTGTGTATTTTCTGTCTCTCTCCACTAGAATGTTGACTCCATAAGTGCAGGGACTTTTTCTGTCTTTTGCACAACTATGTTCCGCTTGGCAAATATAATCAGCCTTCAGTAAGTGTCAACCAAATGAACGGGTGAATGAAGAGAAACTGACCATGAGACCTCTGCAGAGACCACAGCTGCCAGTGGCCAACATTCTTCAGCAAAGCAGGTAGAGCTGGGCATTTGGGTTTGATGGCCCGGGGTGACCCCTGGCCAAACTCTCCCAGCCCAGGATGGTGGCACTGGAGTAGGGCAGAGGTCTCTGACACTGGAGGCCAGCTGTCTCTGCCTCGTGGCCCTGATCAGATCCTGGTGCCCGGAGTTCTGCACGGCCCCTCCTTTTCTCTTTTTAGGAGGCACTTGGCTGGCCTCCTAAGGGGCATATTTGGCTTCTTCTTCAAGCCACTTGCTCTTGCTGTTGAGAAATGACTAAGCAGATTCTCCATCTCCCAGTGGCCAGCTGCCAGCCTGTGAGTTAACAGTGCCAGCTCAGACCGGTTTGAGAGGACATGCCCTCCTTCTGACAGAGCCCCCTTCCTTTGCTTGTATTCAGAAAAAGCGCAAAGCAGACACCACATCACTGTCTCCTTTAAAGTGGCCTCACTTATCCCCTCTCGATGGGGCTATAGGCTGCCCCCCCCCCCCCACAGGAGAGGAAGGTAGAGATTAGGACGATTCCAACTCCCAGGGCTCAATGCCCAAGTCACACTGGGTGTTGCAAAATGACTGGTAGAGAATGTTCGGATGGTGGCATAATAATGACACCATTTTCTGCGTCCTGAGGGCTTGCTGTGTGCCGAGCACGATGCTAACCTCTTTGGGTACATTAGTTCATCTGAGTCTCAGTGATCTTAGGAGGCAAGTGCTGCAACTTTATAGACAAGGAGTCAGAGGGAAAGAGAGGCTAAGGAACTTGCCCAAGGGAACATGGTTGACAAGGGCAGGGATGCAGTTAAGCACGGGTTTCTCTGTTTCTAAACATGGGTGTTTGGTCTTCAGGATTGCGCTCCTCCCACCACTGCACACACAGATCAGCCCTCAAGCTGCACACAGTGGAAACACAAAGGAAAACAGAAGAAAAGGAAAAGTAGTTTTTTATAATTTTGTCTTCCCCCCTCCACTTGGTTCACACTGGAAAGACCCCGGCAATTTCAGTGGGAGGCTAACAGGCTTTTTTTTTTTTAATAATATTTTTTTTATTATATTATGTTAGTCACCATACAGTACACCCCTAGTTTTTGATGTAAAGTTCCATGATTCATTACTTGCGTATAACACCCAGTGCACCATGCAATACGTGCCCTCCTTACAGGCTAACAGGCTTAATGTGGAAAATTGGTTTGGAAGTGAATTAGATTTGGGAGCTCGTGGGTATAAATAAGGTTAGAAAAGACTTTGCAGCGTCATTAATGTGATCACATTAAATTGCAAATCTTTAAGAGAGGAATAGATCATGCTACCATTTTTAAATTTAATTGACCAGGGAACACCTCCTCTCCCCCTGGAATATCTTCGGATTCTAGTGTTCCATGAATACTCTGGAAACTGCTGAACTCTACTAATATACTCACTGACCTATAAAGGTGCTTGGGCATTCTTCTTTCCATCCAACCATCCATCCATCCATCCATCCATCCATTCACCATCCACCCACCCACCCATCCACCCGTCTGATACCTACCATGTTCCAGACACCATACAAGGTGTTTTCTCCTATGTTATCTTATCTTATCCATTCTCACCACAACTCCATTTTATAGATAAAGAAGCAGAGAATCAGCAAGACAACAAACCTGAGCAGTGAGAGGCAGTGAGAGGGCTGACATTAAAATCCAAATTTACTGATTTGCGTATTTCAGTTGCATATTCAAATTCTGGGCATTTGTCAAAATCCCAGCTCAAACCCTACTTTCTTCAGAAGGTCGTATGTCCCTTCCTCCCTACACACCGTGTGCCTAGAGATCTGTCTCTCCCCTCAACTCCCTTCAAACTCGCCGTGTCTACTGGAATATGGCACCCACTTTGGCAGATAACTGGTTAAGGGGAGAGCAGGTGTGTGTGTGTGTACGTGTGTGTCTCTTGGATCTCAAGTGAAGTTGAAGTCAAGCCCTTCGCACATACTATCTCCATAAATTGGTACCTCAACATCTTGAAGGACGTACTGTTGGAGGAAGACACAGTCTACAGATGCAGAAATCGATGCACAGTGAAGTTCAGTCACTTGCCCAAAGTTGCAGAGTGATTTCATGAGGAAGTCTGGCCACAAAACCCACATTCCTTCCACGACTCCGTTCTGCCTCTACCTCGTTCAACCCCTTGTTTCATAGCTGGGGGGACGGAGATCTGGAGAAGGGAAGTGACTAGCCCCAACCACACCGCTTGTGAACGGCAGTGCTGACACCACCTGTTAGGACTCAACACAGGAGCCTTGTCTCCCCAGCAGGCTGTGTCTCCAGGTTTAATACTGGTCCCGGCCACTGCTGCCAGTCAGCTCCTGTTACCTGGATGCCGTGGAAACGGTACCTTGTAGCTACAGAGACAGCAGGAGCCTGCTAGCTTGCTCCCTGGGGAATAGCCAAGGAAGGTCAGCCTATAGTCTGCAGACCCAGTACCTAAAATAAAACAGGCAGCAAGCCCAAAAGAAACCACACAGCCTTGCAACAGCCCAGGCCAGATGCAGCTTCAAGCTCCCGGGTTCCTTTGGCATAGGGCCGAACACGGCACTTTGTGGCTGTGGCTACTTCTTTTCATGTTAAAGAAAATAGATTCTTGTCCCTCTAGAAATTCGGGCTGGCAGCCACCAAGGGAACTAAGGTCTTGGAGACCCTTGGAACATGATGGGGGAGGGCGAAAGGAATATTCTTCAGCTTCTTGGCTCCCAAATTTGAATGTTTCTCAGAATCACTGGGAAGGCTTTTAAAAATGATCCAGGTTTCTTTCCAGACCAAGAGTATCAGAATCTCGGGGTGATGGGGGGAGGAGGGGGACAGGCCTGGGGACTCTCTATTAGAGCACAGTCTCCAGGTGAGTCTATTCCGGTCTGGGTTTGGGAACCACCATCTCCAGCATGCTCCTTCCATTTACTAGTCCACTTGATTTCCAGCTCCCGTTCTCAATTCTTACTTGGTCATGATTTTTTTGACTTGTGAAACTTAAATTCTAAATTATCCATGTCTAGAGCATTGAGGGTTGGTGACCTAAAAACACCTAGTGGAGTTTCTGTTCTTTTTGCCAAGGGGGATTTCAAGTTTTCTCTTCCGGGAGAAGTTTAGGAAGGTTCTGCTCTGAAAGAGTTGTATAAATCCCCCGAGGAGTCAGTTCTGAAGAATTTGGTTGCTTAAGAAGTCTGTCACCAAGGTCCTTGGTATCCAAGGCAATCGTAGAAGTTAGAGGTTGCCAGGGTAACTGCAGCTGCCAGGAGACAGGCCATTGTATTTAAATTCCTCGAGACCCCCTTGCTAGCGGCTGAAAAGACCTGCTGAAAGAGGAGGGTTTCTCTTCTTAGTTGAGAAGAGGTTGGAAGTTACTTTCCTCGGGCTCGAAAGAGTCAGGGCTTTGAGCTGCGTAGAGGTGACCGTCGCTTTCTCTTGCTGCCCAAGGTGAAGAAAGGGGACTCAGATAGCATGGGGACCTTCCTAGCTCATCAGAAGACCAGAGAGGAAACACAAACGAAGCTCTTCCTTCAGCAAGTTGAAGCGCGGCGGGGGCACTATCCAAGGGGACAAAAGCCACACTAGCTGTGGTCGGCCCTGGGTGGGTGTTGACATCAGGCTGATCCGAACTCCTGGGCTGAGGTTCTAGATGGGTGTTCTCACCTGGGGAGGACTTGCTTCCCTTACAGGGAGTCCGGGGGAGGTGGGGAGCAGCGCTACAGCAGCAAGAACTTTGGCTTCCATCCTGCACGTCTCACAGCGTGACGGAGCAGCGGAAGGACAGGGGGAGAGGACTCATGGCACCGGTACTCCTCCCTCAACCTCAGTGTTGTGTTAGGTGCGGGGGGAAAAATCAGTAAGACAAAGCTCATATGTGCCAGGAGTGGGTAGTCCAGAGGCTTGTGGTGATATGGGAAATGAAGGCAAGAGAAAATTTAAATTTCCTTCCTACTTCTAGCCCACGGACAAGTCCTTGAAACGGGTAGAGTGACATTCCTCTAGGGACTCAGCTGCCTCAATGTGAATACTTTGCTCAGGGCGAAAGGCAATCTTAGCCCATCCCCCAGGATCCTGTGAGTCTACTTTAACATATAAAAATTCCTTTGGAAACTTCTTTTATCTCTACCCCCCAAGATACATGTTGGCAATCATCCCCCAAGCATATGACCCACTGATATACATCTGAAGGATCTCATGACTCAGCTTTTATTAGATTGTAATAAACTACCATTTCCCAACAATGGCTAGTCCCCTCAAGGTCCTGGAATCCTTGCTTCCCAAATTCCTTAGAGACTTAACACTATCCCTAACCCCCTCCCAACTTGAAAGTATATAATGGGCCACTCCTCATGACCCCAGTGTAGCTCTTTCTGTCCACAGATCCTGTCCCCATGCTTTGATAAAATCAGCTTTTTGCACAAAAGACGTCTTAAGAATTCTTTCTTGGCCATCAGCCCTGAGCCCCAACATCTTTCCTACATCAATGTGACCAGACATGGCAAGGAATTATAATTTTGTTTGCTGAGTAGATTGTCGGGACTGATTGTGCCTGCCACGGCTATGTGTGTCTGTGGGGAGTGAGGGACAGACGCCATTTGCTATCTCTGAATCAAGATAAACCATACCATGGTCCCGCTGCTCAAGGGAGCCGTGTGTGCACTGCGGCCTGGCTCAGAGAAGACCTCCACAAATAGTGCCCTTCATGCTGCCCCAAGATGGCTGAGGAGTCTGGGGAGGCAAGCTGGGGAAAGCAAGACCCGATAGAGGGCATGGCTGTTTCAGGGTAAGCCAATGGGTCCTCATGTGAGCTCAAAGAAGTTTCCCCTTTGTAGCCTTCATCACAGCCCTGGGGGTAGTGCTAGCCCTGACAATACATAAAATGGACCAAGTTTTCCTTGGTGATCCCCTGTTTTGAACCTTCTAGGTCTTTTAGAAATTCCTTCCCTAGGACCCTTTGTCTTTGAACAGCCCCCCCCCCCCCCGTTTCTTTTCACAGAGAAAAACTGTCAGACAAATAAATTATATCACTAAAGGTAACTTAAAGCCCTTCTAGAAAGATTTCTATTTAAAAAGAAAGGCAGAGAGAGAAAGAGGCTTAATCCAAACCATGAATGTTGGCTTTTTAGACAACATTTGCCTAACTGGGGAGATTCTTTAGGTCAGGGGTCAGCAAACTTCTTCCGTAAAGGTCCAGATCACACATATTTTCAGCTCTGTGGGTCCTGTGGTCTCTGCTGTAACTCCTCAGCTTTGCTGTTGGTCTCCAAGAGCAGCCATGGAGAATACCAGTAAGGGAATGGGTGTGGCTATGCTCCGACAACACTTTCCTTGTGGACACTGAAATGTGGATTTCGCATACGTTTCATGAGTAACAAGGCATGTTTCCTTGCATTTTGTCAGCCTTTTGAAAATGTGAAAGAAATTCTCAGCTCATGGGCTGCACACAAATTGAATCTGCCCCACAGGCTATGGTTGGCTAACGCATCACTTCTGTCAAGCCTCAGAGGAGAGGCACTGAGTTTGGATGACGCCCCTTTGCTTGGAGAGTCTCCTTGTATAGTCTGGCAAGTCGTCCATTTAGTCAGTCAAATGCTCATTGAGGACCTACGATGGGCTCAGGGCTGTTGTGGGGACTGGGCTTTCCGAACAGAATAAGGCAAAGAGCCTCCTCTAGGTAACTTACATTTCCCTAGCCATCAGGAGAAGAGTTACAGCCTGGAGGCAAGGATTTGGGTTTTGGACTCAGTTCTTGCTTCCTGGCCTTGGATATCTTAGTCACAGTCTTGGGGACAAGGTATATTTGCAGTACTGAGCTGAATAGTCTGAGCATAGGTCCCCAAGTGATCAGCTTGGGACTAATGCCCTGGGAGAGCTTTCGTGTTCCAAATTTCCAACTAAAAAGTCCAGCCCCAAAATAAAAATGAATAAAATAGCTTAAAACCCAAGACCTTTCAGGCTCAGCAGACTCTGGCAAAGCATTCCAGTGGGATTCTGGGATGGTTTTCAAGAGCCGTGGCTTCTCATGGACTTTCCCATGGCCTATTCCAAGACAACCACTGCTCTGCAGATGTTCCCCCAGGACTGAGTCACAGCGAAGGCTCATCGTGACTGCAGCTACCTCTGCTGCCAGGGCTGCGGGGCCAGTGCTCACGTGGGCTCTGGCAACGGCCCTTGTCCCCCGGCTGCCATCCATTCCCAGGCAGGTAATTGAGAAACTCTGTGAATTTCTTCTTTGAGATCAAGGGTCCCCTCCACGATGCAGGGGAAATGATATGGCTGCATTAAGAGAGAGGAGCTATACGGTGAGTAGAAAATTGTTCCCAGCCCATGGGCCCTCATGATTTATAGGCCGTCTGCTCCACATCCAGGCACTCTTGCTGTGTGCTTTGAGGAAGGGGTAGGGAATTGAGCCTGGAGAGAAGACAGCAGAAAGATAGGGGATGTGGTATGGTCCCTGCTTCCAAGGTCAATATAATCTGGCCAGGTGGGAACTTAGGCGAGACAGAGAATCCCAGGCAGCACCACCTTTGCTCCCTCCTGAAACCCAAACTGGCCTTGTCATCAATGAGCCGTGTGACCTTGATGTCTTTCAGTTTCCTCAAGTAGCCAGTGAGTGACTTCATTATATGATCACATAATTGCAAAAGGGGTTTTCGTGTTGTCAGAGTTTAAAGTTTGAGACCTCCTGCCTTCTTCTCCGGGGCTCTCCATCTTCTGTGTGTCCATCATCTGTCTTCTAGTCCCCCTGCCTCTTCTACTCTGATCTGGTTTAAAGATGTTCAGTCTTTGCCCGAAGTTCATCTGCGAGTACCATCCTGGTCCAGGTTCCCAGGAAACTGGGGCAGAGGATGTGGAAATGAGGAGAGAGAGAAGGGACGTGGCCCCTGGTCATGGGTTTTCATTAGGATCCTCCTCTATCTGCTGCCATGCCCCCTCCCAGATTTCTTCTAGCAATTCTGATTGTGGATGGATGGCTCTTTTCATGGCCTGACTGTACATATTACATATCACACATTCGCTCATTCAGCAAGTGTTATAAGTGCCTATTACACACCACACACAATGCTGGGGATAGAAGATTGGGTGAAGTAGACCCAGAATACAGGTCCAAGATGGTGCCTTCTAGAATAGAAGACTTCTTCCTCTTCTAGAAGATCATCTACTCTGACTCCCTCATTTTATGGTTGAGGATTTTGACACATAAAATGGGACCATGACTTATCTAAGGTGACACAATGAGTTAAGGGCAGAGCCAGGATAAGAACACAGAAAC
Source organism: Ursus maritimus (assembly GCF_017311325.1). NCBI lineage: Eukaryota > Metazoa > Chordata > Mammalia > Carnivora > Ursidae > Ursus > Ursus maritimus. The sequence continues at coordinate 20,250,088 of NW_024423343.1, read as the reverse complement.
TCTTAGCCTAAGTGAGACCAGGCCTCCTTACAACCAGACAGCAGAAACTACATTTTAATGTGTTTTCTTAGCATTAGAAATGTACAGAGTATGTCTGATTTCCATCTTCCTGTGGAAGGGAGCAGGGATAATAATTTTAATTTGTATAATGATAAATAGCCCCCACATGATTATTCATTTTTCTTCAGATGAATAAACCGAGGCACAGGAGGTTAAGTATTTCAGTAAAGGTCCTCTGACTAGAGGTGGTAGAGCTGGGGGAAGAACTTGGGTCTTCTGACTTGCAATCACTCACCCATAACACAGAAACTTCCACCTGTACCAGCCACCCACTCTCCTCTCTCTGTGGCTCTGCAGCCCCTCTGGTAGAGGAGGACTGAAGAAACCCCAAGCATCTCAGCAATATGCCAAGTCCTAGCAGAATGTAGGGAAGAGGTAAGAACTCAGAGACTGTGAGGGGAGTGGCAAAGAATATTCAGGAAAGACCTGGAGCACTGAGAAAGGTGAGGGGTATTGGTGAGACTGGAAAAGAAGGAGACATGATATAGGAAGAATCAGATCAGGGAGAATGGACCTTCCAGATAATTGTGACAGCTTCCAACATAAAAATTGAAATAGTTTGTATGAATCAAAACAAGTGCTGTGGGTAAGGGAGGAGATGGCATAAACAGCATGGCTTGGACCACTGATAATCATGGGTGTTACAAACCCCGCCTGGGATTTGGTTCCCTAGGGTCCAGTGAGCTGAAATGCAAAACTACTTAACTTTGCCCTTGACTTCTGATCAGATTCCTTCCCACCAACCCCTCTCCCCTTGGGAACTAGCATATGACAGACATGCTCCTGGAATTCCATTTGTGTAGGTGAAGTTCTATGTCAAGGAGAGTTGGCAGAAGAGGACAAAATCTCAGGTTTTCTTCATTGACTTCTCTCTCTCAGGCTTTTGGGGATCCTTGTGGCAGGCTCATTTCCGGAACTGACTCTACTGGTTACCCATCCATTAAATCATCAGTTTTTAAAATCCAATTTTCGATCAACTAATCATCGAATGTGTAATGACAGGTTCTGTACAGCCATTCTTCGATCAGGTTATTTGGGAGATAAGGAAAACATACACTTCTAAGACTTTCCAGCAAGCGTATGAGCCTCTTGGATCAAGATTAATGCCAACACTATATGTAATTATTCACTTATTTGCTTGATAGACTATGGAGGTTCTGGAAATACATCCCCTGCCCATCATCACCCTCCCAGTGGTTCTGTGTTATATGGACAGGTTAAGACTTATCCATCCATTTGACAAATATTTATTGAACACATACAATTTCCTAGATATGGTGATGAAATAGTGGTCAAAGTACTCATGGCCTCTGACTTCTGAGAGCCCATGTTTAGTGAAAGGAGAGAGGCCACAGCCAAGAACAGAATAACTCAATTATGAGAAATGCTGGGGAGGGAGCAAAGACAGCTGAGACAATGTAATAATGTCCAGAGTGGTGCAGAACCCAGGATAATTGGATGGGGTGGGGAAGGAAGGCCCTGCAATGAGGGTGGGCCCTGAAGTTTGACAATGATCAACTGAGAGGAACATGGGGGTAGGGTGGCAGAGAAGGAAGGGGGTCCAGAGAAAGACAACAGGTCCTTCAGGTATCTATTGCTACATGACAAAGCAACACTTAGTGGCTTAAAATGGCAATGTATTATTAGCTGTCACAGCTCTGTGGGTTGATTGGGCTTTACTGGGTGTCAGTTCTCACTGGGGGTCTTCCTTGCAATTATAGTCAGATGGCATTTGGGACTGGAGTCATCTGAAGGCTCAAATGGGCTGGATACTCAGGATAGTTTCTTCACTTATATGTCTGGAGTGTGGGTTGGACTGACCAGAATAGCTGGAGGTTGATTGTCAAAGCTCTCTCTTCATGTGACTTCTCCAATACGGCTAGCTTGGGCTTCCTCATAGCATGGAGGGTTGGATTTCCTCATATATGGAGGCTAGCTTTGTCCCATAAGTGGGAAGGAGGAAACTTCCCATCCTGTTAAAGACTAGACTTGGATCTGGTCTAGTGTCACTTCTATAGTAATGTATAGATCAAGGCAGTCATACACCAGCTTAGATCTAAGACGCGGAGTATTGGGCTCCATCAGTCAAAAGGAGAATGGCTGCCTTATTCAAGGAGGGAAAGCATTGATGGTGGCCATTTTGGAGACAAGCTAAGGCTTTGAGATATAAAAGGCTTAGTGTGTTAGTGGACCAGAAAGCCAGCCAGTACTGCTAGAGTGTAGTGAGAAGTCACTCCAAATGAGGCAGGAATGAGAAGCAGAGCGGGATCCTTAGAACTAAGCTACAGTGAGGAATTTGATTTTTAGAAAGTGTCACAAGTCTTAGTATCCTGCTTTCCAAGGGATGATGATCATAAGGAGTCTCTTTTCTTCCTCCTTCCAATCCATCCCCACTCTCTGCCATTAGGTTGTCCAAAAGCCTAGTACTGGTCATGTGCTCTCATGGATCCCAAAATTTCAGGGAGTCCCCCGTACCTTCTGAAACAGGCACTGGTTTTCCAACCTGGCTTTCAGAGTCCTCTGCCAAGTTGTGCATTCAGACATTTTTCTCACCTTTTTGCCCAGCCTGTCATACGGGCCCCCTTCTTTCCCCTGAGAGATGACTTTTGTCTCCCTGCCTCCATGCCTGGTCGCATCAGTCACTTTGCTCATGATACCTTTCCATGAACCCATCTCCAACTCTCAAAATCCTACCCTTCCTTTAAAACTAACCTCCAATATCACGTCCTCAAACTGAGTGGGACCCCTTGCTCCTGGAAACCTCCTAGTTCTTGCTGATTGAAAGGTGTAGTTACAACTGTTTGTGTCTAGCCCTCACTTTCATGAGCCCATCCCCATTGACTGTAGGTCTCTGTGGACAGAAAACACGACTCCCTTGCTTCTTCTGCCCCACAGCCCCGTGCCTTGAACACAGCAGTCATTCAATTGATGCCTGTCGAATTAAACAGTGGTTTCTCTGGGACACTAGCCTCCAATTGTCTCTTCCTTTCCCGTGGCAATTTTCAGCATTCAGCTCCCGGCAACCCCTGGTCCATGGCCCCAAGGTTCCTGGCAGGCCTTTCCCGCAGGACCCTGGACCTTCTGTTTCCCAGACAGCCCGGCCTGCACCGGCCAGTGCCGGCTCCCGAGGAGATGGAGAGCTTCTGATTCTACGGGCCCCCTGGCTCCTCTCTTCCAGCTGCCTTGCACTTGTTTTCCTTGGCAGGAGGAAGCCCTCAGTCACCACTTCGTCTTCCATTTATAGGCATATATGCATCTTTGTTATTCTTTTCACAAAATGACAGTGTTCTCTGCTCAAAAAAGAAGGAGAGAAAAAGAGTTGAGGGCTGTGCAAAGCAAAGAAGCCATCCGATATAAAGCCTACAGGGCTTCCTGCAATATGTCTGCCCATATTGGAGAACGAAGGACATTCTTCCTGCCTCTACTGCTCTCTCATCTATCCTCAGCCTGTACCATTAGTTCCTCAGACTTTGTTGGCAAGTTATCATAGATGAAAGGAGGGCTAGGGCATGGGCAGTGGGTATGGCAAAAACTTGTCAATGAGTCAAGAAAATGGGCATGGCTTCCTGGCTTGAGTTCATGTCTACAGGTCCTTGAGTCTTCCCGACACCAAAGTACTATGTGGCCAAGAGTCAAGCTCTGAGGGTTCTGGGTTTGTCCATCAGGGAGGCTACACTTGCATGTAAAAAGGAGAAATAATAACAGCAAATATTTATATAATGCTCCTTCTAGGCCGGCCGCTGCTTAGGCAGTTTTAAAATAGTACCTCATGTAAACCTCTTAATAACCCTATGAAATAGTGCTATTTTTATCCCCATTTTACAGATGAGGGAACCAAGGCAGAGAGAAGTAAAGACACCTAATCTAAAGTTCTACCAATGATGAGTGGCGCAGCTGGGATCTGAGTTCGGGAAGGCCGCCTCCAGACTCTGGTCTAACCACTCGCAATGCTGCTTTAACAGCTCATCAAATGGAGCTGTTTAAACAACCTAACAGAATCACTTAGTCCTTACGTACCCAAGGGCACTGGAAACAAGTGTGTCTGGGGCTTGTGGGCAAGAACTTGGACGGGTCTGAACCAGTTCTCAGCACAGGTAATTCAATTTGGTTCAAATTCTGACTTTCCCACAGATTTATGATTCTCAGGCTAGTGTTTTGCACCTATCTGGAAGGGTAGATTAGCAAAGGGATTTCCTGATGTATCCAAGAGCAACCTGTTTCTCTTGGCTCAAACTCATGGCCTGGGAATTCACTAAGTAGCCAATTGATTCATTTCTTCTTTCCTTCATTCATCCATCAAACTTTGATATGTCTTGTGTGTGTAAGACACCATATGGGCATGAGAAGCATGAGTGGAAAAGAGAAATGGAATGAAACAGATGTGGTCTCTACCTTCCAGCTGTGGGTTTGTGTGCACATGTGGACACTTACAAGTAAACATAAGAAGCCAACTGTGTCTGTCCAGTCTTTTGGGTCATTTAGTACTCTATGAAGTGCTAAATGTGGCATATTTCTCTGGTTCCCTGGAGTCTAGGATGCCTTGCATTAACACGACTTAACTTCAAGACTTATTGTAAAGCTACAGTTATCAAAACAGTTGCATTGGTAAAAGTATAGAAACACAGATCAATGGAACAAAATAGAGAGTCCGGAAGTAGATCCACACAGATGTAGATGGCTGCTTTTTGACAAAGGAGCAAAGGCAGTACCAGAGAGCAAAGATGGGTTTTTTCCCAACAAATTGTGCTGAAATAACTGGACATCCACATGGAAAAAAATGAATGTAGACACAGAACTTACATCTTTCATAAAAATTAACTCAAAATGGATCGTAGACCTAAATGTAAAACTCAAAACTATAAAACTCCTATAAGATAGCATAGAAAAAGCCTACATGACCTTGGGTATGGTGATGACTTCTTAGATACAACACCAAAGATATAGTCCATCAAAAATAATAATTATTAGTAAGTATAATAATAATCTGGATTATAATCTGATTTCATTAAAATTAAAAACTTCAGCTCTATAAGGGACAATGAAGATAAGCCATATACTGGGAGAAAATATTTGCAAAGGGTACGTCTGATTAAAGACCATTCCTCAAAATATGGAAAGAACTCTTAAAGCTCAACAACAGGAAAACAAACAACTCGATTAAAAAATGGGCCACAACCTTAACAGACACCTCACCAAAGAAGATACGCAGATGGCAAGTAAGTATATGAAAAGATGCTCCACATTATACATTATCAGGGAAATGCAAAAACAACAGTGTAATACCACTCCACACCTACTACAGTGGCCAAAATCCAGAACCCGACCACACCAAGTGCTGACGAGGATGTGGAGCCCCAGGAACTCTCATTCATGGCTGGTGGGAATGCAAAATGGTACAGCCACTCTGGAAGAGAGTTTGGCAGTTTCTTACAAAACTAAACGTACTTTTAGATACAATCCAGCAAGTGCCCTTCTTGGTATTTCCCTCAAAGGAGCTGAAAACTCAGGTCTACGAAGAACTTGCACATGGAAGTTTATAGCAGGTTTATTTATAATTGCCACAACTTGAAAGAAACCAAGATGACCTTCAGTAGGTAAATGGATAAATAAATTGTGGTTCATTCAGACAATGGAATATTATTCCATGCTAAAAAGAAATGAGCTATTAAGGGGCCCCTGGGTGGCTCAGTCGGTTAAGTGTCTGACTCTTGATTTTGGCTCAAGTCATGACCTCAGGGTCATGAAATCGAGCCCTGCGTTGGGCTCCACATGAGTGTGGAGACTTCTTGAGATTCTGTCTCTCCCTCTCCCTCTCCCTCTGCCCCTCACCCTGCTCTCTCTCTTTGAAAAAAAAATTAAGAAAGAAGAAAGAAAGAAAGAAAGAAAGAAAGAAAGAAAGAAAGAAAGAAAGAAAGAAAGAAAGAAGCTATTAAGCCATGAAAAAACATGGAGGAATCTTAAGTGTATGTTACAAAGTCAAAGAAGCCAACATGAAAAGACTATACAAGTGTCATTCCCAATTACATGACATTCTGGAAAAGGCAACATTACGGAGACAGTAAAAAGATCAGTGGTTGCCAGGGTTTGGGGGTTGGGGAAAGAGATTAAGAGGCAGAACACAGAGGACTTAAAGTTCCGTAAAAATGTGCTGTCTAATGCTACAATAAGGGATCCAGGTCATTATACGTTTGTCCAAACCCGTGGGATGCGCAGCCCCGAGACTGGATTGTAATGCAAGCTGTGGCCTTGGGCTGTTGCAATGTGTCCGTGAAGGTTCATCAAGTGTAACGAATGTACCACCCTGGTGGGGGATATTGGTAAAGGGGGAGGCCATGCAAGTGGGGGCAGGGGGTATATGGGAAATTTCTATACCTTCTTAATTTTGTTGTTAACCTAAAAGTGTTCTTAAAAAAAATAAAGCCTTAAAACCAATCAATCCACCCACTCTGGGGCTTTGAACTTGAAAAATAAAAAACATTTTTAATCTATAACGGATACTAATTGGTTATCTTCCCAGCATCCATTTTCCCTTCCTCTTCCCCTAATCCTCCAATTTTATTTGGAAATTCAAGTGGTCCAGAGGAAAATACTTTTGCTATTGGCTCAGTGGGAGCTTAGTCAAATAGACTATCCTACTTGCTGTCAATAATGATTCTTTCTCTCTCTCTCTCTCTCTCTCTCTCCCCCCCTTTTTTTTTTTTTTTTAAGATTTATTCATTTATTTTAGAGAGAGAGAGTGCACATGGCGGGGGAGGAGCAGAGGGAGAAAGAGAATCTCAAGCAGACTCCCTACTGAGTGTGAAGGCCAATGCGAGGCTTGATCTCACCACCCTGAGATCATGACCTGAGCTGAAATCAAGAGTTGGATGCATAACAGACTGAGCCACCCTGGTGCCCCAGTAATGATTATTTCTGAAGCGGCATGTGTCTTTAAGCGGTCAAGTCTAAGTGAGTTTCAGAACTTTGGTTGTGAATGCTGGGAAAAGACTCTCCTGCATTTCTTCTAGATGTGAATGAGGAGGCTCATGACCCTGGGAGCTGTTGGCAGCCGTCTTAAGAGCAGTAGGGGAACCAGGGAAGTTGAAGTTAGGTCAGAGAGTCAGACAGAGAATAGGTTCTAAGTGAAACTACTGAAACCAGTATACCTGTCATCTTTTTAATTAGATGAGCCAATAAGTTCCCTTTAAAGTTTAAGCTATTTGAGTCAGGTTTTCTTTTACACGAAGTCGAAAGAGACAGCAGGTGGACGCATTGGCCCCTTGGCACAGTATTCTAGACATGAACAAACAACTTAGCCTCTTTAATTACTTTCAGGGACGCAGGTGGAGTAAAACAGAATTAAAATGCATTTTTAAAAAAGTTAATTCTTTTTCCACACCTCATTTCCTCTTCTAGAGAACACAAATGCCACCACTATGGCTGCCAGGACCTGTTGGTTATTATATTGGGCGGCATGGACACGTGTTCTCAAAAGAATAGAACAGAAGGCAGTAGAGTAGAGATTCTGTGCTTACATTTCACTAGCAGCTTTTCTTTCCATACTTACTATCTTTAGGAAAGCAGACTTTCTCTCCCTCATACTTTTTCTTGGAGATTGAGAGCCCTCTAAGGTTTGTGGAGAGGGGTGGAGTTTAAAGGGGAAGGCGTAAGGAGAGAGGTTGTAGAGTGTGGGTTGGAGAAAGACTGTATTTTTATTTTATTATTTTTTAAGATCTTATTTATTTATTTGACAGAGAGAAAGAGTGCACACAGGCAGGGGGAGCAGCAGGCAGAAGGACCAGGAGCAGCTCAATCCCAGGACTCGATCCCAGGACCCTGGGATCATAACCTGAGCCGAAGGCAGACACTCAACCTACTGAGCCACCCAGGCGCTCAGAGGAAAGACTTTAGTACAAATGCCAGAGATCGCCCTCCAGGATTTCTCTCTGTTTCATAGGAAGATAAACTGAGCCTTAAATCTGGATCTTGTTCCTGTAACACGCAGACAATCCAGTAGCATTATAATGGTTTGAGCTCCAGAGTCTGAACTCCCCAACCGGTCTTCTCCCTCCAGATGACCTCTTTGCCTCCTCCTAAGTCTTGTGCATTGCTTCCCCTGGAACCAAACCAGATGTTCTAGAGAAAGCACTATGTCAGCATTTTAGGCGGAAGGGCCCGGTCCCCTGAGATGCCATTTCCTCAACTCACTGTGCTGGGCTGACTCTGGGTCCAGGTGTTTTTTAAAGTCAGGTGACAGGCTTTTAGGGCCTCTGGGAGTTGCCTTATGAGGACCACAGAAGCAGATGTGACATGGATTATCATAAAAGTTAAAGCAGATTGGGGGCTGAGGCATGGCAGTCAGCAGCCATGGGTAAGAGTCTGAAAGGTGGGAGCAATTAACAAATGGTGTGTAGCCGTTTGTCCCCTCTTATTTCAGCTCCTGGAGTTCCAGTAAAGGTCTTGGCTACTTTATAGGGGCTGGGCCTTTTTGCCCCAGTAAGATCTCTTGTCTTCCACTGCAGGATTGAAAAGAGCAGGGATAATAGAGCTCTTCGGAAGAACTGGGGACTGGAAGGGGGTTGGGCATGACAGGCGTGTGCAGTGGGGCTGGTGGCAGGCAAGGAAAAGATTTGGGAGATTGTGCCAGGAATAGTCACCGATGTATAAAGTTTGAGAGTTCAAAAGCATTTTTAGAGACCAACTCTCTTACATTCCTCCTGTCATGGGAGAGAAGGCTGATTGATTTCCAGAGAGGGAGAAGTACTTGCCTAAGGGTTCCTTGTAAGCTACTGATAAGACAAGGACCCAGGCCTCTTCACTTCCAGACTGAGTGCATTCGTTATCTATTGCTCTCTAAGGAATTACCCTAAAACTTAGTAACACAAAACCATTATTTCATAGTTTCTGTGGGTCTTAACTAGGTCCTCTGGCTCAGAATCTCTCATAGTACTGCAATCATAGTATTAGGAAAGCCTCCATCTTCATCTGAAGGCTTGCTTGGGCAAGGATCTGCTTCCAAGCTCACTCCACAAGCTCAACGTGTCAGGATTCTGTTTTCCACAGGCTGTGAAACCAAGAACTTCAGTTCTCCATTAACTATCAGCCAGAGGCCTCCCTAAGTTCCTTGCCAAATATCATTCTGTGCTTGGCAGCTGCCTTCCATCAGTCCAAATAAGTAAGAAAGCAAAAGAGGCGAGCAAGACAATAGCCAAAGTCTTTTTCTAACCTAATCTTGGAAGTGACCTATATCCTTTTTGCTGTATCTCACTCACTGAGTCAAGTCACTGTGTGCAGACCACACTCCTGAATACCAGGAGGCAGGGTCCTTAGGGGCCATCTCAGAAGCCGCCTCACACACTGAGTACTTTCCACTATTATTTGCTGCCTCCTTCAGCAATGTGGCAGAAAGGGTTGAGAAAGCAGAAATCTGGGAGGTGGGTGTTCCATTCTTCTCTGCTTCTGAGTTGGAGAAAACACCCTTCTCCTCAAGAAAGGGAGAAAGACTTAGAAGCAGAAAGGGCACTTTAAACCCAGAAAGAAATAACCATAATAATAGTTAATAAATACTTATTTTCCCCTAATATAAAATTTTTTTTTATTGTTGGTTAGTTGTTTGGTAGCCAGGATAGAAAAAGCACAGGATCTAATTTGAATCTGAAAACTTAAGCCCATTATGCTCTATAACCCCAGACACAAGTTACTTACCTTAATGGAATCTCTTCTGCTCATCTAATCACTATGATAACATGCCAACTTCATAGAATTAATTGAATGAAATGTAACACCCTCTAAAGTCAACAAGACACTTTCAGATAGAATGACTTAACTAAAAGAAATGTGTGTGTTAGAAAGTTGAATGTGGACCTACTTTCCTGGTGCACTTTCAGGTCTGAAAGAATGTGTATGGTAGCCAATGCAATAGGGCGGGAAATAGAAATAAGTAGCAGAATATGGGGGAAGAGAAGCCAAAATTTTTATTATTTTCTGATTATATGGCGAACATTCATTTGCTAAGGCTGACCTAAAATACCACAGCTGGGTAACTTGAATAACAGGAATTTGTTTTCCTACAGTTCTAGAGGCTAAAAGTCCAAGATCAAGGTGTTGGCCCATTTGGTTTCTTCTGAGACTTCTCTCTTTTGCTTGCCAATGGCCACCATCTTGCTGCCTTTTTTACATGGTTGCCTTTCTGTGCACACACATCCTGCGTGTCCAAATTCCCTCTTCATATAAGGTTACTAATCAGATTGGATTAGGACCCATCCTGGAGGTCTCACTGTAAATTAATCACCTTTTATTTTTTTATTTTATTTTTTTTTAAAGATTTTATTTATTTATTCGACAGAGACAGCCAGCGAGAGAGGGAACACAGGCAGGGGGAGTGGGAGAGGAAGAAGCAGGCTCAAAGTGGAGGAGCCTGACGTGGGGCTTGATCCCAGAACGCCGGGATCACGCCCTGAGCCGAAGGCAGGCGCTTAACGACTGCGCCACCCAGGCGCCCCAGTTAATCACCTTTTAAAAGGCCCTATCTCCAAATACAGTCACATTCTGAAGTAAGGGGGGTCAGGGCTTCAACATATGAATTTTGGGAGGAATACAATTCAGCCCATGATAGATGGTGTACCTAAAAAATTGAGAAAATGAACTAAAAACTTATGAGAACTGGTAAGAGATCAATAAGGTAGCCAGATACAAAATAAATATACAAAAATCTAGAGCTTAATTGGGTATCAGGAAGGACCTATTAAAAAATACAATTAAAAAAAGTCTCCATTCACAGTTATTACCCATCGTCAGTCCAGGAGTATTTTCACATAGGGCAGCGAGGAAGGGCATCTTCGTGACTCAGGGTTTCACTTAGTCACATGGGCATAGAAAGAATATAGCTTGCAGCCAGGGTCTCATGAAAGATCTTATGAATAATGTTCCAAACCTCTCATCCTCAAACTTCTAACCCAGAGCATGCTACTGCTGGGTGAGACATAAATGCTCCACCATCCTTCTGGGTTCTCATTTCTTTTTTAGGTAGGACACATGTCCTCACAAATCTCCCGGTCCAATTAGCTCTGCTCCAACACAGGGACTATTACACCAGCCCCACCCCCGCCAAGAAATTTTTCTCCTGGCAACCACATTTTGAGTGCAGAAGTCAGTCTTTACTTTCCACTTATATTATTAAGACCTTCATTTGAAGAATTTACTCAGAACAAAGAGACTCTCTATACTAAAGGACGGTTGATGTTTCCACCTTGTGCCAGATAGAAATTGCTTGCAGCTTGAAGAAATTAAAAAAAAGTTAATTACAGAAGAAATATGTAATAAAATTCAAACAATATAGATAAATCAAAAGTCTTCTTTGTTCACCACTTAATTTCATTCTTCTCCCCAGAGATGATCACTGGCAACAGCTTGGTACAAATATTTCAAGAATGTACAAAATTGTGTGTGTATGTATTCGTGTGTGCTTGTAAATATATACATATGCATATATAAGTGTGTGTATTTATACACACACACACCCCTCTTATTTTTACATATAAAAATTTCTATCCTCTTTCATTTAAAGGGGATCTTGCTGTGGGCACGTCTCACTATTTGCTTCTTTCCCTATCTATGTCTTGGAGATCTTTCCATATCAATACAGATATGTATATGTGGATCTCCGCACATATACCTACATTTTAACCGCTATGGAATATATCACGGTGTAGGTGTTATTTACTTTATTTGACTAGTCCCCTAGAGTCCTGCAAGAGGTGAGACTCCTATCAGACTTGACAGCAGGCTCACTTTTATGAATTAAGTCACTCTGCAAAAGAGTCTTGTTAACTTTAAATGTTTCTGTGACTATTATTGAACACGTCTTGTGTAGAGATGTAAAGATTTCTCTAGAACAGATGTCTACAGGTAGAATTTCTGGGTCTAAGAGTGTGGCCATTTGCGTTTTTAAGGGATCGGCTTTTAAACTTTTTTTCTTTTTTTCTACTTCTTCCTTTCAGAGTCTGAAAAATTAGGGCCTGAGTTTGTGTCTGGACACCCCAGACGCAGCCCTGTGGCTCCCCTCACGGGTATGGGCGCCTACATGACTTGGTTACATTGTTTTGTTAGTCACAATATTCTTCCTCGGACTTGACCTTAGAACCAGGACCTGGTTCCTCACTCATGTTCTAAATCGAAAGCTTTCCTTGACAAGGAATCAGCCTCATGATCCTGCTGTCAGTATTCTGGTTAAAGCTCAAAATCTCAGTATACTCTCGGTAACCTGGGAGACGATTTATAGGCACACAGCTTGGTACAACTTACTGCAATCGGAATAAAAATGTCAGGCTTACATTTCACTGTCTTGCTGACTCTGCCACCTCTCTTGGTCCTGAGTCTGGAGGATGCTAGGTGGTGGTCTTTCTAGTGGTGCTGTAGGTACGAACCTTCCCAAAGTCAGGTCCAAACCTTTCTCCCGGCTGTCACTTGGCCACTGCAGGCTGGTTGTTTACTGTCAGTTCCACGAGCAGAATCTTCTGCACTCCTGTCTTCCCCAGACCCGCCCTCTAGAGCAGTCCCTCACGTTTGCTCTCTCTGCTCAGATTGGTATTAGTCTGAGCTTTGTAAGACACCCCTCTTTCACCCCATCTTCTTCTTCTTCTTCTTCTTCTTCTTCTTCTTCTTCTTCTTCTTCTTCTTCTTCTTCTTCTTCTTCTTCTTTTTTAAGATTTTATTTATTTGACAGTGAGAGACAGCCAGCGAGAGAGGGAACACAAGCAGGGGAGTGGGAGAGGAAGAAGCAGGCTCCCAGCGGAGAAGCCCGATGTGGGGCTCGATCCCAGAACGCTGGGATCACGCCCTGAGCCGAAGGCAGACACTTAACAACTGCGCCACCCAGGCGCCCCTCACCCCATCTTCTAAGGCCAAATCACTTTATTTTGCTCTGACAGCCGTACAGTTTTCTAGGTGCCACCAGCGCTCCAGCTCTCAACTCAACCCTTTTCAATCTAATCAGTTTTCTCGAACGCTAATTTATGGTTCTAAGGTGACTGCCTTTGCAATGAAAGCCCTCTCACCTCCATGAAATGTTTAACATGTAATGAGAAGGAATGTATAGTTAATAGATTCATATATTTAACAAATATTTTTTATGTGACTCAGGTGGATCTAGGGGATACTATGGGCAGTGAGAAAGAAACAGGGGCGCCTGGGTGGCTCAGTTGGTTAAGCATGACTCTTGACTTCGGCTCAGGTCATGATCTCAGGGTCAGGTTCTGTGCTCAGCGAGGAGTCTGCTTGGGATTCTTTCTCTCCCTCTCCCTCTACCCCTCTCCCTGCTGGTCTCTCTCTCTCTCTCTCTCAAATAAAATAAAATAAAATAAAATAAAATAAAATAAAATAAAATAAAATAAAATAAAATAAAATAAAATAAAATAAAATAAAATAAAATAAAATAAAATAAAATAAAATAAAATAAAATAAAATAAAATAAAATAAAATAAAATAAAATAAAATAAAATAAAATAAAATAAAATAAAATAAAATAAAATAAAATAAAATAAAATAAAATAAAATAAAATAAAATAAAATAAAATAAAATAAAATAAAATAAAATAAAATAAAATAAAATAAAATAAAATAAAATAAAATAAAATAAAATAAAATAAAATAAAATAAAATAAAATAAAATAAAATAAAATAAAATAAAATAAAATAAAATAAAATAAAAAGACACTGAAACCATGACCTCCAGCTTCAGGAAGCTTCCAGTCAGAGAATCATAGAGGAATAAAATCGTGACTGTCCAAAGGAATATCAAAGGCCATGCACATGTGTTGAGAGTAGACAGGTAGTGGTGACCTGGGCAGCAGTGGGAGGAGTGGCCAGGAGGGTTGCCCTAACAGCACCTGCTACTCACAGGTCTTTTCTCTTGTCGTCAGAACGAGGGTGTCCTGGGCTCCCAGACTGTTTCACTGCCCCTTTCCATTCCACCGTGCGGCCTTGGCCCTCCTGCTCTTATGGAAACATAAGAGGCTATTCTACAGCTCCTTCTAACTGCAGCGTTCTTCCTTCTTTGCTTCCAACTCATGGGAGACATATGTGGTCACCTGCCTGCAGCACCGGCCTCACCCACGTGTCCATCTCTTCAGCACGACTGCTGAACAGCCATGACGTGCCAGGCACTCTGTGAGAGGCAGGACACACAGTGACATCATGCCGCCTGCCCTCGTGGCAGCGTCCAGGCCTTGACTATCAGTTTGGGTTCATGGAGTCCCCCCAAAGGGATACATGTAGCATTTAGATGTTGTGGACTCAGCAAAATTGGGAAGTCCTGGTTTATCCCCTGAAGGGCTCAGGACGGTGGTCTGCATCTCTCAGGTGCTTAACACGCTCTTGGTGAACCCGCGCCTCTTCGGTGTCGATACCTTGCTCGCCTTAGGACACAGAGCCCTTCAGGGCACAAATGGTACCAGGGAACCACTCTTTCAGCGTAAGTACTGGCATAGCATAATGGCCTTCACTCCATAGATGTTTACGGAACACTGGCTGCTGTGCTGGATGGATGTGGAAATGAATAAACACAGCTCTGGGTACAGAGTACACATTCAATAGCCCCCCCCCTTGATTGTGTGGGGACACACTGTCCCAACCCAAGGGGCCCTGTAGCAAGCAACATGGGTGAGACAGAGCTGATGCTGGTCTGTCTTCAGGGAAATTATGCTCCATGAGGGTCTTGAGACCATATGCCAGAGGCTATATTATCGCCATATGCAGGGAGGACTTCTCGAAGGGCAAACACAAGGAGCTGGAAATGGAGGGGGTGATAAAGCCCATTCATTTCTGGCTAGGGTTGATTAGGAAAAAATTCTGGGAGCTGTGTTTTAAAATAGGGGAGGAATGTTAGAGAGGTGATAGTGAGAAATGAAAGAGTTCTCTTTCTGGAAGGGAGCCTTCCCTCAGTCTCCCTGGCTTGATTACCTTGCAGTTGAAACCATAGAAAGTCAAGGAGACCTAGAAGAGAAGGTGCCTCTTGCCTCTAGGAGTCTTGGGGTCTTGCCCATTTGTTCTCCAGTTGTTCAGTAGAGGTGCGGTGCAGTCTGTGTTGTGGGCGGAGAGGAGAAATGGCCCCAAGAGGAACTTCTGAGGGCTCTCTGACGTTTTGAGAGTCTGACTTTCAGTGATAGAGATCAAGGCATGCCAAGCAGGACCTCTTCAAGACCAACAGCTTTAAAAACGAATTTTAATTAATGAAACTGCAAGCTGAAAGAAACAGGGAAGAGACATCTCTCTTTTTCCATCTTTGCTCTTTGTCTGCACCTGTCCCCAGCTCACAGGGGCGCCTCGGCCAGCCCTTGCAACACCAGGGGCTGGGCATGAGGCCAGCCTTTCTTAGATGAAATCCGGGCTGCCAGATCACCCCGCCCACCACACTTCCCCCGGCCCGAGGCCCACCCCTCTCCTGGGAGACACAAAGGGCTTCTGTGACTCAAGCTAGAGCTCACAACCCTCCTCTTTCTTTCCAGCCACAGGGTGAGGCTTCGGGGCGCATCTCAAGGAGGCAACCCTGGCCTGACTTGCTATGTTGCAAACAGCATGGATGTTTCCATTGCTCAATCCCTGGGGCCACCACTCCAGACCTACACGCCTATTTCACTCCAGTGTAGACCTTACGCAGAAATGTCAAGGGTCCCTATTGGGCTCCAGCTGAAGTGGAGGGCAGGGGTGGTCTGGAGAGGAAGGGGTATTTCCAAAGCCCTTGCCGAGGATACACTGGGATGGTGCCATTTGTTTTGTATATGTATCCTCTGAAGATTCTCCTGGTGATTCCAGAAGGAGGTGTTCTTAACCCGATTTTACTCAGCGGGGGACAGAAGCTCAGAGAAGTTGCGTAACTTGTTCAAGGTCCTATAACTGTTATGTGGTTGTAGCAAGGCTTGAGTCTAGAACTGGCCAATGCCAAATCCTTTGTTTTTTCCTGTTAGAGTTCATTGCTTAGGGTTTGAATCGAACAGCCCGGCATTTACCAGGTCAAGAGAGACGAGAAATGTCTGCGTCTACTCCTCCGTCTCCCACCCCCAAGTACCCTAGTCTACTCCTGTCAAAACACCCCTTGGCCTTGGATTGACATGGTCTGGTGGCAGGGGTTGGAGACCCGGGGTGGTGTGGGAGGCCGCACAGAACAGCGGGCTAGATCTGTCTGTGTCACTAACGGGGCCATTGTCAGTGTGTCTTTCCCAGTCTGGGGGACTCAGGTCCTCCTGCTGTGAGAGGAAGGTAGTTGGTTGGACAGATTGTCTGATCTTCCCGGGTCTGTTTCTTATGTCTAAACAGAGGTTGTAAGATTCCGCCCGCTTCATGAGGTTGTGGTAAGGGTAAAGCTAATATGTATAACGCTCTTAGGAGAGCATAAGTGTATTGCTCTTGCTATTATTCCTGGATGCAAACCTTTCCAAGATTCTATTAATTTAAAACAAACATATGGAAAACAACATACCGAGAATTTAAAGCTGAGTGCCACCACTCTGAATTTTTCTTTTCTAATTTTCGCCTTCGTGCGTGCGTGTGTGTGCGTGTGTGTGTGTGTGTGTGTGTGTGAGTGATAAAGCGTTGGGAAAGGTGAAGGCAGATAATGTTCACTTCTCTGTAATGCTTGCTTGGAACAGGCCCAGCTTAGTAGGCTCTGCTCTAAATGAAAGGAACAGGAAGTACGGGGACTGCAGCATGACAGACGGGAGAATCCCGGGGACCCTA
Organism: Ursus maritimus; assembly: GCF_017311325.1. Lineage (NCBI taxonomy): Eukaryota > Metazoa > Chordata > Mammalia > Carnivora > Ursidae > Ursus > Ursus maritimus. The sequence goes on along the minus strand of NW_024423343.1, from coordinate 20,233,318 downwards.
GGCTAGCTCTGTCCAATGAAAATATAATACTAGTCACATTTGTGACTTTCAATTTTCCAGTAGCCACATTTTAAAAGCAAAAAAAAAAACAAAAACAAAAACAAAAAACGGTAAAATCAATCCTAGCTCTTTTTTTTTAATTGAAGATGTCTAAAATATTTCAATTACAATCCATGTAAAAATTATTAATGAGATATTTTCCATTCTCTCACTCATATCAAGTCTTTGAAAGCCAGCGTGTAGGTCACAGCCAGGGCACCTCTCCATTTGAATTAGTCACGTTTGCAGGGCTCGGGAGCTACGCGTGCCCTGTGGCTCCTAGATTGGACCGCTTAGGCCCAAACCCTCCGGAGCTTCTATCTGCTAAGTCAGCCAGAACATATCTTGTTGCCTGGATATCTGGAGTGGAAGGAGGGAAATGATTCTTCTTAGGAGTCAGGCAAGGGACGAAGGACCTCTCTTATGCCCCACACTTGCATCCCTGTGTTCTTGACTTTCATGGAGATCACAGTCTCCCTCCAGACACTTCCCTGCAATCCGTGACTCCCAGGCACGTTTACTTTTGCTGAGGCATGAGTACCCCCCAAGCACCAGCCCTGTACATGGCTCTGTGACTCTGTCCTTGCTATCCTGCTTGCTGCTAGCTCTTTCGACACAGTAAACATGTCTTACGTGGGGCAGGGGGGGAATGGAGTTGAGAAGAAAGCCCACTCCTGGTTCCTGCAGTGAAAGCCAAATGTGATCTACAGGTTCTAAGCCAGTTCTGTGTGTTGAGTTGGCAGTCCCAGGCAAAGCTGCGTAGGATAGAAGTGTTCACAGACGGAGATATTCTAGAGGGCCGTCGTGTGCTCAGATGTTTTCCCCACGGGGCAGACCCCCTGGAATTGCCTGCGTTGTAGGGCAGTCATTGTCTGCGCTCCGCAGTGGGCCTTGTTGTACCCGCCTACCTGGCACACATCTTCCCTTCATTGGTGATCGTCCTTCCAATCATCTTTCAGGACCAACCCCGCACTGCTGCAACCCAAACTCGACCATCATTTTCTGTCTCCTGGGCCCCTGACTTTGGCAGGGGAGTGATGCAAGAATGGAAGACAATTGGAGCCACTGCAACGCAAAGAGAGCAGCTTGGGAGTTTCTTCTGCTTGCTGCCTGGCTCCCGTCATGAGGCCCAGGGGTCCGCTTTCACCTTCCATTCTCCGAGCAGTTCCACATCCTTCCAGGAGATTCCATTTCTCCCTCTTTTAAGTTAGCTGGGATCTGTTTCTGTTGCTCCCCAACCAAACGCAAACAGATGCCCACTTTGAGCAGCCGATGGGCTGTCATCTGGCTCAGGCTCTGCAGCCCAGGGGAGCCAAGAAGTAGAAAAGGAAAAGAAGAAGGATTAAGTCGTCAAACCAGAGATTGCTTTTGCGGCCTCCAGCGGTGGCAAGGGTGGGAGAGGGCTCACTGTCTCTAGAGCTTTTTTTTTTTTTTTTAGATTTTATTTATTTATTTGACAGAGAGAGAGACAGCCAGTGAGAGAGGGAGCACAGGCAGAGGGAGTGGGAGAGGGAGAAGCAGACTCCCAGCGGAGGAGCCCGACATGGGGCTCAAACCCAGAACACTAGGATCATGCCCTGAGCCAAAGGCAGATGCTTAACGACGAGCCACCCAGGTACCCCACCAGAGCTTTTTCTCATCCCTTCTCGCACTTCTGTCTTAGGACATCCCTGGGAGGCGCGATCCCCATGTTCTGAGGTGGGGCAGGCTGCCCACGGCTCAGAGGTGGCAGAGAAAACGCTTTATCCAGACTCTACCATGCTGCCACCACTTTCTGTCCCTAGGAGAGCAGCAGTTGGGGAGATGGCCACCACTGGGTGACATTTCTTTAATCATATCCTTTAGAATCTTAGGGCTTTGTATTGGTTTAAGAATTGGAAGGGACTCTCAGAGAGAGCCCCAGAGAGAGGCCCTGATTGCCACACCGGTCTGGCTGGAGGTGAGCTGGAACCCACTCTTGGAGCTCGCGGTCGAGTGTTCCAGGTCTCCTCGCTACTCACAGTCTGGTCCCTGGACCAGAAGCATCCACACCATCTTGGAGCTTCTTAGAAAAGCAGAATCTCAGCCCTGCCTCCCCCCACCCCAACCTGATCTACAGAATGAGTTACGGAATCCGAATCTGCATTTTATCTGATTCCAGGTTGTTCGATGCCTGTGGAAGTTTCAGAAGCCTTGTATATACCTGGTGTGATATTGTTCTTCCGTGTTCCTGAAGGAAACAGTAAGTCAATACATCGAGGTCTGGTCTCTAGTCCTGTGAGGAGCTCTCTCTTCATGAAAGCTTCCATTTTGAGTCACTTTTGAGAAGGATCCCTGCAAATTGTGAAATTCAATCTCTTTGTCTTTTCAATAAAAGCCACCTGTGTGTTAGGCCTGAGGACTTTATAACTAATTAATTACAGAGATACTTGCCTGTTGCAATGGAAAAACTTAACACGATCCTAATCAGCAAGTTTATTAATCTATCCTGGGTCCTTTTGACTGACATCCATGCTCAGATTTTATTTTTCACAGCATATTAGGTTAAGAAGTGGATTCATTGATTTGTTTCCCAAGAAACAATGGCTGTTTGTGTGTCCTGATGTGATCCCTCGCTCACGGATGGCTTGGCCCTTGCTCCCAGGAGCTTACAGTCTGTTTGGAGTTTGCAATTTACAGTTCTAGTTGGAGAGACGAGATTGTGCTCAACTCCTACGTTTTACAGGCGAGCAAAACAGTTGCACCAGTCCCACCCGGCGTCATCTGACGAGGCCCAGAGTTGTGGGACCTGGTGTAGGCAAAAAGGTCAGGCGAGCCTGAGAGGCTCCAGGTCCCAAGGGGAGTCTGGAGCTCTCTGCAGAGCAAGTAGGTTCCACCGAGGAAGTCTGTCCACAGGTGCAGGGTGCAGCCTCAGCTCGTGGGCATCCTGAGGCTAAGGTGGAAGCGGGGTCCTGAGTCAGGGGCAAACAGGCCCAATGATACTGAAAAGCACGGTCCAACTTATGCAGGGCCGTAAGTCATAGCAGTTTATACTCTTACAAGCCCCTGCGAGGTGGACATTGTGACTGATGTTTTATAGATAAGGAAGATGAGGCTAACGGAGCCTGCAAAGTTCAGCAAAGATCCCACGGCTGGTGGACCCAGTGCCCATATGCGTTGCCTTCCCCTGCCGCCTGCCCAAGTCAGGCTGGGGGACAGTGATGGCAGCGCTGGGCTGGAGCGAGACATGAAAGGCCCCTGCTGCAGGAGAGGAGGTGTGCCGGGCTCGGACTGAAGCTGGACTAACAGATCGATCAAGGCCGCAAGCAGGAGGATTGGCTCTGATGGAATCCGGACACCCGACCCTCTTCCCTGCTGTAACGCTGCACGGAGACAATCGTCACCTGTCCCACTCCTGGGACACTGAGCTCAATGGCAGGAATGGCTGGCTGCAAAGCTCAGCAGAGGGTGAGCTCTCCCGGCTGGACTGATGAAAGGCTGGAGAGGGAGAGTGGCTTGGGGGGGGGGGCGTCCAGAAGTGAGAAGAGGCTCTCTTGAAGAGAAGTAACCTGCCTGCCCGCTCATCAGCCTGGCGAGGTGACCCAGACGCGCGCTCCTGGAGGTTGGCGGTGAAGCCGGCTCCGTGGGGTTCTTGTGCCAGGGTGCGCCTGGCGAGCGAGGGCTCGGATTGCAGAGCCAGGCTGCTGCTCTCCTCTGGTCTTGAAGGACAGAACCTTTGGGTGACCCTGACAGCCGAGCTCCAGGCTGTGTCTGAGTTGCCCTGACTCCCGCCGGGGCACACAGAGTGCCCTCCCAGCCACCTATTCTGGGCCTTCCCCCCTTAAGGGCAGCCCTGAGTGTTTCTGCAGAACTTCTGTTTGCCTGCGGCTACGCAGTTGCACCGGTCCCACCCGGCGTCATCTGACGAGGCCCGGAGCAAGAGGTGGGGGTCAGCTGCGCTCTCCCCGCGGCTCCTCTGGGTTCTGTCCACCCACACACCCGGGTCTTCTGGGACCACTCCCATTGCACCCCGAGGCCACTGGAGCTGAGGTTCAACTCACAAGAAGGTCAAGGTGACCCAGAAGGGCTTAGGGCCAAGATCCTTAACTTTTTTTTTTTTTTTTTTTTTTTGATTTTTTGACTTTCTACAAAGGCCAAGTAAGTGATGACTTCAGGACATGGAGTTCCAGAAACAACTGGAGAGAGGAACAAAGTCTCCCTTGGTTGGGGTGTTGTAGCAAAAGCATTTAGAGAGCGAGATCTTTGAGTGTCATGCGGCCAGAAGACCCCTGTGCTGGTTAAGCTCAGTGGGCCCGCCTGGTGGGTGCTGAGCTTGCAAGGAGCTGTCAACAGAGAGATAGAATGAATGTTCCTGGAGGGCAGGGACTAAATCAACACTCGTGCTGGAAAATCTCCAGCATGTGGGCCTGGAAAATGTTCTTGCAGCAAAACAGAGTTTTCCGGGCAGCTGCCATTCCTTCCACAGCCTGACTGAAGTCACCAGGCAAGGGTCTGGCTGCCCTGACCAGCCCGAGGCTGCTCACCAATTAGTCAGATTGTTTCGATGCTGAGAGAATGACTGAAATACAACATTGTACTCGAACGTTCTGTCTGGGGAGAACGCTGTCTTGCAAATGATGGGCAGACAGGCTTTTGAAGCCAGGGCTCGGGAGCCCTGAGGAACTGGGTCTGGGGCCTCCCTGCAGTGACTTTGGTCTGTGACAACAAATAAAACAAGCAGGGGTGCTAAAGAAGAAAGTTTTCTCAACGTTGTGTCAGCTACCACTCCTGATGCCCTGAAAGGCTGGCCCTCCCTTGGTTCTGTATCACCTGGCATTCTTTCCCTGCTGGCTTGCAGTTGAGTTTGGCCAGGGGAGAGAAATGTCGGGTTTTTTCCCCTCTGCTCCCACTCTGGCAGTAGCATGGCCTTCCCCACCACTTCCCCAGAGGTCCATCTGCTTCCCCACGGTCCTTCACCAGACACACAGTTTGGGCTCTCGCGGGGCTCCTGTGACACTCTTTCGTTCTGCTCCTTCACAGCCAACATTGCTAGGCTTGAGGGGTTTGCCTCTGTGAGCAGTGTCTTCAGGAAAACACTCTTCTTCTTCGAGCCCTCTGCAGGGCCTGCTTTCCTGTGGGATCCTGGCAGACACAGGCCGACCTCCTGGTCATAACAAGCTTATTTCGCACTGTCAGCATTATTGCTTTTCTCGTTGATTCCTGACTCTTGACTTTGCTCTCCGGCAATCTGAGGTGGAGCAGTGTGGGCAGGTGCACAGGGGTGAGCAGTGCGGGGAGGCATCGGAAGGCTTCTGGCTCACAGTGGCAGCAGGGACTAGCGGGGCTGTGAGCTGGGCACTGAGCAGGGGCAAAAGGCAGGGAAAGGAGGCTGGGGAGGAATGCGGGATATCACGGGTGAGTGCCGCCCGCACTGCAGGGGCATGGTGTCCAGCAAACAGCCCCCAGTGGACACTAGCTTCAAGGTCTGTCTGAGCGGGTGGGGAAAGAAGGGCTTCGGTCCCACGTGAGAACTCTCCCTGGGTCCCTGATGGATGGTGCTTTGTTCCCCTCCTTTCTGAGCACAGTCCTGCACTACCCTTCCTTGTAAGTATTGGTCTCTATTCAACATCTGGTACCCAAACTCCAGCTTACTGTGTCCTCAGAATCCAATAAATTCTATTTCTATCCAGAGCAGCAAAAGCTTGACATGTTGCAAGGATCTCTCAGGCTTTCTTTACATGGAGGCAGAGGAACTCCCAGAGGGCACAAGAGAATGTAAGAGCCAGTCATTTCGGATTAGGGGTGGCAGGGCTTGGTGCACACCCAGAAGGTTAGGGAAAAAAAAACAGACAAAAGGAATATTAGAGGAGGTAAAACCGTAGGAGATGGGGGAGTACATTTTATTTTTTACAAAAGTGGAAACTAGAGGGAAATAGACAAGTTTAAGGGGAGGTAGGCACACAAACACTTCTAACTCCTTAAACTTGTATATTTCCTGTGTGCCTAAGGGTAAAATTTTGCTCTGGAGCAGTGTGCATGGCCTGCACTCTTCTTGCAGGCTTATCCCCTTCCCATCATCTGACCACCTCAGACATGGGAGCAGGTGGCAAAACCATTAGTTTGTTGGGGTGAAACTTTGTGTCCAACCTCATGCTCCTCTCATTCCCTCTTCTAGCCTTTCCTGATTGCTTCCCCTTCCTGGTTGCTCTCCCTTCAGGATCCCAAGGGAGTAGCTTGGTTTAAATAGGAGTCTCCATTTCATCCTGGGCCACCCTGGTACTGCCTCTGAGGCGTCAGGTACTCTTAAGCAAAATATCCTTTGTGAGTGGATGCTGAGAAGAGGTGTTGGGTTCCTGGCCAGAGATATGAACAAGGTGGAGTGAGGGTTACAGCCAAGGTTGGTTACTCAGTGTGTGGGAATTCCTCATTGCAGACACACCTGACTAAGGTTCATTTATGACATCAGACTCACACCAGCTGGATTGCCCGGGCAATATCCCTGCTGGCATGGAGGTCTCTGCCCAGAGTGTCTCCCCATACGTACAGCCTAGTCCTGCACATACACAAGCATCAGAAATCTGTATCCATCCCTGGGACCCGTCTTTTAGCTTTAGTTCAGCCCATGGTCCATGGTTCAGGGTCCCTTGTTCTATCTTATGGCTCATAACTGGCACTGAGGACTGCATTTCTTCCAGGTCTCTTCTCTCTGGTCCCTTTCCACAGTGAGGAGGGAGATCGCACACAGAGACCAAGACCAGAGTGTGGTAATGGTGTCCAGCCAGTGCCAGGGCACATGGGGAGAGAGTCCAGCACAAATTACTCTTGATATTTTCCAAGGTCATGTTGGATGGTTTCATACCTGCCAATTCTTTCCCAAGTCTGCCCAAGCCCATTTTCCAGCCAAAAGATCAAGAAACATTTTCCGTTTTCAAAATTTTATTGAGATGTTGAGGAGAAACAGCCAACATATACATTCCTCATTTCGTCACGATTGGCATTTTACCCACACGATAGGCTCTTCTCTGGCTGTCATCCTCTTATTGCTGCCTGGTGCTGTATGAAGTCCACCAGGACGGAGCCCACGGGTGGCGTCACAAGTGGGAGCGGTAATTGCGATTGGCTGTAGGGGAAAGACAGGTTTGCAACAGGGACGCTGGTTAGAACACCCCCATTTCCCTCTTCCTGCCCCAGTAGGAATTGAACTAGAAATGAAATTCTCAGGCTGAGATTCTGGGTCCGGGAAAAGCTAACTCCAACAGGAAGGGCCCCTGGGGTGAGTCCCCATGTTTGATTACTCGCTTGCTCGTTCCTACTCACCATCATCGCCCCGTTTCCTACTCTTCAGGCTGCCCTTCCGGTATTTTCTTTTGCTGCCACCTCTCTTCACTCCCTTGTGAGGAGCTCGGTTCTTGCCCCTCCTCATGCCATGGCTCTTTAATTTGCGGCTGGTCGACATTGTAATTTCTGCCAAAATGAGGGGCTTTGCAGGGCCCCGAGGCCAGGAGTCTGGGTATTTAAGGCCTTAGCCATTGTGACTGTGAAGGGGTGTGGCTTAGCAGGTGGGTGGGGCTCCACTGTGATGTCAAAGGCCTTTGTTGCACTTTGGTCATATATGAGAAATAAGGTGGCCCCTCGAATGCAGCTCAGGCCTAGCCTCAGTTATGAGGCCCTTTTTGTGTTAAATGAGGATTTCCAGACAGGCGTTGTTGGGCAATTCAATTTCAGCTCTGTGCCAGGCATCTGGGGAGTACGAGAGACCAGTAGAATAGTTACTTCCCGCCTGTAGGAAATGGAATGGCTGTTGAGCGTGGGTACATGCGCGTGTATTTAAATCTCCTACAGCGCTGGGAGATCACAAATGTATTTCTGTAAGACTGTGACTCTAGGGAACCCAATTCAATATGAGCAAAATATAAATATTCCTTCTCTTTCATCTGACTATGACCCTATGGGGCGAGTAATGTCGTGGGACCGTTCTGTGCTTTGGAGGATGCTTGGCAGCGTCCCTGACCTCTACCCCTAGATGCCAGTAGCTGTGACAACCAAACATGTTTCCAAACGTTGACTTGGGGGAGGGGTACAGTCACCCCGTGCTGAGAACCATTGGCTTCCCCATTTTAAAACATTCAGTCATCAGCTACTTATTGACCCCCTAGTACACACTACGCACTTACGTACTAGAAATATAGTTATGGATAAAACCAGACCCTGACCTGTTTTCATGGGGGCTTTCAGCCCCATCAGGGAGAAAGTCATTAGAAATCTACACAAATCAGTAAAGCATTACTTCTCAAAAGGGTGCAGGATAATTACATCTTGACATGGTGCAGGATGAGGTTAGAGACCAGACTAGGCTCATGTGTGTTGGGAAGCCATGGAAAAATGTTTACGAGGGTAACTTGACAAGATTAGAGGCTGCTGGGTGGAAGGTGGATTGATGGGGACGTAGAGTGAGTAGAGGGGACTCTAGTGCCAATAGTAGTGGTTCCGGAGAGAGAAATATTTGATAATGGCTCAGGCCTGGGCCGGAAAGGGTGTGGATCAGGATGTAGAGATGTGGACAGGAGATACAGACTTGGTGATGGAGGGACTGGCTTTGTTTGGTGACAGAGGAAGGTGTAGATGGTGTGGCTTTTCTGTGTAATACAGCTATCTGGATGCTGGTGCCACTCCCTGGGATAAAGGCAAGGCATGGGGACAGTGACCGTCATGCAGTTTGGTTTAAAACATTTCGGGGTTGAGCTGCCTTGGAGATTTCCAAAGAGAGATATTGCATGATTGCTGGGTTCAAGGGTGTGGAGCTCCAAGGAGAAGCGTGAGCTGGAGATATCCACTGTCTCCAACTTCCCCAGCAACGTATTCAACAGCCAACCTTTTCTTCTTCCTCCTTCATACCTTACAGTCAGTCCTTTGAAAAACATTTCAATAGAACTTGGTCCTTACTTCCTCTTTCTGTCCCTCCTTTTCTTTCCTCTGCCATCATCCTCATTCAAGAACCAAGCACCTTGCACGCATCAGGTTCTTAGCAAAAGTTGGTTGAATAGAAAAGAGAATTAGTTCAAGTTCCACTCTCGGCATTTCTGATTATAGGTAAAAGGACAAGTCATGTTTTGAAACCCAGATTCCTTGAAAAGCCATCATAAGTGACACTTTCCATTATCCTGTTTCCAGGCGGGTTCTGTTGGAGACTTTGATTCACTCAAAGATGGAGGAGCTCCAGGAAACAGGCTGCAGCCTTGCCTTTCTGTATCTTGGGACTTTCCTGCACACTCCAGCCTTGCTCCTCCTACAAACAAGCTCTGAGGAAGCAGAAGTTTAAAAATCGTCTTTCTTGCTCTATGTTCTGGAGGCCTTGGACAATCCTGCCACAGAGCAGAAGCCCAGTAAGGGCCCGAGAAGGGTTGAATAAATAAAAAGTCCTTCGATTTTTCTGACTATCTAAATCCTCCCCATTTTGTCTCACCTCTCCAGGGAAGGCTTCCTTGACTTTTCAGATTCTCATTGTTCTTTGTAAGTTGTCCAATGCGCATGGTCCTTAATATGTTCTCAAAGTCAACCACACCTAAGTGCGTGACACCCTGTTCCATGCCCACATTGCTGTTAGTGTGCATGAGTCTGATCTCAAGAGGAGGCAGTGTGTCTCGGTTCTGGTCCTGACTGTGCCCTATCACTTCTCCGGACTTCAGCTACTTTATTCTGTAAGGCACTGCTTGGGTTAGGTGATCTCTGACATTGTCTGACTTTTGCAGTAAGCACCTTGTAGTTAGGGGTTGTTTTTTATTTCTACTGCATTTTCCGTGGGTACTGACATAGTCCACGGTAGGTGGTCAATAAACATTCGTTCATTCTCACTCTTTGGGTATTATGAGGACAGACAGTAAGACACAGAATGACTCTGGATACCATGTAGCAGCATTTCTAGACAGGGAAAGGTCAAAATGACGTTGTCTCCATCATAGGCCCCGTTGCTCCTAAGCCTGCTGACTTAAGCATTTGCAGAAGAACTGGCCGCTTTAGTTGGAAAGACATTTTCTGGATGGTCTTGGAGACTGGATCGTATTTCTCTCCCCCCTGCCCTGAGTCCGTCCCATCCCCAAAGACCCACTCTGCCCAGGGGAAGCTGAGGTCACAGGGAATAAGGCAGCCAGACTTGAGAACTGATGAACAAACAAAGAAGAGTCCCCTTTCGCCTAGGATTAAGGAGTTTGGTTTCAGACACCCATGCTGAGAAACTCCAGCAGCAGAGGGCCCAGTGTGGGGGGAGGCACTCTCAGGCCAGTCGGGGCTGGGGTTGCGGGTGTTTGGGTTGGCTTCTGGCTCAGGCTTCCCGGAGTGAGGACAGAGAGCGGGGCTGAGCATTGGGCACAGCTGCCCGTCTCTGTTTCTCTTTCCATTTCTGCCCCAGTGTTGCTTGAGCCAAGGGCAATTTAGATAGAGCACAATGAGTTCACTCCTGACCTTTAGTGGACCCGGAACCAAGATTTTTTGGAGAACTGTTTGTGAATCCAGTCTGCTGACTGTCTTCTTACCTCTAATTCTGCTCTTTTTCTTTCCTCTTCTTTTTTGGATGAAGAAACTGAGGCACAGAGTGGTTATGTGAACTCCTTTAAATGATCCAGCACAGGAGTAACAGAGATGCCCAATAAAACTATTTCCTCCATACTCTGGCTTCCTTGGTGGGTCTTAGTTTTGTTTCTCTTGCTGCAAGAAAATGGATATTTTCTGATATTGCTAAGGGGACATGGAGAGAGAACTGAAGTTCTTGTCTTTGTGGAAGAGGAGCTGTCAGCCCTCTCTCTCTCTCGGGGCTGAGTGTTATCTTGCCTGAAAACAGATGGATAAACAGAATAGTAGTCTTTATCTCCCAGAAGGATGGCCGAAGTGGTGCCGTGGAGAAGAGGTTGGAAGCCAGCGCTTCCAATGGCCCCTCACTTAGGTTAGGAAGAGGTGGGTGCTTTGGGCATCACTGTTTTGGAAGTCAGATCTCTAGTGGGGTCCCATCTCACCTCTCCAATTCAAACTCACTCCATTGATTTTCCTGGTTAGTCTAGTAGATGTCTTCCCAGGGCTGGATCTCCCCAGCAGGTCAGGAATTGGGGCTTATTAAGAAGGAAAATGGAAAAGTTGCTGACAGTCCTTACACATGTCGATGACTCAGTCTGAATCCCTCTCTAAAGCCTAAGTCTCTCCAGATGTTGACCTCAGCTGGGAAGTGGGGACCTTCTACCCTGTTCACATGCACACCCTGTGTTCTTTGCTCTTGCTCTTCCTGCTGCCACTGCTGTTTGGGCAGGCTCAGGGGCCTCAGGGGCAGGCTAGGGGATGAGAAAGCTGCCGAGAGAGGGGTCTCACCAGGGACAGAGGTCTCTGAGCTCAGGACTCATCTGATGTCTCCAGTAGGGAATAAAGAGAAACCAGAGCCCAAAGCCAAGGAAGAAGGGATCCCAACTCCATTCACCTCTTTCCGTCCAGTTCTGGGAAACAAGGAAGCATCTTGGTTCTGAGGATGTCTGGGTTCTGCCTGAAGATTTGTTGGGATTCTTTCCCATTTGTCCTCCAGGTTCCTTTCTCATCCCTTTTGACTGCTTTCCCAAACTGTTTTTCCATAAACAATTTCTGTTTTCCAGGAAGAGAGGGTTTGGGCTGTTAAAAGGTGGGAAACACATCACAAGACCAATGGCCCTGGGAGGTTCCTCAGGAGTCACCTGGACCCCCTCCTTTTGGAGGCCAAGAGGCTTGTCCAAGGGCTGCACTCTGGCAGTGCAAGAGCCATGGCTAGACCCGGAACTGCTGATTCCTGTGCCAGAGACCACCCACTGCTCCTTGCTGCCTCCCCTGCTGGACTTAAGAGGAGATGTGGCCTTCACTCTCCGTCTCTTTGCCTTTTCTCTCTTACATGTGCTGCTGAGATCACAGTGAAGGAATCTAATACTGAAGGAAGACGGATTACTGGGGGGGGGGGCATAATGAGTTCTTAGAGGTCGGATGTGAATTTGGAGGTCTTCTGCACAAATTTGAAATTCTCACTTGGAGAGAATTCAAAGTTTTATTTTTGTTTTTAGTTTTGGACCTACGAAAATTTATTTGACTATGTCCATTCCTTTTGTAACTACTAACAATAAGGCCACATGATATAATAGTTCACAAAGTAAATTCAAATTTTATGCTTCAGAAGCTTCCAAATAAAGTTTCCACATTAACTACGCTCCTGACCCCACTGACCATATGACCCTGTCTATACCATAGTGAAGAAGAAGCTGTCCCTTGCTGGAATGCACTGGGAATACAGTTCCCTTCAGCCATAAGGCAAAACCAGGGCTGTGGCCTCAGAATAGAAAGGGGGTGTTATGGTATGAAAATATCACACATATTCAATCATTTGGCTTCCTGTGGTCTTTAGGAACAAATGTGTTTTATCCATTTACCAACAGGAGTGAGGAACTTTGAGTTGGTAGGGTTGCTAGAGAACAGTTTCATAATAAATAGGTCTGGGGATGAAGGGTAACTTGGCCAAAGTCACAAATTATAGGCAAACTTAGATGTCAAGGCCAGATCTCCCCATCTCCAGGCCAGGCTTCTTGCCACTGTGCCATGAAGCACTACTGTTGAGATTTATGGCCTTTCCCCCCCATTTCTTTCTTTCTGTGCTCTTTCTCTGCTTTTCCCTTCACCCTTCGTGTTCTGGGAGCCACATGCCAGGAGCCCTTGCCCTCTTGAAGTCATCCCACCCGCCAAGCGCCATCATGTCACTGAGTTTGAAGGCACCTGCCCTGTGAAAGGGAGAAGAGTTGTCACCAAAAGGGGCCAAGGACCAGAGTGACAGACTGTTGCCACAGTCAAGGGTCAATGCCTTTATACTTGATTGCAAGGCATTGTGACCAATGTCACAGGTAGGGTACATTGGCCAGAGGAGACTCTCAGTATTTCTGGATTATTTTTAGCATTAATGCCTGTTATAACTCTACTGATCAGAGTTAGGTCAAGACAGCACATAACAATCCAATGGTGTCTCTTTGGCGTGCTGGGCAGAAACTCCACTTCCCACTCTTAGTGGTGAGCAATGAGGGTGAAGGAGAGAAGAGATGTTGGAAGAACAATCTTACTTTGCTTCTCGAGGATCTTGAAAATTGGAACTGACAAAGAAAGCTTGTCTGACAGAATTGTTGCCTATTTGGTTTCTGCATTGTTCTTTTGGGAAGAATTCTAATATTTTGAGAAGTAGGTTTGGTTGTATTTATACTGAAGAAGGGGAACAAAGTAACTTTTTCATAAATCCTGGAATTTTGAGGTCCAAAACACAAAGATGTGGTGACACTTTGCCCTTCACACACCTATGCCGGGACAGCAAGGATGACTGCCTAGTGAAATCTTCAAAAAAACCTTTTGCTTCAGTAATGACACCCTTCTCCCCCGCTCCCCCCACCAGAAGACACAGATTCTTTGAGTGTTGCACTGATCAGATTTTATTGATCAAGACATTCTCAATGATGGGCAGCCTTATTTTTGTTCTGGGAGGAACTGTGGAGGGTAATGCCACAGGGGTGTTCTAGAGTTCTTGTAAAGACTGTATCACCATGTGGAAATATTTATATCCCCTGGAGAGCACTGTCCTGCAATAGTATTGAGCAGTTTTTCCATGCTGTAAGGAAGCAAAGACAAAATGAGGTTATAAAGTTCCCTGGTTAGGGTAGGAGAGTCTCAGAAGGTTCTTCAGTGGACACACAAGGCCAACTTGACATTTTCAAGATTTTTCCTTATGATTTTGTTACCCTTTTAGCTATGGTTTGGCCTGGCTTACTTGAAAGTTTCTGCAATGCCTATTCCTCATAAGCCATGTCTCCCTGGAACAAGTTACATTATTTGTGAGACCCAGTGCAAGATGATTATACTGGCCTCTTATTAAAAGATACGTTCCAGATGATGATAGCAGAGCATAAACCAAGCCTCAGGTCCCCCAAGTTCAGGGCTGTTTGTAAGCCTCTGAAGTTCCTTCTCACTTAAGATACTTCTGATGGTAAACATCCAGATCGAGACAGCTCTATCTAATTCATCTTTATAGTCCAGGAGAGCTGGTCAATGTCTTATTTGTAAATGGGGGCTTGATGAATTCTTGTAAATGGCTCGCTGAGACCATGTCACGTGCCTGAGAATAAATGAAGCCTCTTCACTAATGCCTCCATCACCATCTCCTTTCTCCCCTCCTCTTACACAACCCCCAACTGTTCCCTTTACTCCTCCTATACTCCCTCAGGACCACACACTCAAGAACTCGCCAGCTGCTTTCCTCTTCCTTCCCCATGCTCTCCTTGGTGGTACCTTTTTCTGTGCTCCTGAAGAAAGTCCTCTGAGTCCTAAGGGATGGGCAACATTGCTGTATCCTAGGGTAGCTGCACTCAGTCATGGTAGATGCTAGAATTCGAACATGGGTTTTCTGGTTATTTACCTGAAGATGGTTTTCTGAGCCTTGAGATGGGGCAGAGGGGAGCATCTGAAGAAACCAGGCCACTGTGGCCTTGGACTTCCCCGCTCTGGGATGTCACAAAGTCTGTGTGAGATCAGCAACCAAACCTACAGGAGAAGGGCTGAGCGGTAGGACCTGGGATGATTTCCTTCAACATTTAGTCAGACTGATTTTCTGGATCCAAGCCTCTCGACCTACTAAACTTGGACAGATTATTTCATTTCTCTGGTTTAAAAGTCTTCTTTTAGTTAAAGCCAGAAGGACAGGGACTTAATGGCAAGCATATTATTTTACTAATGAGGAAACTAAATGCCCAGTTGGAAATTACTTCCTTATAGGCTTCAGGAAATTGCTTAAGGATACATAAATACGAAACAGCAGAGGAGGGAATTAAATCTGCATCTACTTAACTTTAGTGCTTCTGCACAGTGTCTCCTCCTGTATTCGCTGCCCTGGTAGATAGAGGCAGGGAGTTGAATCACCTAGGGGGTGACATATACCTAATGTTCACCAAGAAGAGAAATATGGACAAAAGGCTTGAATATTAAAACCCAGAGAACACCGACCCAAGTCAGTGATGGGGTTGGAGAAGAAGCAGTGGATTATAAAACGTTGAGGTGACCGAGGAGAGGAAAGGAAAGAGCTATGAAGGGAGAGTTTGGGACCTAGACTTCTGTCCTGAGTGAATAACCACCAGTAGATATTACAGCAGCACCTGCATTTGGACAGAAAGTCCTGGTTTCCATTTTGCACAGATGGAGATGTCTACTGGACAGACCCGAAGTCCACTACTGTGTGCTCAGTGGACAGACTCAATATAGGGAACTAGCTCAGAAGAACAACGGCTGGTGATGTAGAGCTGAGCATTGGCAAAGCAGAGTTTTGTGTGGTCGAATCTACAGGAGTAGAAGAGATGGTCTAGGGACAAAATTACAGGATTCGTCATCAACCCTTGGGCACTTTAGGGGAGGCAGCTGAGGAAGGAGACAGAGCAGAATAAAACTCAGGAAAGAGTGAGATTGCAAAGTAACAGTTCAAACACGGATGCGCCAGATGTGGGGTGCCCATAGCACTCCCTGGGGACCTACTGAGCACCAGGCACTGTGCAGAGCACGGCAGGAACCTCATCTCCTTTTCCAGTCCTACCTTATTTGACTCTGTAGAGCATGTGACACTTGGGTTCCTGCAGAGACAGAGTAGAGGGTGCGGTCAGGAGTGCAGTGGGTAGACGAGAGACAGGACGTGAGGTAGTGGGGAGTGAAGGTTGTTTTGGAGCAGAGGAAGGCAAGCCTCTCTCTAGGAGCCACCCTCTCCTTTGCTTCACAGCCAAGCTTCTCTAAAGGAGGCTTTATTCAACCACCATTGCTCTGACATAGAAAGTTCTTCCAGACTCACTTTACCCATGTGTCCTTCGCCCCTACCTGACCTCAACCTCCTCCTTTAGAGATAAAGAAGTCTGCAGTTTGGGATGGATGTCCAGTCTTCACTGGTCTTTATTATCTCACCTTTGTGTCTCCCTTCAGGCACTGCACTCTGGGAGTACAGACCACGGCAGCAGCTTGTGCTTCGAACAGCGCCAGGAATATGGTATGTAGTCTGGAGATATTAACCTATTTATGTAAACCTTACGTCAACCCTGTGAGGTTGGTACTATTACTGCTGTGTTCCAGGACCGGGGGGGCTGGGTAAATTGTCCAAGACCCTGCAGCTAATAAATGGAGGAGCTGGGCTGTTCTTGTGTAAGAAACTAGAATCGTTTCTCATGTAAGACATAATTTACATTTTAAAAAAAAATATTGAACACAAAGATAAGCACTCAAGAGATTGTCAATAAATCCTTGCCAATTGAGAGGTGGATTGCTATTATTTATCAAAACAAAGTTCTTGAATAAAGGTATCTTGTTCACAAAGAGGATTTATTCACGTATTTGGTGTGTGTGAGAAAGGGGGATTCATGTAGATATGCACCTAAGCTAGTGAGTTCTCAGGCATATTTTAGTCATAATTTGAGATCTCATGTACACGGTTCCATCACTTCCTTTTTGCCCGTTCCTCACTCTGACCCATGCCACCATGAATGCCTAGGAAAGAGCACAGAAGTACACAGGCCCAGAGGCAATCGCAGATCCTCAATACAAATTTGGATGAATAAATCAGTTGTCCTATCAAACCTTCTCTAGGGCATAATATTATGATCATTGACTCCAATCCTCTTAGTTTAAAGATCTGAATTCTGCAGGGGTGGAAACAACTGGATTGTTCGTAACTTTTGATGAAAGAGGACATAGAATAATCTCAACTTCACAAATGTGTACATAGGTAGTTAAAATGCAACTCTATGTCCCTCTCTTTCTTCTCTCTCTTTCTCTCTTCCCAACCTTTGTTACATTCCCTGAGATTAAAACCTTAGGTCTTACATTAAAAGACCAACAAGACTACTGTAGAATTCCTTGCTTCCTAGAGTCTGCAAGAGGCAGGAAACTAGAGGGACTGTGGGAGGTGCTTGGATTATCACTTCCTTTGCCCCCACGTGAGATAGATCCTCTTGGAGTGGGTGAACCATCATTCAGGAAGTGTGCTTGACACCAGGCTTGAAAGGAAAAAAGGAGATGACTTATGTCTTGGGGCCTCCCTGCCGGTCTTTGTCTTCTGGCCCCACCCAACCATCCAAGTGTATTCCTGCACACTTCCCTCTCCTTTCTTGTCCGTGTTGAGTCTTCCTTCATGATGCTGACATTTTCATGTGCTGGGGTGTCAGCCTTTGACCAATCCTTGTTACTTTTGGATTATATAATTATTGAAGCTACTTGAATCTCTCTTTTCATGCCAACTGTTATCCAATGAAACCTCCTAAAGCAAGACTAATCATGTCATTCTTGCTCAAAACGTTTGTGAAACTCTTTACTTCCCTACGATATTTGCCCTCTCAACCTCAACCTTGCTTTCTAGTCATGTCTCCTGTTCTCGCCCTCAGGGAACCCCAGCTGTTCCAGCTAAGTTGGGTTATTTGAAATGTAGAAATGCACAGGCGTTCATGGGAAATTCAGTGTCTTACTTGAACTGTTATATTTTAGCAGCTTTACTTATTAAATTCTTATATGTCCTTCAGAACTCAAAATAAGGTCCCGAACTCTGTACTTTTTCAATGAACTTTTCACCTTTTGGGTACATTTTACATCATTTACCAGATTCTTTTACCATCATTTACCAGAATTTTTTTTGTATACATATCTTCTCTGCCCAGACATTGAACTTCTTGAGGTTGAAGCTGTATCTCTGTGAGGTTCTGGGGGACAGGGCAGGGGTACTAGATAACCAAGATAAGCTGGACTAGAGTTTTGAACTCTGCATTGTTGGGGATTGGAGTTGGGGCTGGGGAGCGGCAGGAGGGAGAGATTACAAAGGGTCACAGGGAAACTTTTGGGAGTGGAGGATATGCTTATTATCTAGGTTTGTGTAGGTGTATTTATGGGTTTATACCTATGTCAAAACTCATCATATTGTACATTGAAAATATGTGCAGTTTATTGTATGTCAGTTATACTTCAATACATTCATTTAAAAATGTCCATATTGTTCAAATCCTTGCTAAGAAAGCTCTTTCTAGAAATAAGATGATGGGACCAGGAATGCATATTTAAATGTGTCAGCCAATCAAGGCTTTGAAGATACTGGGTCTGAAAGGCCAAGACAATTCTACTTAGCTTGTGACCTCCGGGGTGGTTCATATGGGCTATACTGATGGGTGGCCAGCTGATTCTAGCAGTCCTAATAGGTACTTCCTTGATTTTACCCAAATGTCACAGTACTCCCCAACCACCCAACCAAGCTCTTCTGTTGACTTTCAGCCATTGTGACAAGGCATCACCAATCATCAGGTCCTTTTACCAGGAGCTCCCATGTCATGGCCACTTGTCTCTGTATATAAAGGGAGTGATGGGGGTATTGCTTTGGATGAATGGACCTGGGGTGGGGGAAGGGAGCAGCAGACAGAGGCTGCCGTGGCAACAAGATCTCTGTCGCTGGCCAGAGTTGGGAAATGTAAGAAGATGGTGAAGTACCGTAGATGGAAGTGTTCAGCATGCCATCTGAAGGATTTAGTACAGAGAAAAAAAACAAAGAAGTTATGCCAGAAAAAGAACAGGAAGACAAGGTATTGATGACATTTTCTCATTACAAAAGGAGACCCTCCAACCTGAGGAACTGTCATCCTAGCTTGCAGGTGTTCCAAAATGTCATGCCTTTGTCAAAGCAAAATTCTCCTTTTGCCTTCCAGAGACTGTCTCCAACTCTTTACTGGCCTCCCCGCTCCCTGCAAAACCCCAGCTCTCCCCCACTCTCCTACCAGTCCTGCAAAACACCAGTCTTCCTGTGTTCCTTACTCACCTTTATGTGAAAGCCTCCCTCAAATCTTCCCATTCAGTAGAGAGGTTGACATAACCACTGGACCTACCTTTTTGAAGGTGGGTTTCTCAAGCTCTCTGGCCTTATGTCTCATGAAATCTGAGAAACTGAGCTTAGAAGGTCCCTCTATAAAAAACACATGGGTTTCCTGAGTGTAAATCTTACGTGTTTTCATTCTTGTTTCCTTAGTAAGCAGCGTAAGCCAATGCTCTGGTTGAAGACACTGCTTGACATCATGTTTTTCCATGTCTTGTTTTCTCCCACGGCCAACAAAAAGAAAAGCTTCTTTTGGTGCAGGCCCAAGACCACCATGATCATCTTTGATTTCACATCTCCGCCCCAGGGTCTCTAAGTAAAATCTCTCTCCTTTCACTCACGGATGTGTTTTGTGTGTTTTTGCTTAGTTGAAGAGTGACCTGTGGCAACCTGGAGTACCCCCACTTTTATTCGTGTTAACAGGAGAAGTGGGGTATAATAGGTGAAGGGAGAATCAAGTGAGTCGGAGGGAAATCCGGAGTTCCTGTTTAAGAGGTTCGCTAATGAAATGTAGGATTGGGTCTTGGCTTTGGCTAGGTTGAGATGCTTTTCTGGATATAAAAAGAACTTAACTTGGTTTGATAGACTGATAGATCTTTTAAGCCGGCTGCTCTGGGGTACAACAACCAGAAAACCCACAACCAGATCATCAGCTTATGCGTCTAGCTTTGTTTGTTGTTAATTAGTAATGAAGATGCCCATTTTTCTAGAAACAAGTTCAGGTCACATCCACATGGAACCCAGAAATTATGAACCTGGGGAAGGGCCAAGAATGGCATATGTGTATTTGGAA
The DNA here is from genome assembly GCF_017311325.1 of Ursus maritimus. Taxonomy (NCBI): domain Eukaryota; kingdom Metazoa; phylum Chordata; class Mammalia; order Carnivora; family Ursidae; genus Ursus; species Ursus maritimus. Next base: position 20,213,627 of record NW_024423343.1, on the reverse strand, counting down.
CTTTTGAAAGGATGATATCCCCAAGCTTCTTCTGATAGTGTGCTCTACACACAATGCAGTCTTGGGACTCTTACAGTCAAATAATTCTGAGAATTGTGTGGAAAACCTTGTATAATTCCTATAAAGGTGCCACATCATCTCCTAGCCCCAACACATCACCCTTAAATTGCAAAAGTTCTGCAATGTTAAAAAATCCTATACCAAAAAAAAAAAAAAAAAAATCATATGCCCACCAGACCAAAGCTGATCTATAAGCTTGAGGCCTCAACACCCAATTCTCCTATCGTCTTTGCCACCTGAAAGATGCAGAAACTATTGTTCAGCTGACTTGACAGGTCCCTGGGTTTTGTCATATTTTCTAGATACTGATGAGCTTCTTGTTCCTGATAGGACATGGGTTTCTCTGATGGTCAGTTTGCTCTTGGTTGGCACATTGGGCTTAGCATGGGGGTGGGGAGAGAGTGTAGTTTCAAGATGTTATGGCAGGTGTCCCTGGGCCCAGGAAGAGAGGCATCTTGCGATAATGTTATATCACTAGTTATAACATGTGGTGACATGTTAGTTATAACATTAGGTGAAGTATACTGTGCGGTGGTACCCCACGGTGATAGGTTAGTTATAACGTTATAACTAAGTATATTTCGCAGGGGTGCCCGTAGTGATATGCCATAGCTCTGTCTTGCAGTGCTACCCTGTTGTAATGCTCTACTGTAATTGTAGTAATGTGTAGTAGCCACGTGCTTGGCGTTCACTTGTGTAGTCTTGGAGAGAAGGCAGAAGCAAAGGAGGTCAGTAGCCTTTCCTGATTCATCCTGGTGCCAGTTACCTATACCACACTCACCATTTTTGCCAGATTTACCTAGAACTTGGCCTTGTTCACATGCATGTGTTATTGACGAGCTTATAGTCTAGAGTCAAAGTAGCAGCACCTGGAGACCTGCCTACGAGGTGTCCCAAGATTGAAATTAAGGGCGAGACCTTTGAATCTTCGTATCTAAGGCATTAACTATTTATTGATGAAAGTCCTGTATGAAGTAAAAAATCATGACCCAAGTTACGTCTCACAGCAGCTTTTGTGAGTCATGTCAAGTGTTAAGGCTCCTGGAGGGGGACCTTGAAAGGAAAGGAGGGGAAAGTAGGCATTCTAGGCTTTGCAGGCAAAAGCAGCCACAGTGAGTGAGTGGCCCTACGGCCACGTTCCAACAAGACTTACCTGGAGTTGCTATTATTTCGCTTAACTCGTAACAATGATCTCAATTTTACAACTGAAACACACTGAATAAACACACTGAAGGACTAACTTGAAAAATCACTGAAAGGCAGAGGTAATCAAGTGTTCTTTCTGCTCTCACAGTCCCCTGGCCTAAAGCCCCCCGGGGCCTCATCCGGGCTCTGCCTGGGCCAGAATCTTCTTTCTTTGGATCTTGTCTAAGTGTCAACCTTATGCTTCCTTTTCTAAACACTTTGTGGTAGTTTATCCTTTCTATTCATGGGCCTTCACCTCTTTCTGGATGTCTTTATGCAATGGGACATCTTTCTACTCGTTTTGCTGGCAGCCTCAGGCTTCTTGTAAATGAGAAGATTTGGGGGTTGGGGGTAAGAGTAGGGGAGTGGGGCTAGGGCACAGAACCTGCAAGTCCCCAACCAGATGCTCCTCAGCCAGGTAAGCCAGTGACAGGAAGAAGAAAGCCAACCGGCTATTCCAGGCTCAGGACATTGTGTGATGCAATGGGTCATAATGCTACATAAGGTCACCATTATCCTTATACCTCATAATAGCAGATGTTGAAACCGGCCCAAAATTGAAGTCCGTAAGTTATGAATTTGAGCGCAGTCCCTTTTGCCTGTCTGTAACTCAGTTCCTAAAGTCTTTCTCCATTCTTTCTGCTTTTTCAAAGTTTTAACGTTTTCTGTTACTATGCCATCTGATGTCTATTTCAATACACTCTCCCACTATAGTAGATTATCTTACTCCCATGATGGACGTCCACCTGATGGCTTAGGAGCCAACTCTAGTCCACAGATGTGTGTTGACCAAGCAGGCCAACATGGGGCGAGCAAGAAACATTTGAACTGTTTGCCACCACTGAAGTCAGCGACTTTCATATACAATCTGTATTTCTGACTTCTTCGTTGCTCTTAAACGTTTGTCTAGCAGCACTGCATCCCAACTGACTAGAGTTCAGAAGACCCTTTTAGATGGGGCATGCACTCTTCACCCTCGTCTCTGAAAACCTCTGCTTGTTTCATTTATAGTAATATTACTGGCCTGAACCCTGAAGACATTGACTTTGCAATGTCTACCTTAAACCTTGGAATCTACCACTACTGACCCCGTTGGTTCCACTCCTCTCTTGCCCACATTGATCAAATAGTCCAGGGGCCCGGTTTGGTGTTGTAAGCAGGAGAGCCAAGGGTAAGAATCTGGGATTGAATCAGGACAACTTGCTCTCCTTTGGCTTCCTATTGAGATCCCAGGAGCCACGCATTATTAGGGCCACTTCACTCCTGCCTCAGCATCTCTACTTGTTCCTAAAGCACAGCTTGAAATCCCTAAGGAAAAAGGAGAAGAGAGCCAGCTGTCTGTCTAGATGGGCCTCGGCTTCCATACTGGGAATGAGAGACCCGTAACAAAGCAGAGTCCTCCCGACCCTGACACTCAGCACTACGTTTTGGTGGGTATACCACTGGTCTCTAAAACACTGTCCCCTTCCAAACAGCCAGAGCAGCCAGGTAATTGTGTTAGGTAGAGGGACTGCCTGAAACAGGTTCTAGCCCCAGGAGTCTTTTCTAGTGTCCTGAATGCCTGCCCGGCGGGGACTCTGACTTTGTTTGACAGTAATAATGGCAGGACTGATGATGATGTGGTGACAGGATAGCTTATAGTTCGTGTGTATCCTCTGAGCACTTCCTCTCCCTTATTTGAAGCAGATGGCCACATTTTCCTTTTGTTTCCTTGCTTTGGCTGGGGGAGGAAACAAAAGCTCTTTGAAGATAGCTTCCTTCCGGAGTTTTTGAGATCTAAAAACCTGTGCTCAAGAAAGCGTTACATGTTGGGAGTGACTTTACTCGCCCTCCAGTAGAAGCTGAGATAAGGACCTGAGTACAGGTTTTAGGTTATGAAGGATATTCTAGGAAGCAGGAATGGGGGAATAGGGTGTGTGGCGTGGGAAGGGGGAATATAGAGTGTGTTACTGAACTGATTCCTGTCCTGGGCAACTGAGGGAAAAACTATGTGAAATGTACCTTAGAATTGTCCCTCCTGATGCCGGGAGGCTGGGGCATTTATCCGTTGCTCTTCATCCCCTATTAGTTGAAGGCTTCCCTTGGGGGATGTTAACTGCTCTCTTCCCAGGCTGCCTACCATCTGGGGTATGTGGGGTACTTGTTCCCTTTTTATTCTGTTCTCTGTTCTTTAGGGCTGCAGCCAAAAATGAGCCAGATGATGCATCATTTTAACATTTAACATTGTGTGTATGTGATTGATCTATTTATATTTATCTATCTCTGCATTTTATGTACATGTATATATAATTTCTGCATATATACACACACGTATATGCACTAAGGTTCTACATAATATTCCGTGATTTGGATTTACATAAACTAACCAACACCCTGTATTTAGTGCATTTCTAATTATTTGCTTTTATGAAAAAATGCATACAAGATGTACATATTCATTCAGTATTGTTAGTATTTTTTTTTTGTATTTTCTTAGGATACAGTTATAGAAGTGAAGTTACAGGATCAAAGAGGATGACATCCTTAAGATTCTTAACACTTTTTTTTTTCCCCAAATCGTTCTTCTGAGAGGTTTTATTGACCTATCCTCCCATTAGCAGTGTCAGAGAGCATTTACGGTGAACCTTGGCAACGACTCGGAATGGGTAACTAGGAGAGTTTGTAGAATCTTATTGCTTAGAGAACTCATAGTACAGTGAAGATGTCTACTTATTTAGGATAGGTTAGGATAGGTGGGGGAGTTATTCTACTTAAATAGAAAAGGGATGGATGACATGCATTCTGGATTCCCCACCTTCTCTCTTCCGAAAATGCTTTTTTTATTATATTGGCTGAAAATAACATGTGCCGACCCATGGGCACACATTCAACACGGAGAACCGATTCTTAGCAAAGAGTCCCAGTCTGGGAATATTTGAGTTTCCAAAGGTGCCACCACTTGTTCCTTCTTATTTTCTGTTGATCCATGTAATAAATGAATTGCCAGGTATTCTGTGTTCAAATTTCCATGACTATGTGGAAAAGGATAAACCAGATACAAGTTAGGATTCTTGGGATTTCATTACACCTTACCAAATGTTTTGAGGAAAGTCCAACATGGAAAAGGCTCAGGCTATTGATCATCGGGACTGGGAAGGACTTGATTTTCCTTTGTTTCTTTGTTTCCCATGAGTTGACTGGTAATCAAAGAAAGAGACAAAAAATGGGGGTGAAGAAAAGAGGGAAAACAAAGATCTAGATAAAGTGGATTTCAGTTCAGCCCTTGGATTAGTGAGCAGGGGCCGTAGTTCTCCATCAGAACTCAGGTGAACAATGAATTGCAGCCACATCTATGTTTTTGCCAGCCCCTCCTCCGTCTTCCTGTTTGACATCCTTGCCTTTCTTATCTTACAGGCTCAGGGCATATTCACATATGTCACTGACAAGAAATGGGCTTGGGTGTCACAGGAAAAAAGGAGAACAGAATCTAAGGATTCTCAAGTCCAGAAAAAACTCTGACTTCCCCATGTCCTCTGAGGCTTCACACTAGATCTTTTAAAGTTCTCCACATGGGTAATTGGTTATGCTCATGAAAGAACTTGGTAAACAGCCGATTTTTAACCCTTGTGGGTCCCCTCCAGTGAGTCTAGGCCATTCCTCCACAACACCAGGGGGAGCTGTTGTGCTGCCCAGTCCCAGCACCAGGATGGTTCCTAAGTGGGGTGTGGCTACAGACATATGCATATGCAATCCCTCAGGACTCAAGTACCTGGGATATACCAGTCATAAAGAGCAGAATATTTGAAATTGGGACAGTCCTAGAGTTTCCAGAAATATGGTGGCCAATGTCCATGGAGGGAAATGTAGTTTCTATCAGATCTGTAAGCTACTCCCTCCCCAGACTTCCCCCCTTTCACCCCAATCCCCTGCTGTAAGTGTTTTGATTCTTGACGAGGTCTGCAGGTAAAATAAGTGAAAAATGAATCCATCCTAAAGACAGAGCATCTTGGAAGGAAGAGATGTAGACAGAAACATCATCGCCACCATGTAGCTTACATTCCATGCCTGCCAGTTCCTAAAATGTCTGATTAATGGGTATTTTCTAAGGGCCTAGACCTGGGGCTGGAAGAGTAGGTGCTCCATAAATACTTCCTGAATGGAGGAATGACTCCAGTTCCAGGGCTGGTCTGGCCACGCTCTGATCACTTGGTCCCTCTGGGATTCAGGCCCCTCATTTGGGTACTTGTGGGTGGGAGGAGAAAGCGAGATTCCACTAGCTAATCACTGGGGTCTCCCTGTTTGGGATGTTTTGTAGTTTCCATATGCAAGGACCTGGTTAGTTAAGTGTCTTGAGTAGGGGTCTTCTTTACTGTCTCCCAGAATAAACTGACCCACACATGAAAGAGAAACAGTCCCATTCTAGAGCATGACGTCAGACTATGCCCATGTGGAAACAAAACAGAAACGCTCTTTTCCAGTTTTGGCTCCTCCTCTGTTAATTTCCAGTTGCCCCTGGAACTCATATACACTGCAGGGGAAGTGATTCTGAGGCCCGAAGGGGACACACTGAATCCTCTCTGCAAGGCCGCCCCCAGTCTGGCGTGGCCAGCGCTCCTCCCTGCTTGCGTTCTGTTGCGCTATATGCCGGCTGCTCCCGTGGGCACCCCACAGTGGGGCTCCACACTGCCAGTCCCTTCCAGAAGCGGCTGGTGTTCCGGCTTCCAGTGTTTCCAACACTTGCAGAGGTAGGCCCATTGTTCCCCCTCAGAAATGCCTCCAACTGTTGGCTGACACGCCCTTCTCCGGACTCCGGGCCCAGCAGGCCTTGGGGCCTTTCTTCCAGCAGAGCAGCAGCCCCTTTGGGAGGGCTGAATTTTAGCCCTGGGGGTGTCTTCCTCTAGGCCTCCAAGTTTTCATCCTTCTAGCATTCCCATGCTCCCTCGTGCTGAGAGCCGTAGCTGCTTCTAGTAATTGCTACCTTTTTGCTACATTAATATTCCTCTTGGCCTTTTGTGTTCTTAGTACTAAGTTAATTATTCTTTAAATTCTCTCCGTGAAGATAACGCGTGTGTTTTCTATCTGCCAAGCCTAGATCCTGACTGATAGATGTCCTCTAGCAAGGAAGACAGAGGTCATCCGATGAGGCCATAAAACCCCAGGCATGTCAGGCTCTCTACCTGTGTGCAGGTGAAATGGCTCCCGCAGGCGGAAGGTAGTAGCCCAAAGGAGAATGGGTGCCAGTACGAAGCCCTGGGGAAGAAAAGCACACCAGAGCTGGAAAAGCATGCAATGAACCAGTAAAAGGGATCTGAAGGGACCTGCCCAGAGCCCTGGTGGTTTCCGCCTTGTGGACATAGAAAAATCCAGCTTTCCGCACACAGAGGCTCGGGGGCCAGATGTGTGATTCGGGCAACTGGGGTCCTGGGAGCTCAGGGAAGGGAAACCAGTCAAGTCAGGGAGGACCAGAACATCGAGAGGCAGACAGTGCTTTACAGGCTGGAGAATCAGTGACAAGAATGGTCAAGGCGAGTCCAGGGACATGGACTCTACTTCAGGGAAGCCTCCTACACGAGGCCAAGGAACTTGCTGGAGTCTTTACTTTGCTCCTATGTATTGGCATGACACCACAATGTCATTCTCAAAAATCACAAAAATCATACAAGACTGAGGCACGGTATATACCACCCAGCAGGTCCTGGGAGCAAGTTGGGGTTGAAACGAAAAGATGTGCTTACTGAGCAAGGGACCAGTCTGCCCTGAACTAGCTTTCGATGGGGCCGGCATGGCACCCTGTCTGCTGGCTCCTCCTGGAAGGGGCATCTGCCTTGGTTTATTTTTTAGATACATCCGCAGTTGATAACAGGATGACAGGCAGGAGGAGGCTTGCGATGTATGATCTGGAGAATGGGTGCCTTCAGATTTCCACCGCATGTCGTCTTGATTTCCTTAGCTAAACAGCATAGCAATTGGACACACCTTGTCCAATGACTCCAGATCCTTCCCAGACCCGGCTGGGGGCAGTGGACTTAATCTCCACACGTAACAGGCCTCCCAGGATGGTCCCAAGTGCAGACGCGTTGGTTTGGGAGTGTGGTCACGGTGGCTTCTCCCACACTGTCAAAAGGCACAGGTTCTCCTCTCCAGAAGCTTGTGGCTAGTGGGTGAAGCCACCTTGTCTTATCGCTCAGTGCTTTCACGGGGATGCCCGCGGCCACCTTAGAGGTCCAGGCGCAGGACTGGTCCCAACATCCTTCCTTGGTCTTGGTGGGTGACGGGGAGAGAGAAGGAAAAAAGGCACATGCAGTGGGTACGGTGGTGGGGGGTGGCTTGGAGGAACGGGGTTGTTCGGCTGCCCTTGAGTCATGACTGGGCCCTGAAGCCTCGCTGCCTCGGGAGAAGCAGCCTTTACTCTGTATCCCCTTCTCCAGCGCCTCTGGATTTCCCGTGGGGCAGGAGAGAGAGAGCACCAGGGGGCTGCAGAACGACTGCGCCTTTTGTTATTCTGTTCCCAACCCCACTCAAGAGGGACAGGGTTCAGGCCCAGCTGCGCATTTGTCCTTGACCTCTTAGCTATGAAGTGTGCAGCCACAGCGAGGGCGGGTCAGGCAGCGGAAGAGAAGTTCCAAGCAGGGAACAGAAGGACAGGAGGGGCAGGCAGAACAGGAGGAGGAAAGAAAGGCTTGCAGAGGACAGAGGCAAAGTGGTGGGGACACTTGGAGGAAGGAAGGAGAGAGAAGGGAGGATGCATCTCTGTCTCCTGGGGGCAAAAGAGGTTGGGGGGGCCGGTGGTGGGGGTGAGGAGAGGGTTCCAGGAAGGAAGAAGCCTGCCCACGGGAGGCCTGGGGGAAGAGCGCTACCTGCCAGCCCGCCAGCTGCACCAGGCGCTGTCCCTTCCCAGGGCACACACTAGCGAGCCAGCTGTTGGCCTTTTTTCTCTTGCTCGCTTAGCTCCCCCGCCCCTCTTCCAGTTCTCAGAACTCACTCCCATTGGATTCCAGGAAGTGGCTGGTGCAACTCTGTAACCAAATCCCCTCGAATCCCTTTGTATACCCTGTATGCCCCTCTGCCCCTCCACGGCGTCCTTCAGGGCTGGGCTGGGTCGGGTTACAGAGAGCTCGGGATCAGCGGGCGGGCCTGGGAGCAATCCCAGCCCTCCTGGACTGGCCCAGCCCTGCAAACCTCGCCCCATCACACCCGCCTCCCAGATGCTGGTGGGCTCCTGGGCCTGCAGCTGGTTCTCCCCGGGGGAGGGGGTGGCACCAGGCCTGTCCCTGGTCCCTCCCTCCCTCCGTTGGTCCTGGGTCCAGGCATAGCTCATTTCCCCCAGCCAATTCTTTTCTAGGGGTTGCGGGCTCTGGAGGAGATGGTTAGAGGACACATTTTCACTGTCCTCCGAGGAATCTGATGTTCACCCCGGGCTGAGGGCTGGTTTCTTTTTCCTTCATCTTTGTTGTCCCGCTCCTTCCTCCTCTCTGTGGAGGGAACTTTTTTTTAAAATTTTGTTTCTAATTTTTATTCTTACAAACTGTACAATATATATAACCATATACAATACAATATATATATATCCTTGGTTATGTATCTTTTAATTTGTTGATTATTTCTTTTTTTAAATAATTTTTATTATGTTATATTAGTCACCATACAGTACATCCCCAGTTTTTGATGCAATGGTCCATGATTCATTAGTTGCGTATAACACCCAGTGCACCATGCAATACGTGCCCTCCTTACTACCCATCACCGGCCTATCCCAATCCCCCACCCCCCTCCCCTCTGAAGCCCTCAGTTTGTTTCCCAGAGTTGTGGAGAGAACTTTTGACCACATCTTAGGTGAGAGGTGGGGTGGCAGGTCTGCGGTTGGCAAGGTTTTTCTGTAAAGGAAAAGTTAGTAAATATTTTAGGTTTTGCAGGGCCACATACATTTCTGGCACATACGCCTTTCCTTTCCTCCACCCACCACCAAACTCTCTAAAAATATTAACCCCCCCCCCAAAAAAAAAGAGAGAGAGAGAGAAGAAAGAAAGAGAAAGTCCTAGTTAAGAGACTGTACAAAAATAGGCCGTAGATTGTTGACTCCTGGGCTAGATGTTCTCTCAGGCTATATTACCTGTTTAAAATGTCTTAAAAACTAATTCTGGGCCTAGATTGAGCGGTGCTGAGCCCTAATTCCACAGGGGGTCATCCCGAGAGTGTTGACCAAGGGTGTCACAATCTAGTAAGTTTGGGAAGCAGATGCCTTCCTACAAGGACTTCACAGAGCCTTTACTCTGTCAGTGGGAACCACGTCCCTCCCAAAGCAGACCTGGGGAGATTCCAGTGTGTGTGTGTGTAGCACTCTGGCTTTAAGGAAATTGCTGGTGTTCGTGAAATACCCTTGGAGAAACATTTTTCTTTATGGATCTTCTCCCAGCTCCGCTTTCGACTTTGAAGAATCTACTTTTCATCTGGAGTTCGAACCCTGTCCCCAGCAGCAAGTAGCATGAACACCAGGAGAACACACCTGTCCACTGAGCAGCCTATGCTGGCCAGGAGGGAGGGGCAGCAGGGGATCAGGTGGGGGGAAGAGGCTTGGGACCTTGTGCTTTGAAGGTGAGGAGGGGCCCAAGAGCCTGGGAAGGGGCAGTAGGCCCTTGGAGAGTGGGATATAGGGTGTTTTCTATTCCCTAGCTGGGGGCTTGAAGAGCGCATTCATTATAGCCCATGGAGCAGTGAGATCCTCCCTGGCCCCAACACCACCTGTGGGCACATGCAGTTAGATCGGTCAGGTGACGTCCCCAAGAATCACTTGCTGTGAGGGGAAGGGCATGTTCAAGTCAGAGACCTGGGCTCTGTTGTCAGTTCCACTAAGAATTAGCTATGCAATGTCAGGCAAATCTTTTCCTCTTGGGATCTCTGCTTTTCTGCCTTGCAGCGCCAGGAGATGTGCCCTCAGCCAGCTTCAGGACTTGTTGATGATGGTCAAATAAAGAAAGCCCATGTGTCTGGCAGGATACCTGCAGAATGGAAGGGACTGTCCCCGAGCCACCTTTGTGTGGTGACCAATGGACCCACAGAATGCCAGCCCACGGAATAGTCTGTGGTCACTGCCCATCTCTGCCCTGTGGGGACTGAAGCTCCTAATTATAGCCCAGATTCTCTGAGTTTCCTCCCAGATTTCATGCAGGAGGTCCAATGGGAGCAGCATTAGAGAGAGAGGGGGGAGAAAATATGGTTTGATGAAGAAGGTTAAGGAGTCCTCTGCCCTGTGGCGGTTGTCTGAAAGCAAGGATGGGGGTGGGATAGAGGGTGCCTGCCGCAGGAACGTGTCTCCTCTGGGCAGTCTGTGGAGATGTGCAAGGCCTTGGCGTGAGGGCCAGAGATCTCGCTAGAGATCCAGAGGGCAGGAGCTGGGTTGCCAGGGTTCCCATCTGTGATTCAGATCAAGGTTGGGACCAGGACAGCAGGTGGCCTCTGGTATAGCCTGGGTGACCGTGGCTGGGGCAGCATCTGTCAGCCCTCTGGGGCAGATGACTACAGACAAGGTCCTATTGGGCTTGGGCACCAAAGCGAGGAGAGGGCCCCAGGTAGAAGGTGGTGAGACGAGACGTTAAAAAGTCGATCAAACGCCTTCATCATCAGAACAAATATTTTGCTCAAACCTTAAATCCAGGGAAGAAGGACGGAGTGAGGTGGCAAGTGGGGGGCGGAGCTAAAAACAAGTACGATCTTCAGATGGGCATTTGGCAGTTGGGTTGTGAGCGGACCAGTGGTCTGGGAGCTGGGTGCAGAAAGAAAATATCACCAAACTAGAATTCTGTATCCATCAAAATTATCCTTCAAAATGAAGAAAAAAAAATAAAGACTAGATATTCTTAAATAAATGAGAACAGAAGGATTTTGTCACCAGGTGGCCTGACTTGCAAGAAATGTTAAAAGTTCTTCAGAGAGAAGGAAAACTATATAGGTCAGCAACTCAGAGCTACATAAAGAAAAGAAGCCAAAAAATGTTTAAAATAACAATAAAGGAAGCATTAGTGCATTAGAGAAGGAGTAAATTAAGGCAAAGTAAATCTTTTATTTGTATTATTCTTAACTGATCTACCAGAGAACAGTTTGTTAAAATGATAGTACCCACCACGTATTCAGTAATTATGGTTTATGAGCAAGCAGATGAGTGGCAGTAGTGTATTAAGGGATGGGAGGAGGAATGGGGAATATTCTGTTATTATTATGAGGGGTCCCCACCTGTTTCTCACAATGTCCAAGTGAATGGAGAGAAGGAGGCTGGCCCCTGGCAAACGTGCAGGCGAAGCTAGGCCTTCCTTTCTCTTTCAGGGCCCTGGAACACTCTAGTGCAGGAAGGAGCTTGCCTGAATGTGGCTTAGTCACATTACAAATGGGGAAGGTGAGGCCCAAGCTCCTTTATGGTAACACCTCAGTGCTTAGACCACCGTGGATCGTGGGGAGAGAGATGGCCATCCTTCCCCATTAGGGGCCTCCTGAGGTGCGAGGTGTCCTGTGATCTTTGTCTCCTAAGAGTAGTGAGGGAGGTGGGTGAGGGAGACGGACCTGAGGATGTTCGCCAATGGATCTTGAAGTGTGGGCCTTGGACCGGCAGCATCAGTCCCCTGCAAACTTGGACGTTCGAGTTCCCGGTCCCTCCCCAGCCACCTGTGTTTTAACAAGACCTCCGGGTGACTCTGATACTCCCTGGAGATGGAAAGCCGCTGGCCTAGGGTGTCAGGGGGTACATGGAGGGAAGACCAGCATCCCCACTCTGACTTGAAACTGCTGGACACCCACAGAGGGGCCGCAGTGGGGGCGCCTGAGAGGACTTTCTCATTCTCGCCCCCCCCCCCATCAGCTACAGTGTTTCTTAGGTCTCCTTCCCACTGGGCACATCCCATCGTCACCCCTCTGGGCTCAAGGCCTTATCTGCTGGTCCCAGATAAAGAGTGAATTGGCCTAATCAGTCTGACTCGACTGACTGGCTCCAGGGAGGTCGGCTGGTGGTGCCACGGCCAGAAATGGAGCCGCTCACGTGGCCGACCCCCCTTCCCGCACACTGTGGGCCCCATCGCCACCACCATCTCTCCTCCGGGAAACCCCAGGCCTGAGCTGGGTTCTCCCTCCTTCCCAAACAGCCCCGAGCAACTTTATTCCCCAGAGAGATAAGGGTGACTATCTAGGGTTTCTGTGAAAATTGCTGGGGCGAGAGCCTCCCTGTCAAGGTCAGGCTGGCTGATGGGTGACTGCTGGGGGAGAGAGAGGAACGGTGCTGAAATGATCTCAGCCTGCCACAGAGCAAAACAATGGGTCTTTGTAGCTCTCTCCAGGATTGCGAGATAACTGACATTTTGAATTACTGCTAATTCTCTGCCTTTATTGAGGAAATGGACCATCTCTGCAGCCACTGCTTTGCTTATTATTATAATGCATGGTGAAGTGAATTGATAGGACAGGGTCTCCCCACATTGCAAAGAGCTGGAAATTTGTTGACTCTCCCCAGGCACTGAGTGAGGCCTTGGCCGGAGCAGGGACCCAAAGCCCCATTCCTGGTATCTGGCAGGAACCGGGGCTAATGCCCATGAAGGCCCCGTCTGCGAGGGAGGTCGGCTGATGGACCAGATGTCTTCCCAGATGTTCCTCCCGGGCTCAGCCTGTGTGGCATGATGGCTTAACTAAGGGGATTTTTAATCCTGGGGAAAATGGTTGTCATTCAGGGCTGGCTCAAAATTTGGCAAAGTTGGCTGTGAGTGAAACCAAGAAGTTGGGCCAAAAAGCCAAGAGGGGTTTCCATGAGATCCTGGGTTGCAGCCCCGGGGGCGAGGGGGGGCTGCGGCTGGGAGCAAGGGGGCGGGCAGGGGCTGTCAGATTGCTTCGAGGCTGGTAGTGCTCGCTCTGCTGACCCTCCTGCCCAGGCCTGAGTTTTCTCCTCTGTCTGCCTTTCTGCTCCAGAATGGAGAGGTAGATGGACCCGAGCGTGTGAGGAGGGACATCTGGTCAACTGCCACATTCAGGCCAAAGGCTGTTGAGTACTATTATTACGTAATCGCTACATTACTATTTATTCACTATCACTGAGGGAGACGAGTTTAGGAGGTGGCTGGGTGTCTGGAGGGACCAGAGGCAAACCCTGGAGTCCTGGGTGTGTTGGAAATGTGTTTCTCTTTCTAGCTTTCAGATCAGTCCTCTTAGGCAGAGCCTCAGTGGAGCAGAAAGGTCTTCTGTGGTGGAGACAGGGAAGGGCTTGAAGCCCCGTCCTCTCAGCTTCGCCACTGCCTCTCCCAGTGACTTCTAAGGCATCTTGGAGGATCCTGGGGTTCCACGGAACACAGTTTAGAAACCCCTGGGGAAGCCTAATTAATTCCACATGTTATTAGGTAAATTGAAGGCCTGTGTCTCAGCATGAGCACTCAGGTGACTCCAACTGCTCCCTCAAGAGTCTGGCAAAGAACAAGGAGTGGAGAAGCCTATTTATTTGCCAAGTGAGGCCTGCTGCTCCACAGCCCCGGAGAGGGCCTTGCTGCCAGAAGAACAGAGGTGGGAGCTCCTCCCTACGGCAGGTGCCACCAGTGGCTGTGGATCCATTTCCAGTGGGGATCAGGGAGGGGAGGAGAGGGTTGACAGGGCAAAGAAGCAGGAGCTAAGCCAAGAAGAGCAGCTACTTTTCTGGACCAGCCTTTCCACTCCTCTGATTTTCTCTACTTGCGTCTCAACAGCCTAGACTTTGAGGTAGTGTTCCCACAGCTGCTTGACAGAACGTCAGACCCTTTGGATTTTCACCCTAGGACTCCTACCCACTTTTTTTACCCTTCCATCCATAAAGCAAGTTTGGCAAATGCTGCAACCTGTAACCCCCGGCTGGTGGCTCATAGCCCCAAGAACACAGCCAAGGTCCTGAGAAGTCCTGCATGAAAGAGACCTCTTCTGCTTTGCATAACCATGCCTTACGATTCATCGGGAAGCACCTGTTTAATATCCCTAGGGATTAGCTTCTGTGTCAAGTTCCTCTTCTACTGAAGTCAAGTTTGTTTACGTACAGCACCCTCCACACCCGGGGTTCTTCTTTGCTGTGTCTTGAGTCTCTCCCTTAATGACATTTAATCTTCTCAAGAGCAGGGACTTGAACAGAGGACAGTGCTTAGCACATAGTGGACAATTAATGTTTGTCAAATGGAAGGGTCAAGGAGTGGTCTGGGTGCATGGGGAAGGCAGCTGTACGTACCATGCCTTTACCTGTGCTGTCCCTCCCCCTGGGGACACCCTCCCTGACCTCTGCTCTCCTCATTCCACGCCTATCACTTCTCTCTGATCTCTGACTCAGCCCGTCTATGGAGTCTTCTTGGCTACCCACCACCTGCTGCCGTCCGTCCCTGGCCACACTCCCCTAGGACACCTGTTCCCACTTTATCAGACTCTGCTTACTCAGCTTTCCTCTTTGGGTAAACTAAGGAGAGCAAGTTCAATTCAGGGAGCAGGCTGAAGGCTGAACCGTGATGACGGCTGGGCCCGGCTGGGATCGGCGCTCCAGACAGAGGTGATCGCAGGCCCCACTCTCAGGGGCCTGCTGTCCCATGCGGAGTCGGCTCCTATTGGATCTCCAGAGCCAAGTGTTAAATTGTCAGGGGTTTTCCCAGCTGGTTGTCAAACACAGCTCTTAACTAAATCATGGTTGAAAGCAGCCCCAGGCTTGCCACGGATACAGGGATCTGGCAACAATCTACTAAAGCATTCTATGAGAATCTATGGGCTATGTGGAATTTACAATAAAGAGTATTGGATGTTTTATTATTTGTAAATTGTCCATTTTACATCAGCAAAATTTATTTCATGTGTACTTTTGTTCCCGGAGAGCCGGTTGTGAACCATTTACCCTGACCCTGAGTCAGGGTACAGGGCTTCTGCTTTGGGACTGTTCTGTGTTTCAGTGCTTTATTAGGGGAGGGCAGGTGCCATGTGATCAAGGGGAAGAGAGAGATTTGCTTGGCCCCATGGGATCAGAAAACTCGTCCCAGAGTTGGGGAACTGAGTCTCCGAGCTACAAATCATCTTAGAAGATGGGCACTGGGAGGCCCACAGACTTGCTCACCATCACAGACGTTGCCTGTGGCAAAATAGTCTAGATACCCTGCCTTGGCACATGTCACTCCAGCACGCTGGCCTCCTCAGTGCTCCCCTGGTCCCCGGGATACCCTGCTCTCTTTCCTGGTTCTCGTGGGCTGTGCAGATGTTCTTAGCTTCTCTGAGGGCCTCCCAGGAGAGGAAAGGGAGAAAAGAAGGGAAAGGGCAGGCGAAATCCGTGTGGGCCTCACTCAGAGCACATCCGGGGACACCATCTGCCACAGCTGGGCTCCCGGCCGTCCAGACACCCTTCAGTCACGCTCTGACAGATGCATCCAAATAAATCAGCTCCCAGCAGGAAAGGGCTTGCAGAGTTCCAGGCCTAGTGAAACCGGATCTGGTCTGAAGGGACAGACAGAAGCCAAGCCAGGAAGGGTAGGCCCCGGGCCAGACCTGGGTGCTGGAGCTCTGAAGGGAGCCTGTGAGGCAGCTAGCCCCCCCAGCGGGTGTCTTTCTGTGCCTTTCCCTGGGGACCCTTCTCTTCCTCTCCTCTGTCAACGGGACTTGAGTTGAAGCTGTTTGTGCCTGCCTGCTTCCTAGGCCCACAGCGCTCTAAGTAAGCATGGCAGCCACCCCGGGGCTGCAGGGCAGGGCGCGTTGGCGGGTCAGGGTGGATGAAGTTGGCAGGCCTGGGTAAGTCTCACCTGTTGGCTGGATGATCGAATGTGAAGCCCACTGTCTTCCAGTCACCAGAGTTGGTATCAGAAGACCTGCTGTGTTTGAAGGTGTCCCAGTGGTTGCTGTGTGTTCCAAGCACACGCTGAGACAAGGCGGCTTATTTTCATGGTGGAAAGAATCACGCATATTCCCTTCTCAGGAACTTTCCTTCCGGACCCTTGTATTTCCTTTTCTTCTGGGTATGAAGTACAAGGGCGCTTTGGACCTCCCTTAGTGATGTGTCCCAGTATCTGTGGCCCACATCCCCATACCATGAGGGCACTGTGTAGGGTTCTTTCCGTGGTCTCATTCAAACCTCTTTAACTGTGACTCTACCATGTTCCTTCTTATTGTGGACCAAAGAGACCCTGAGCCTGGGGTATCTTGCTCTTGTTCACGCAAGTTGTATTTCTCGGATTTGGAGGAAAACCTCAGCCTTATTTCCCCTTCGTCTGGGGTCTGCCACTTGTGTTGGCGGTGAGTGAGGTGGGGTAGATGTGGGTCATTCAGGCTCATGGGGCATCTAAGATGGGACAGCTGAGCCTTGGATTGAAAGGCGGGGCCCAGGGTCCAATAGTCCAGGAGTCCAGAGACGTGGCTAGAGCAGCACTGGAGAGCTGGGGTGGGAGCGCTCATTCAGGGGCAGAACCAGCTCTCTGTCTGCCCTCTCAATGACGTATGGAATCCAGGCTACCGCTTTGTAGCCAGGAGCTACATGAAACAAACCTGTCTCATTACTCACACCCTAGCCAGCCCGCTGGGAGGTGACTGCCGCCAGAGGGAGGCCAGAAGCCAGCAGGTGAATGGTGCCCCCAATGGAGGCTTACCTCACCCAGCTGGCATCAGAGCTGACTCAGAGGACAGGGTCTCGTATCACTGCTGCCTCCCGTGCTCCCCTTGGCAATTACCTCTCCAAGGATAGACCAGGCCAAGCTCCGCCGCGCTTACATAACGAGGCCCGGTGACGCCTGGTATGTGCGTGCTGGCAAAGGCCAAAAATAAATGCTATTGACCGATAAGGATTTGAGATGCAGTTCGTGGGGGTGGAGAAGCGGTAGGTGTGACGACAGCAGGTACTGCTAATGCCGGCGAGGAGCGAGAACCATGCCGAGGCCTCCGAGGCCTTTCTTCCTGACCCAGTGTGTTCCTCACGACAGCTTCCTCCCATCTCTTTCCTTAAGTAACAATACATCCACCCCCTGGTGTGCCTCTATTCCCATATGTCCCCCACATAATGTCCTGCAGAGGGATGTGCTGAGAGGGTGAGAGTGGC
This sequence comes from Ursus maritimus, assembly GCF_017311325.1. Lineage (NCBI taxonomy): Eukaryota > Metazoa > Chordata > Mammalia > Carnivora > Ursidae > Ursus > Ursus maritimus. The sequence continues at coordinate 20,196,367 of NW_024423343.1, read as the reverse complement.
TGGGTGGGGATTGTCACTGATATTTTATACCCTAGGAAGCCAAGGCACGGAGGGTTAATAATGTGCCCAGCTTATAAGAGGCCGATCTGGTTCTAGAACAGGGTATTCTGATTCCACATCTAGAGTGTCCTCTCTAACACGTCTTTTCCATCCATTCCTCTGACTCATGGCCCATGCTTCATAAAGCATCCACTGTTTGGGCTGAATGCCTGGTAGACCTGATGAACCGATCTCTGACAAGGCCTTATTAGATATAAGGAATGTGCATGGTTGGAAAGAGGACACCTTTGAGTGGGTTACATGGTGGCTTTTAATGTAGAGTTGCCAAATTTAGCAAATAAAAATATGGATGCCTGATTCAATTTGAATTTCAGATAAACAATGAGGTTTTTTTTTAGTTTAAAAAATGTCCCAAATATTGTACAAGACATATCTTATACTAAAAATCCAAAATTCAAATTGAACTGGGTGCCCTGTATTTTAAGTGGAAACCCCTATTTTACTGGTCCCTAAGCCATGAGAACATGATTTTCTTTGCTACGAAGACCAGCTGTATATTAGAATACTATAACTTGTTAGCTTAGGAAGATGTCTTAGAAAAAAATGTTGAGAGCTGACTTTCTGGGTAGATTTGAAGTTAATTCTGTGGAACTAACTCGGGGATAAGTGGAGAGGGGTTGAACCGAAAATCCTAGGATCTGCCAAGTTTATGTAAACACCATATTGTCAGCCACTGGCATTTACTGTCCCATAGCTCTTGGATCCTCTGTTCTGCTTTTGTTTCATTTTATTTCATTTTCTATTTTCTTTTTTGCCTTTATGTTTCAGTCTATTTAATTTCCGCTGAGCTATCTTCAAGTTCACTGATTCTTTCCTCAACTGTGTCTAGACTGTGTCAAGTCTATGAATGAGTACGCCACTGGCTTTCGGCATTAAGAACTGGCTCTCCAGAAATGGACCGAGGCTGTAGCTGGAAGGGACTGGCCATATTCTAGAACCTCTAGTAGGGGAGGATGCAAGGTCCTGGAAGAGAAGATTGGGGTAATCTGGTCTCCAAACGCAGCTTATGTGGAGTCCTAGGGGAGGGGGAGGCAAGACCCCAAGTGGGTCGAACCTTTTCTGTCCCAAGCATTTCATCTACTGTGGCTTCGATGTGAAGGGAGGGTTTTCCTGCTCTTTTTCCTGAGATGCCAAGGCAAATCCCACATGGAAACCAGGCAAAGCCTTGAGCCCAAGGAGATGTAAGTGGGAAATGAAGAACGAGAATCATGGCGAGCAAGAGTCAGACAGGAGGAAGCTCCAGAGCTGCGGGCTGGAGGCCTCTGAGGACGTTTCTCTGTTGTGATCGCAGGGCTGGTTTGGGGAGCCTGGTGAAGCGAGAAGACGCTCATTAGGTCCTGGAGATAATTGTCTATATTCCAAACCCACAAGCACTCTCTGTTTGGAGGCATAGCAGATGCACTTGGCTCACATTTATCGAGAGCCCGCATTTATTGAGGTAGGGCCAGGTGACAGTCATTCTGGGGACTCTGATGTTTAATAGGACTCAGTCCTGGCTTTACAGAGCTTTTAGTTGAGAAATATCCAGAATATTTTTCCAGGTTTGCATGAATAGTTTTTGGGTTTTGTTTTTGTCATTCAAGTTTCCACTTGCATGTTAAGAACGATGACAGGCCTTTCTTAGAAGTCTAACCCAACAAACCCACTCCATCATTTCATATGGTCTTATTGCAACCACTGAGACCTAGTATTTTCTTGTTTATTTATTGGCTTATTTGCTCACTGACCATCTTTCCCTTCCAGAATGTAAGCTCCCGCAAGGACCTATAGAAGGTTTCCTCCTCCCGTTCCTGGCTGTACTTCCCTCATCTGGCAAATAATAGGTATTCAATAAAATATATTTAATAAATAAAGAAAAGTTCTTTGGTTATAGTTTTGCCTCTATACAATGAGCTAACAGTTGACCTAAAGAGGATTCCAGTACTCCTTTTAACATGCTGCTGTGTTTTTGTCCAATTTCTTGTTTAACAATCTAACACATGTTATGCAAAAACAGGAAGCAGATCCATCTCAAGCTATGAGCTTTCACAGGACTGTATCTGTACCTTTTTTTTTTTTTTTACAGTGACTAATACAGCAGGGCTTAACGGATGCTTTTCTGACGGACTGATGAATTCAGGTTTGAGCTCGAAGAGGTTCTGACACAGTGGCACATTCCTTGGTGAGCTGCTGCTATCCCTTCTCTCTTCCAGCTGTGCTGAACCCCCGTTCTGTGTGGTAAACGGGTATTTAGTTTCTGGAAACCTTAACGAACAAAGAACATAAATTCGCAAAATAAATATACATAGCAATGTATTTATCTGATTGAAAAACCTACAACTTCCTATTGAAGCAAATCAATTTATGGCAATGCTTTGTGAAGCATGTGTCTTACAGGAAGTAACTAGGATTTTAGACACCCAAACAAATAATAAAATCCAGCAATGGTTGTCAGTTCTGGTAAGTTTCTTTCTTGAGTGCCTGGCTGAGCTGCCGGAGAAAGCAGAGTCCTTTGCGGCTTTAGGGTCAAAGGTCCTGTGTCTACAGGTGCTAAGGTCACAACAGAATTTGACCTCAGATCTCTCTAAGCTAAATAGACCTGACTTTGTCCAAAAGTAACAGGACAAAGGAGTGGGGGTGGGGGGAGCAGGAGAGGATTCTGTGTGTGTGTGTGTGTGAGAGAGAGAGAGAGAAACAAGACAGAGAGAAGTAATTGATTAATCCGTCAGTGATTACTTCTACCACATTTATTAACCTCTTCCAAGGGCCAGACACGATTCTAAGCCTTGGAGGGCCTGGCAAGTGAATCCGATAAGGCCTCTGACCCTGCACGGTGGTGTTCACTGGGAAGGGATGCAGGTGTTGGGTCAGTCTGGGGGAGATAATGGTTGGACTGAGCCATGCCGGTGTTGAGAAGCCTGCAGGAGTTGGGGGCATCCAGACATCAGTTTACCAACTACAAACAAGGCTTTTTCCTCTGGGCTCTAGACTCACAAATTCAAGTGCCTAGTGGCGTCACCTCCTGGATATTTTACTTTCAGTGCATCTGAAGCTGATTTGCACACCCCCCCCCCCCAC
>NW_024423343.1:20058370-20193242 GCF_017311325.1 Ursus maritimus | reverse complement strand
GTCCCCATTCTGTGTGAATGGCACTGCCACTGGCCTGGGCCCAGAGCCCCAGAGCCTCTCCCTCATTGTCCATTTTGTATTCACCCAACCCCAAGTTGACTGCATCTCCAAAATGTATCTCGAATCTTCATCTTCATTCCTCTATGTGTCTAGGCCCCAGTCTGGATTTCTGTCACTTCCCACCTGGCCTCCAACAGCAGGCTACCTACCTCCACTTCACCTCCTTCCCCCCTCTCTCCCTGTCACACAGCTGCTGGAGTGACCTTTCAAAATGCCCATCTGGGGGCACCTGGGTGGCTCAGTCAGTTAAGCGTCTGCCTTTGGCTAAGATCATGATCCCAGGGTCCTGAGATCGAGCCCCATGTCCAGCTCCCTGCTCAGAGTAGAGTCTGCTTCTCTGTCTCTCTCTCAAATAAAGAAAATCTTTTAAAAAATGCCCATCCGATCATTCCAGTGTCCCTGCTTTAGTGGCTTCCCTTTGCCCATAGAAGATGACACAATTTTTAACAGTTTCCAAGGTACCCCAGGTGTCACCATGCTGGCAAGGTTTCTGATTTTCTTCTCCATTTTCTCTGCTTTGACCACATGGACCTTCTTCAGCCCCATACTTGCCCTTTTTCTTTTTCTGAAGGACTTCTGTACACGCTATCTGCAATAGGGAGAACAATGACTCCCCAAGGATGTCTGTATCTTTGTTCCCAGAACCTGTGAATATGTTACATGACATGGCAAAGGGGAGGTAAGGTTGCAGATGGAATTAAGATTGTTAATGAGCTGACCTTAACATAGGGAGATCATTCTGCATTATCTGCATGGGCCCAATAGAATCATAAAGGTCCTGAAAGGTGGAAGAGGGAAACAGAAAAGAAGGTTGGAGTGACTGGATGAAAGAAGGACTCAACTCATCACTGCAGCTTTGAAGTTAGAAGGGAGCCACAAGGGCCCCTGGGTGGCTCAGGCATTGGGCGTCTGCCTTCGGCTCAGGTCATGATCCCAGGGCCCTGGGATAGAGCCCCATGTCTGGCTCCCTGCTCAGTGGTAAGCCTGCTTCTTCCTCTCACACTCCCCCTGCTGTGTTCCCTCTCCAGCTGTCTCTCTTTGTGTCAAATAAATAAAATCTTACAAAAAAAAAAAAAAAAAAAAAAAAAGAAGAAGAAGAAGAAGAAGAAGGGAGCCACAAGCCAGAGACTATAAGAAGCTTCTAGAAGCTAGGAGAGACAAGGAGCCTTCAATAAGAAATGCAGCCCTGCCAACACTTTGGTTTGAGCTCAGTTAAGGCCCATGTCACTCTTCTAACCTATTGAAGTTTATGACAATAAATGCATGTCGCTTTAAGCCACTCAATTTTTGGCAATTTCTTATAGCTGTCGTAGGAAACGAATACATATACTGTCCCCTTGCCTGGAATTCCCTTCTTTTCCTTTGCTGTCTGTTAATTCTTCAGATGTTAGCCTAATTGCCATTTCCCCAAGATCCCCCCGACTAGGTTACAACCCCCTACTGTAATCAACACTCATTGCTTTGTCTTTGTTGTTTTAAAAAACGATTTGTTATAATTTTAGTTGTGTGTGTTTATATGAGATGCAGCATAGTGTGCCGGTTAAAAGCACAGATGGACCCTGGAGCCCAGTGGTCTGGGTTTGAATCCTGCCTCTACACTTGATATCTGTGCGACCTTGTGCAAGTCTCCTGATCTCTCTACATAGGCCTTGGCTATCTCACTGATAAAACAGGAGTGAGAGTATCTCTCTCATAGGACTGTGAAGAACTAAGTGAGTTCATGAAGTGCTTAGAGCAGTGTCTGCCCCATAGTGAGACACCTTGAGTACAGTTGACCCTTGAACAACACGCGGGTTGGGGTGTCGACCTCCTGCATAGTCAAAAATCCACGTATAAATTCTGACCCCCCCTCCCCGCCCAAAACTGAGCTACTAATAGCCTACGGTTGACTGAAAACCTTACTGATAACAAGAGTCTATTAACATGTATTTTGTGTGTTATATGAATTGTGTGTTGTATTCTTCCAACAATGCAAGCTAGGGAAAAGCAAAGATTATTAAGCAAATCATAAGGAAAAGAAAATACATTTACAGTATTGCATGTGTTTTTATTGAAAAAGTCTGCATGTGTGTGGACCTGAACAGTTCAAACCCATGTTGTGCAAGAGACAACTGTATACACTCTTAATGTCGATCCCTCCCTGTGACCTGTATTCTTTTTGAGGGCGGGGCCCAAGCCTCTTCTGCGGGCCTTTTTATGTGACACCTTCACAGAGCTTGGCATATTATAGTAGGAGCCCGCTATTTGCATCTAAAATGAATGAATACATTAATGGAAGGATGAATTCAGAATCAAAGCTTGGGAGAGTGTGAGTCTGAAAATACATATCAGAAATGACTCTTTTCCTAAATTGGTTACGCTACAGCAGGATTTCTCCACGATGGCATCATTGACAACCTGAGCTGGATAATTCTGGGGTGTGGGGGCTGCCCTGGGTGTCCAAGGCTATTTAATAGCATCCCTAGTATCAGCTCACTAGATGCTAATAGCACTCCCCAGACCCATACCACTTGTGATAAACAAAAATGTATCCAGACATTGCCACACATCCCCTGGGGGCAAAATCAGCCCCAGCTGAACCCTCCCCCAAGGGCACAACCACCACACCAGGTAGCAAATGCAAGGGGTGAGTGCTGTGCCCTCCTTTGCCATCTCGGCTGCTGACGGGACTCCCGGGGCACCTGCCGCCCAGCACCCCCAGCAGCTTATCTGCAGCGGCTCAGAGGCTCAAGGTCTCTGAAGGCCGGAGTGTGATTTGTTGGGAGGAGGGTGGGACTGCCCTTCTTAAAGCCACAACATCATCATTTGCTGAAAAGAGGAAGGCTTTATTTCAAAGCAGATAGTTCTTGAACTTTTCAGAAGACAGACTTTCCTGCTAATCTAAATGCCAGAAAGATTGGAGTAAATGGGATAAAATTTTGGCTAAACAGCTGACCTTCACCTTTGGCTCCCTTCATTATCAGCTTGGAAATGAAAGGAGTACATGACACCCGCCCCTCCTCACCCCACGAAGTGGTTCTCTTTAAATTCTGTTTATGCTCAGGAGGGGATTGCTTGAGTAAATCCTGGCAGGTAAATATGGATTTCTTTTTTTTTTCTTTTTTTTTTTTTTAAGATTTTATTTATTTATTTGACAGAGAGAGAGACAGCCAGCGAGAGAGGGAACACAAGCAGGGGGAGTGGGAGAGGAAGAAGCAGGCTCATAGAGGAGGATCCTGATGTGGGGCTCGATCCCGTAACGCCGGGATCACGCCTGAGCCGAAGGCAGCCGCTCAACCGCTGTGCCACCCAGGCGCCCCTAAATATGGATTTCTTGTACCGAGGGCAGAAACGGGTGGCTGAAGAAGATGGTGAGACTCTCCTGCCCAGAGAGTTTTATGGAAGGACTGCAGTGTTGTCCCAATGGCCCAGACCTGATAGAGGTAAGGAGGCAGAGAGGAGGCAGAAACTCCAGGCAAACTCCAGGAGTCCCTCAGTCTGAGGAATCTGCGTGTGTATGGCTGGGATCTCCCACCGGACAGGGCAACGGCTGATCCTTAGGGCAGAGGACCCACTTTCTTCTCCATACAGTCCTGATGCTATGACCTGCAGGCCCTCACTCAATAGAAAAGAAACCTGAAAACAGGACGTTTAAGTGGGAAGCAAGAGAATTCTGATCTCTCTTCTAAAAGGGATCCTGAGGGGAGCAATGAACCAAGAGCAAAGTCAAAGGTGCCCCAAAGAATATCAGGAAAAACCTGTCTCTCCACTTTCTGAGGCAGCTGGAAGGATGGGGGAAGATAAGCTGAAGTTGCCCAGGCAGCTAGGAAGAGAAGAAGCCCCTGAATAAGACTGAGTCTGTTTTTCCAGTGGTGGAGGGGCCCACTTAGCTCTGTAGGTCCTGTGCCCCCAAGAGAGGCCCCGTGACAGGCCACTGTCCTCGTAGACTGCATTTAGTATTGTCCCAAAGCTCTAGGGGAACTCAGCAGTACAGGAATTGATCTCATCCATGACTACAGATCTGGGCTTTACATGTACTTTCATGGGACAAACTCCAGGTCTGGTCTGTCAGTGCAGTTTCCTTGTCCTTGCAAACTGGTGCAGTGCAGGGCGCAAGGCTTCTGTGTAGGCCACAGGACCGGGGCCAAGAAGAAAACGAAATGAAAGAGCTGGATGCAGAGAGAGGGGGACCCCGGGACGGGGGTGGATGCAATATCGAAATGTAGGACTGAGGAGACAAGGTGGTTGTAAAAACCAGGGGATGCTTGGGGCAGAGAAGTGGGAATGTGGCTGGGTTGGGGCACCCAAGTGCAGCATTACTTGGAGATCCTGGGGCCCAACAGGCGCATTTACAGAGGAGGAGAGGAGGCCAAGGAGGGAGGGGCCAAACATCCAAGTCAGGACGGAGACGCCAATTGTTTCACTGTGGCTGCTACCTGCTGCCCTCTCCAGCTGCCTCGATGTCCCACCACTTCACCATGACTGAGTCAACTACACAAGATAGATAGGGAGTAAAGTATAGTAATTTTAGCTTTTACTATATGGTGGCCATAATCGGTCAATAGACGTTGACCAGAAATTATAGAATTCTTTGCAACCAATAACTCACACATGACTTTCCCATGCAGTTAGTTTTCTTTTCAAAGAAAGAGAACCATTTGTCCAAAACAATAAAGATACATTGATCTCTATAAATGTATTATATTAATAAGATCCTGAAGTTGGACAGGTTTGGCTTGTGGAAAGGGGGCTTGGATCAATCTGTGTGAAGGATTTTCTGTATGCAACCTGCTGGGTCTAAGACTCACTAATTCAGAATCTGCATTTTTTTTTAAAGATTTTATTTATTTATTCGACAGAGATAGAGACAGCCAGCAAGAGAGGGAACACAAGCAGGGGGAGTGGGAGAGGAAGAAGCAGGCTCATAGTGGAAGAACCTGATGTGGGGTTCGATCCCAGAACACCGGGATCATGCCCTGAGCTGAAGGCAGATGCTTAACTGCTGTGCCACCCAGGCGCCCCCAGAATCTGCATTTGAAATAAGATCCCCAGGTGATGTCTTTGTACATGATAGTTTCAGAAGTGCCTGGGGCGCCTGGGTGGCTCAGTCTTTGAGTGTCTGCCTTTGGCTCAGGGCGTGATCCCGGAGTCCTGGGATCAAGCCCCACATCAGGCTCCTCCGCTGGGAGCCTGCTTCTCCCTTTCCTACTCCCCCTGCCTGTGTTCCCTCTCTCGCTGACTGTCTCTCTCTCTGTCAAATAAATAAATAAAATCTTAAAAAAAAAAAAAAGAAGAAGTGCCTCCCTTTAGGTCTGTAGCTTCCAAACATTTTGGATTACACACTCCTATTTGTAACAACAAGTTTGAGTACATACCTTTAATATGTGTATGCATAATTTGTATACACACTTTGCTATCAATATTTAATATCAGTAAAGCTGCTTCTAGACCCCATGTAGGTGGGGTTTGTATTTCAATCCATTCTGACAGCTTCTGTCTTTAAGTGGTGGATTTAGGCCATTTACATTTAAAGTGATTATTGATAACAGTTGGATTCATATTTCCCTTATTATAAATGTTTTCCATTCATTATCGTTGCTTTATGTTCCGTTTTTGTCTCCACCTTTTTTCCTGCCTTTCTAGTTTTAATTGAGCATTTTATACGATTTTATTTTCTCTCTTGCCTTAGCATATCAACTACATGTTTTAAAGCCTTTTTTTGGTAGTGGTTGCACTAAACTTTGTGATAGACATTTACAACTAATGCAAATCCACTTTCAAATGACACTAAACCATTTCATGGTTATTGCTAAGTACCTTACAATAACAGAATAGTCTCAATTCCTCCTCCCATCCCTTATAACATTACCGTCACTCATTTTGGTTATTCATCAACCACAATTACTGAATACGTGGTGGGTACTATAATTTTGAGCAAACTGTTCTCTGGTAGATCAGTTAAGAATAATACAAATAAAAGATTTGCTTTACCTTCATTTACTCCTTCTCTAATGCTCTAATGCTTTTCTTTATTATTGTTTAAAAGAAAATTTTGGCTTCTTTTTTCATGTAGCTCTGAGTTTCTGACTGATATAGTTTTCCTTCTCTCTGAAGAACTTTTAACATTTCTCGCAAGGCAGGCCACCTGGTGACAAACTCCTTTCATTCTTGTTCGTCTAAGAATGTCTGGTCTTTACTTCTTCCTTTTGAAGGATAATTTTGCTGGATACAGAATTCTAGGTTGGTGGTGTTTTCTTTCAACCCATGAAATAGCTCACTCCATTCTCTTCTTGCTTTCATGGTTTCTCCCACGTTAATTCTTATCTAGCTCTTCTGTCCATAAGGCCATGGCTGGCTTGCTTGTTTGTTTTTCTCTCTGGCTTCTTTCCAGATTTCTGCTTTCCACAGTTTGAATATGATGTGCCTACATGTTTTTTGTTTGCTCGTTTGTTTGTTTTTTGGTATTTTTCCTTCTTGATGGCATCAGGAACAAGGTTCTATTCCCGGGCTTCTGTTCTGTTTAAGCTGGGATTCTCTGTGGCTACCTGTCTCTCTAGAGTTGGGGCTGCAGTCTGCCCTGTGGTCTCAACTCTCTGATGGATCTAATTGTTGATTTATAATTCATTCTGGTTTTTCTTATTGTCAGGATGGCGGGGGTGGGGGATGACAATTTCCAAGCTCTTTACGTGTCAGACCGGAAACTTGAAGTCCCAAGCTTCTTTTTCTCTTTTATTTTTTAACTTAGAAATACATTTTTATAGAAGTTTTAGGGTTTTCTTCTCATATCCCAGTAGAATGCTTTCACACAGCCCTGGGGTGAGCACAGCTCACCTTGTAGATTACTACTCCTGGCCAGGCGTTCTCACCTTGACTGTACACTAGAGCCTTCTGGAAGTTAAAAGCAAAGGCAATAACAAAAACAAAAACAGATGACTATGTCCCACCCTAGACCAATTAAATCAGGCTCTCTGGGAGGGCATTATATATATCAAAATCTCCCTAGGTGATTCTGATGTAGGTTTTGAATATAGATGGTTTGGTGGGGTCTAGAGCCCACGGCCAAGAAAGAACTCTTCAGATGTCTTCAGGGCAAAATGGTGGTTTTACTAAAGCATGGGGACAGGACTCATGGGCAGAAAGAGAAGCTGCTGCCTGCTGCAGCTCCCTGCTAATGCCCGGGGGTCTGGAGGAGCAACTGATGATATAGTTTGGGGTTGGGGGAAGTAAAGATAAGGGAAGTTCCACAAGGATATTATGCTAAAGAAGACTCCCAGGATACAGGAGGCCTTGCTATTGTCAGACCAAGGTTGTTTTTCCCTCTAGCAAGGCATTAACGTGAAAGCAGTTGGGAGCTTCCGGGAGGAACATTATACTCTGCCCGCCTCAAGTACTTGTCAATGGGCTGCAGGTTATAAGGACATTTAATTTTATTTTCTTCTGCCTTTGTTTCCCACATCTAGAATCTACCATGCAGCCAAGGACAAGAACCTCTCTTCTTCTAAACTGAACTTTTAGATTATCCGCCAAGGGCAAATTTCTGCTTCCTGGCATTCTAGCATTGGGCTACGTACAATGCCATAGGGAACTGTCAAGGCAGAGCAGAACAAGTGATTCTCTCTCTGGTCTAGGCTTCTGCTTTTTGTGACTGCATCTCTTAGAGCCACGACCCAAGGGAGGTCATGTGGTTGACTAATTAATTCTAAGACGGTGTCTGTGATCGCTGCCCCTGGGTATTCGTATCCTATATAATTTCCTCCCCTAAAGTATGGGTGAGACCTCGGGGTACTTCTAACCATTAGAACATAGCAGATGTAATTAAGATCCTATTCAGTTGATTTGAGTTCATCAAAAGGAAGATTATCTTAGGTGGGCATACCTTAACCAGGCGAAATCTTTAAAAGAGGGACCAGATCCTACCTAAAGTGAAAGGTGCTCTTTGCTGGTTCGATCAAGTTCTCTAGTCAAGCCCTTGGATGAGAACACAGCCCAGCTAATACCTTGCTTGCAGCTTGGTGAGACCCTGAACAGAGGGTCCAGGTAAGCTGTTCTCAGTCTCCTAACTCATGGAAACCAGGAGATAGTAAATATGTGCTGTTTTAAGCTGCCCAGTTTGTGGTCATTGGTTACATAGCAATAGAAAGCCAAGACAGGTAGTTGAGCATAAGAGAATAAGCATGGCAGCTAGATACACTTGGGCCCAGCTCCTGGCTCTGCTACTAGCTGTGTGACTTCCCGTGAATTGTGTAGGACCACTGAGCTTCAGTCTTCTCTTGTGCAGAGCAGAAAAAAAAAAAAAAAAAAAAAAAAAAAATCCTGCCTTACAGCTGTAGGAAGGGGATTGTGAAGAATTCAGATGTATGCATAAAAGCTTGCTACTGTTATGCTCAGTGTAGAAAGTTCTCAAGAGCTGGGAGCTGTCACTCTTCAGGTCAGCATACTTATTAGTGTAAAACGAGTAAGACCAGTGGTATTTTGAAGGTGACTTGATCTGAAAATTTCCATTCTGCCTATCTTCTTTCCAAAGAGAAGAAACAGCTTTGCTTTACTCCCTTAGAAGTGAGATGAGTTCCTGCAAAGAACGTGCTGGTGAGCGGCAGTTTTGATAACCTTCGGCCAACGAGTATTCTACTTCTCAGCACTTTTATGGGGGTGGAAAGGGGGGTGCTTTCTGATGGCCAATTTGAATCTCTCTTGCTTACAGAAGACACTCATCCGTTCATGTCTGTTTCCTAATATAAATAGAAGGTCGTTATCACTTTTCAGATTTCAAACGGACAGAGGTTTGGGTTTTAACCATTACAATAATAACGGCCATGCAATTTCTAGTTCACAAGCCACTTTCCATAAATATCATTTCATTTAATCCTCACCACAGTGCCATGAATGAAGCAGTATTTTCTTAACTTTACAAGTGAAGGAATGAAAGCTCAGAGAGTGTGAAGAACTTACCCGAAGTTCCAAAGCTGTGGAGGTCTAGAAAGGAAAACTGCTTTCAGATCGGCAACTCCAGTATGCTGTGTGTTCAACAGTGCCACACTGCCTGGTTTTTTAAATTTTGTGAACGAATTTCCTTTCTTTTCTCCCTGAGATAACCAGCCCATTTGGTTCTCTGCCTCTGAGGGGCTTAACACCAACATCACTCCTATGTCTTACAAACCAAGGAGCTGGTGAAAACTATTACCAGTCCGTTAAACCAGCCACCTGGACACCATGTTTGCTTGGGTCACATCTTACTTCAGATCTGGGCACATGTGTGCCACCAGCATGAGGCCTTCGCCCATCCCTTAACTGTCCGGGCTTGTTACTGATCAATCAGACTCTTGATTTGTCTTACTGGTCGGTGCATATTGTGTCTGAACAAACGTGCCTATGTGTTCTTGTCTCCCGGAAGAGGAAGGCACGTTTTCTGAAGAAGTAAGCAAACACACAAAAACAGAGTAACAAAATTTGCTAATTTACGATGAAGGAGCTTAAGCACTTGAATGAAAATAAATCCAATGTGGGCTCTGAAGTTACATGACAATTCACAAAGGATTGAGTAAGAAATAAATATATTCTCTGAAAGAAAACATGGCACCCTGTCTCTGTGTTCTTTCTTTGTGGAAGACATTTACACATCTTCCTGGGACAGTATATCCATGTAATTTCCATTTCTTCCCCTCACTTGCTAGAACTTTTCAGGATTTTGCCCCCTGCTGTTTTAATGACAGGCTTGACAATCATTTTGCTTTGCGGCTGCTAATGAGCGTGCTAAAAGGGGCATTTTCTGCATCTGCTCTCCACACAAATGGCCAATGTGATCTTACAACTGGGGATGTGAGCTCAGTCTCTGGAAGCACAGAGGGCCCAGGCAGGCCTGGCAAATTGGAATGTTTGAGCGCTTCCGTTAGCTTGTACTGAACTGGCTTAGAAGAGCCAAGAGGATCTTTCTCAATTTTCCTTAACACATGGGATTTCAAAGGCTTAGCTTTGTCCTTCCTCTACCCATCACCTCCCTTCCTCCTAACGCTCATTACAGGAGGGCTTGAAGAGGAGATTTAAAACTCTGCCCTCAATGGGCATGAAGTTTCTGTTAAGAAAGAGAAGTTCTAGAGATCTGTTGTATCACATTGTGCTCTTAGTAAATAGTACTGTGTTGCAAGCTAAAAAAATCTGTGAAGAGGGAGGATCTCATGTTAAGTGTTCTCACCACAAGAAGATAAGACAAGATAAGATAAAAAATAAAATAAAGTGAAATAAGTAAAATAAAGGGAAATGAAATCAGATAAACTCTGCCATCAGCTTCTCTCTTCAATGATTTCAGTGCAAAATCCTCAAAGTTCCTTTAACAATTTCATTCCTCAATCTATTTCTCACAAAAAATAAACACTTTTTCTGATTGTCCCCAACAGAGAAACTCACAGTTCACCACCACTAGAACTCAAGACCTTATGAATGAGGAAAACATAGATCCTAAAAAGGATCTATTCAGACGCTGCATTAAGGGGAACTGGAGGTTTAGAAATAAGTAGATGTTTTTTTTTAAAGATTTTATTTATTTATTTGACAGGATAGAGACAGCCAGCGAGAGAGGGAACACAAGCAGGGGGAGTGGGAGAGGAAGAAGCAGGCTCATAGAGGAGGAGCCTGATGTGGGGCTCGATCCCACAACGCCAGGATCACGCCCTGAGCCGAAGGCAGACGCTCAACCGCTGTGCCACCCAGGCACCCCTAGAAATAAGTAGATGTTTTGAACAGTTATAAAGAAAATTCAGCATTTGGAAAAATATTAAAATTTCACTTATGCTTTTTTTGAATATAGATTCCTATACCTCTAATTATTTTAAGTAGAATTGTGATTGGAATATACCACATTACAAAATTGAGTATTGTTACTGGCAAAAATACAATATTTGAGATTTCTAAAGATTCAAAACGAAAAAAAAAAAGTGATACTTTGAATAGAGATGAAATGAATAAGCCCACGGTTGACCTCATTCTGACATTTGTAGATCTTATGGGTAATGAGTAGGGAGGAGAACACAGAGCAGGGCAGAATGCTGGGCTGGGTGATTCAGGCTCGCTCGGGTCACATCCTTGGAACATCTCTGGCGTCAGGTGATTCTCATTTGTACAGTGAGAGTCAGACACTCTGATCCCTTGAAACTCTAAGACTCCGAGATCTGGGATGCTTTGTGAAGTTGAACAGAGCTTAACAATAGTTTCTGTACTCCTGGGCCCTTCCTACTTGTTTCTGTCTCTGTGTCTCTCTCTCGCCACACCTGAGACGTGGCATCATTAAACACCAGGTTGGGGACTGGCTAAAGAGGCCGGGTGTTGTCATTAGAGTCTTTTTCACCTTCCTCTGCTGCTCGACTGTTCTCAGGCCCCGGATCCCGGGCTTCCCCTGTCCAGCCTCGGAACGGGGAGCTGGGCCTGCTCTCTGGAACCGGCCCACGCAGCCCCTGGTGTCAGCCCCGCTTTGGCCGGGGGCCGCTGGAGCAGCTGGCTCGGGCGGGCTCTGCTCATGCCCAAAGCTGACACATGACAACTTCTATTAGGCTGAGGTCCTCCATGGGAAGCCAGTGGGCCCTACCGGCCATCTCCCTTCTGTTTCCCCATCTGCTGGCTCCCAGGGAGGCGGTGGCAGGGCTTAGGTGAAGAGTGCTTCTGAAGCGAGGACAGGGACGAGAGCTGGAGTGCTCACACTCTCCTCTCTGTCACATGCCGCCTGGCAGGGGTGGGAAACTGTCCCCTAGGAGAAGATGGGGTGACTCAGGCTTGCCTGGCCCCTGCCGAGGGTGTCCCGTCTGCCTCCCATCCTCCCTGCCAGGAGTCTCACAAGGAAACCATCTTTTCGGCTAGGGTTAAACACGACCAGGTGTTTCATGGAAGGCAGTGCCAGAAGATTCTTGGCATGTACTTTGCACTTGTTTGAATGCTGTGGCTTTTGATATTTGTTCTAATTCTGAAGTGTGTGTGTGTGTGCGTGTGTGTGCGTGCACATGTGTGCTGCAGGCCTCCTCCAGGGTCTCCCAGTATGTTCCAGTACTCTAGACAGAAAGAGCTACAGCACGTGTTGGGTGGGGCCCCGGCAGGCTGGGGAAGGGCGGGCCGGGGTCCTGACAGGGCCAGGCCATGTGTTCTGCTGGTTAGTGCATTGGGCTGGCAAGGTGGGAGACTGCTGTGCTGGGACCCCTTTCCCACCAGAGGCCCCACAGACTCCTAGACGCTACAGCTTGAAGGGAGGGGTCTGGGAGGTGGCGGGCTGCAAGTCTCTCATTTTCTGAAGATGAAAATGAGGCCCAGAGAGAGGCAGTGGCCTGTGATAGGCACATCTCATTCGTAGTAGGAGCTGAACCTTCAAATTCTAGGCTCTGTGTATACGGGTCTTTACCCATTTGTCATAGTCTTGGTGTCCCGGTAGTGCCTACTTCTGGAATGAGTATTCCAGATCAGACCTTCTGGATCCTAGGTCTATGTTGACAGGATTCTTCCTCCTCCATCAAGAAAGACCTGAAAATTTCTTACGGTCACGCTGACCTTATGTCCCTGTTTCTCCTGGCTTGTCCTTATTCCCAAACTGTACCAGTTTAGACAATAAATCATATGGTCTTTTTGTTTAGAATCTTCTCATCTTTCTAGAATGCCTCTTCTTCAAACATAATAAACGTTCCTGGATCAGAGAATCTACTGGGGTTGCCAGCTCAGCTTCACGGAAGGTTCCGATGAGTCTCTGGTTGTGGGTAGCGGGAGACCTAGTGCCCACAGGCGTGAACTAGGTTAACCGGGATTGCGTACAGCCTAACAAAGGGTTTCAAAGGTAATGCTCTAGAATTCCCTTTTCTCATCTGTAAAATGAAGGAACTCTACTGGCTCGTTCCGAAGGCTTCTGGTAGCACGAAAATCTGCACCTCTAAGTGAATTTCTGTGCGTATCCCCCTCTCTGTGCTTACCTCTTCCTCAGTAGCTCCCACACTGATGTGGGTAGGGCCACATCTGGTGGCACCTTTGAGCTTGTGCAGCCCAGATGCTCCACTGGGGAGACCGTAGCTTTGCAGCCAAGAGTGCAGACACCTGGCCCTCACCTTTCCTTTTGGTTCCCAAATCTCACACTAGGTTTGAGGAGAGATTATGGACACACAGAGAGCCTGGAATTCCATTTCCCAGTAGGGAACTTCTTTCTTACCCTTTGACCCCCTTGTCACTTTGCCTGGCAAGAAAAATTGGGGGCTCCCTGGGAGGAAGGGCATGGGTCATACTGGAGAATGGCTGACTTCCCAGTAGAAAACTGTTCTCTAAATGGCACTATCCCAGAAAGAGGGGTGGTGAAGGGGTCTCCATGTTTTAAGCCCTTGGACTGATCTGATGCCTGGTCTTGGGAGAATGTGCTCTCCCTGGGGGAGCTTGTTCTTAAAGGCATCTGATGGGTAAGTCACAGCTTTGTCTTTCCAAACAGGGAGAAGCTGCCTCCAGCTGCACTTATGGGGAGCTGTGGAACACCACTGGCCTCACATGTGGCCTTCGGGAGTGTCAGACCGCCTGAGTCCAAATCCTAGTTCAATCGCTCTAGGCTGTCACTTTGAGCAAGTTTCTTTCCTTTTCTCTTGACTCTTAGTGTTCTCATTTGTGAGGCGGAGAGGGGATAAAAACAGCAATCCTCGCAGGGCTGTTTTGGGGATTAAATGAGGTAATCCCTACCACAAGCGGAATACAGTCCCTACGTGATTGACGCTTTGTAATCGTAGTGAACACACTGGACTTTTAGAACTTAAAGTTCTCTGATCCACGGAAAGGAGTCCATAGCTTAATAGAGGAGGTGTAAACCCGTTCCCTGTCCTTGAGCAGGCAGGGTTTGGGCATCAAGTCAATGTGGCAGGAGGAGGAAGAATTCTGCCGTCAGTTCTGGGACTGCTGCTCTCAGCCACATGTCAACATTAATGGGCTTTGGGGGGTCCTGGGCTGAGAAAGGAGAGTATATGCCTGAGTCTCTAGCAAACTTGGCCTTGGTGGGTGGTTCCTGGGCTCCCTTCTCAGTGCCAGAGGAGAGAGGCTGTGAGGACTATCAAGTTCTTATTATTGTGATGTGTTTATGGCAATGTTAACCTCAGAAATAAACACTGCCAGTTATTTTATCAGCAAAAGATGGGTCTCTTCAGGAATGAAAAAGCAGTGCAGCCCGGGACAAACCAGCCGTGCAGCAAAACCACGGGCAAGTGGCAGGGACAAAAGAGAGGCATGCTTTTTTAAGAAGAAAAGTGGGACGTTGGGAAAGCTCCATGAAACTAGAAGTCCACTGGAGTAAACTAGGAGTTTGAAGTATGGTGGCTTTTCATTGGTGGAGCTACTGCTGGGGAATAAGCGTCTCTCCCTCCAACTGGAAGAGTAGAGTAGTACCCACCTGCAAGGTCAAGTCTGTGTAAGGTTAAGTCCGTCTCCTCCTATTGGGTCTGCAATTGACTGCAAGTGGTAGGGTGTGAGAGCACCTCCCCCCAAACCTCATAACGCCATTTTAGTGAGGGTTCCCATTGCTAATTTTCACACGAGTAAGTAAAATCTGTAGGTCATTTAGGAACTTTGCTTCCATTCTCACGTAGCGGGTCCTCTTCAGCCAGGCCAAACATAGTCCAGAAGGTTTGCCAAGCAGAGGCTCTTTTCCTCCAAGTCTAGGAGGCTCTGAGAAGAAGGCCAGGAAAGGAGCAGCAGGTGGGGATGATGGTTTACAGTCTCCGTGCCCGGGCCGACCTTGAGGGACTGACTGCATTCTCCTTCAGGCCATGGTCATGGGAGGGGAGGGCTAGGGTCAGAATTGAGCTACTCAACTGGATGAGGTCCTGAGTCCCAGGACCTCTGGGGACTAAATGTTCTTACCTCTGACTTTCCCCGATGCATCCACAGTTGTAATGAGGTCTGTCTCCCTCATGGAACTTTTTAGTCCACAGAAGGCATGGAGAGGATAACTGTCCACATGGGGTAAAGGAAGTCACCTCCGGTGGCCCTTGTCCATTCAACCTTTATTGGATTCTGACAATGATTCTTTTATTGGTTAAAGAAAGGATTTGCTTTACCCCAAACTGACCTAAGATACTGTGAGGCAAGGCTTAAGAACGGTTCAAGGCTCAGTGTAAAGCATACCTGAGCCTGATCTTGACTCTGAAACATACCAGCTGTGGATACTGAGCCTGAGTCCTCTCTGCCACACGAGGAGGAACATGACCTTCCCAACTGTCCACTGGGAAGAGTCAGTGAGTTAATGTGTTAGGTGCTAAGTAGTGTCAAGTTCAATTTCAGAGACCCTCCTCCTCTTCCTTTCTTCTTTTCATTCATTGTGCTTTTCTCTGTTCTTTCAGGATCTTTCCAACTGATGGTCCACGGTCACAAGAGGGTCAAACGGCATGCCAGTAAGAGAACGAGCCATGTGAGGGGGTCAGCCAAGCACAACATCCTCACGTCTGAAGTAGACACCGCTGGTTTCCTGATTAAAAGAAATTTATCTCCCCAGATACTCAAGGGGCCAGGTCCTCCATGTCAAGCTACATAAATGTTATTAGAGAGAGAAGCCTGGAAAAATTGTACCCTAGTACCAATAAGACTGGGCACAGATAAGAAGAGACAAGGATTTTGTTGAAGAAATGAAGGTTAAACTCCAGGAAACTTTCCTGACAGGAGAAAGGGTGATGTATTGTCATGGATATGACTGGAAGAGGTGGTGTCCTCCCCAGGAGGGTTACAATGTAAGGTTCACATACACGGACTGAGGAGAGTTTACCAAAAGGAGATAGGGGCTGACTTTCTGAGGCACTTAACCACCTGAGCAGTCTGTCAACAACTCTTCAAAGACACAAAGTCATGGCTCTTATCAACCAGGGAACCATCTAAACTTATTCACTTTGCAGATAGATTAAAGGTCCTGGAGGCCCCAAGCCCAGAGAGTGGCTGAGGCTGAACCAGCTAGAAGGCACATTCCCTGACTTCTGGCTCTTTATGTGGAAGGCAGAATCCAACATGGCCCCCAACACTCCCTGCCTCCTGGTATTCACACCCTTGCATAATCCACTCATCTCCAGCATGGACTTAACTGATTTATGTCTAGTGAATAGAATATAGTAGAAGCAATGGGATGTTACTTCTAAGATTAGATTGCAAAAAAAATTAGGTTTCAGTTTTAGACCCTTTTCTCTCTCTCCCTCTCTCTCTCTCTCTCTCTCTCTCTCTCTCTCTCCAGGGATTCAATGATTAACACAGGAATCGTTCCATCTAAACTGGCACTTTGGTAGGAGAGGGAAAAATGATGCAGGGCTAGATGTCGCCTCTGAGGTGGGGTTGGACGAAGGTGCTCAGTAAGCAACGAAACTCTCTGAATCTGGAACTTCGCGGGCAACATCCCCATGCACGTACGTGACTTCACTTTCCCCATCCCCACTCTAAGGACATAAGTCATCTAGTGTCTAAGCTGCTGTCCTCAAAAGTAGCACCCCAACCGTTTGCTCAGTAGCCAGAACAATGAAAGCAGCCCAGTCTCTGCTTCAGCTGGATGAGGGAGAAAAGCTGGGGGTTGGGTTCACCAGCTGGGAGAGCCATGTTAGTCTTTTGGCTTTGTGCTCACCCTGAATGACAAAGCACCGGCAACTGCGGGGCTGCCCCTGAGGCATCTGACCTTTTCATCCCTGGGAGTCTGTGGTCTTAAGGGAAGAATGACATAATGGCCCTCTGTTCTTAGCAGGGCTAAGCTGGGCTAATGAGGGAATTGTGAAAGCCCTGGGGTGAGCAAGGGTCCTCTGGAGGTCAACTTGTCCATTCTCCAACCTCCAGGAAGGGCAGCTAATTATCAATTTAGTAGGTCAGAGATACAATGAAGAGAAGGTGAGTCTGATCTCATGTCAGATGTAGGGTGTACAGGAAGGGAGATTCTAGTTTGTTTGGTCAATAATCTGGTACTTCATGTCCGCAGCCGTTCTTCCTGCCTCTGTTTTCATCAGTGGGTCCCTGTGTCAGCCCGTGTCTTCTTATTCTGTCTGCGGTTCAGTTGATTCTGGGGACGAAAGCCTTAATACCCATTAAATAATTGCTTTTGGCCTCTGCCACACTCATGCCTTTTCAGATTTCTCTTTATCTCGAAGATTATCAGGAAGAACAGAATTTACCTTCCTCACATCTGGGCAAGGCATACACGGTGTGGAGGTGACGGCAAATATAGAAATTAGGAATTCAGGAACGTCAGTGCTGGAAGGGTCCTCTGGTTTTAAGCACCTCTCTCTGCCACTCTGAACTCTCTGAAGAGTTGGGGTGACTGAAAAAGCTCTGATGAGGCGAATCATATGGAGAAGCTCACCCAGGTCAGGGTAAATCAGAGTCCAATACCTCGACTTTTGCTTTCTGGTCTCATGGTCTTTCCAAAGTTTTGAGTTTCCTAGGCCTGGAATATATACAAGATACGACTGCTTGTTTTTCTAGAGAAGAAAAAAATCCTATCCCTAAAAAATACAGAAGAGTTGAAAATCTCTTTGGGTTCATTAAACAGGCTGTTTTAAGGTTTCTTGAACTTCAAATAACTCTTGCCAAATAACATTTTGATGAGTTAAGTGTAAATGAATCAGAAACATATGGATAAAATTTCCTTGAAAATACACAAAGATTTCAGAATCAAGAAGAGTCACACTCACCCCCAGCCCATCCCTTTCCCCTTCGGCTCAGGGTTTGGGTGTTGGGAACTTCCTCCCTAATGTGGGCTCACTGATGGGACTGCCCACCCACTGGCCACCCAACATGCTCCAAGCTTCTCCCCTGGAATTCTGCCTCATCTCCTGTGGCTTAGTGGCCCAGTGGCTGGTGTGGGCTAGGAGAGGAAAGGCCAACTGGTGAGAGAGACAGATGGGAGAAAGAAGGGAGACACAGGGAGCAGGCAACCCAAGTGCTTAGAAAACCAGCGGCGTGCTGTGTGCAGGGAAGGATGGCATTTGTGGCTACAGGCTGGCTTCAGACTTGGGGCTCTTTGAAAGCAGTTCATAATGTTTTCTTTCTTTCTAAGCAACAGGAAACTCTTGATCCATGCTCAGTTTTATGTTTTCCAGGTTGCTACGGTTTTTTGGAGCTTGCTTCTAAGTCTCTGTAGGGTCTGGGATAAGCAATGCTGAATTCTCAAGATGAGGCACTTATGAATGGAAATCATGCCTCTGGACTGCCTCAGCTTCTAGAAGCACCTTTCGCTTGCCTCCTACAAATTCACGCTGTCTTCCTGTGCCAGCAAAAGTGGCCCAGATTAGGTAGGATGACCTCTCCGTGTACCTGGGATTTCCGCAGCCCAACAGCTTCCTGGTGTACAGTCCCGGAGCTGAGCGATGTCTGCAGGGTGGTCCAGTTCCCTCTCTCTTCCTGCCCTCCTTGTCTTTGCTGGTTGGCTGTTGCCCTGGCAGAACCGGTAGGGGTGTCTAGTAACAGACTCCATGCAGAAGGGGTGAACGGTCCTCATATTTTACTCTTCACCTTACATGCTTAGTTTATGTTTCCCCAAAGCATCCCTTGAATCCAGGATTGGGGGGGCAAGAGTTGATGTGTGAGGTGATTCCAGGCAGCATGGTAAGGAAGAGAAGTGTGGTGGGGAAAGGAGGAAAGTCAGGAAAAGATATGTGTGTTAATAAGCGGGTTGCCTGCGTAGGCAACTGGTTTCAGTCATGATACGGACCCTCTGAGAGAGACTCATCTCATGAGGAAGCCAGGCTGTCACCCCTCACTGGTTGCTTTCAGAGCATTAACTCCCTAGAGCTTTTGGCCAACTCTATGTATGGACAAATCAAGTTCCTGAAGCCACAGAAAGCCTTGGGACAGAGAGATGATGGTGACTGAGCTAGGAAGCTGTTGGGAGTATGGCCGGCCTTTGAGAGGAAGGAGGGAATATGATCAGGGCTTGGTCATTTCCTCCTACAAATACTTGGATATGCCCCCACTCCCCCCTCTCTGTGCCTTCATACTGACTCCCCTCTGGTTCAAGTTTTGGATGTAGGAGGGAAGAGGTCAGTAAAATAAAGGAGGTGCCGCCCCCCACCCCTCGCCCAAGCATTTGTTTGTGGGTACCAGACAGTCAAAGGGGTAAATGTGTGTTCGCAGTGCCTGCCAGGCTGTGGGGCAGAGCTTTTTGCCCAAGGGTGGCCATGCTCACAGGCCCCATAGATCTGCTGAAAAATAGAGCAGAGACTGACCTCTCCTACCTGCCCTGGGCTTAAGTATGTCAAGCTTGGCACAGTCATCTAAAACCTTGCTTTGGGATCTTTTTATTTTCCCTCCCACCCTTCCTGGGAACACTGGTCAGCCTCAGAGCTGGCCTGTTGCTCTGAGAGGCCCAGGGAAGAGGAAGAGAGAAAAGTGCGCTAGTGCAATCAAATTGAGACCGTCTGATGGGGTAAATAGTGTTATGCCAAGAGCCGTAGTTAGGTGTGTTACACGTTCAGAGAGCACAAGAAAGGAGAGATGTGGGACAGCGAGACTGAAAGCTGTGAGATGGAAAGTTTTATCTTTAAGATACTCTTGTCCAGATGTGATGGCTTCTGAGAGCCTTCCTGTCCTATAAGCCTGAAGTGTCTCTATCAACCAGCATTGAAGTCCTATTTTAAGGCCATCGCATCGACCCATTCTTTATTCCTTCAATATCGTATCATGCCTCTTAGCCCTATAAAAAAAAAGCCAAAAGGTTTCAAAGGCTAGAGGAAGCTTCACCCTTCTTCTTGAAGGTGACTTAGCTGAGTGGGTGGGTTGGCAGTGGGTCCTAAGGAGGATTTCCGTCAGGTGAGCTGCCCTTGGCTCTGGGTTATTGGGACAGAGTAGGAAAAGGAGTAAGAAAGGAGATCATCGGGAGCGGGGTGGGGAAAGAAAGGATGGTGGCGTGCTCATGCCCTCCTCCCTCTCCTTCCCACATGATTCACGCCGCCATCACTTCCCATCTATGACCCCTGGGCTCACAGCCATCCCGGAGACTTTTCCTGTCCAGCTCAGCTGGAAACAGATGCAGACTGACAGATGTCTCCTTCAGGAACTAGGATCTCTTCACACCCATCCCAGGGCAGCCACTCCCTTCTAGGCCGGTGGAAAGAACAACACTTCACAGATCTTCCCCAAGACACCCGGCCTGGGGCCCTGCGGCCACTCCAGCATTAGGCATCATCCTCCCAGCTCTCACCTCCTGCCTCTCACACTCCTCCATCTACCCCTGCGGTGGCTGCCCTCCCTTCTCATGGAAGCCCCTTGCCTGCACTTCCTTCAGTCCTGTTGGCTCCCAACGTCTTAGTGTGACTCCCTGCCGCCAGGTGCTCTCCTGACCTCTTCACGCACTCGTCTTGCTGGAATGATTCGGGTAAGGGAGTAGTACGTCCTCTCTGGAGGCTTCTTCCACCGTCCAGTGCACACCCTCTGCCTGTTCCTCCTCTGTTCGCAATGTCCCCCCCACATCTCAAGGTGGCCATGGGAAGCCAACAAGACCATCTGGATGAAAGTGCTTTGGAAACCACAAAATCTCCAGAATTAAAATGAATTGCTCAATCCATTTTGACAGAGAAGAAAATGTAGGTTCTAAGAAGTTCTCCCATTCTGTGGTGGACAGAGGACTAGGCTCTTTCTGGTCCACGGTGCTCGCACCTTACTGTGCTTGGAACGCCCGGAGGAGCTGGGTGAAGAGCAGATCCTCGGGATCTCCTAAGAAACTCCACCTGGTGGGTCTGAGGAATCTAGACTTAAAACACAGGTCCCAGGGGGACCTGATGCAGAAGGTCCTGTTAACCAAACTCTCACCAAGGCTGTCTGACTTCTGACCTGGGGCTCTGACCGTCACCCACCCACACCTAGGTCAGCCTTGGCTGGATCCCTGCATGTACATTTCTCAGTCCATTTCCTACTTTCCAAAGGACTCGGCTTGGGGCTCAAGCTTATGAACTAATAGTGAGGAAATCATTGGTGGCTGGCTCCTCAAACACTAGCCTCTGAGACTCTGGAGGGTGAAGTCAGAGTTCTCAAGGTAGGTGTAGGCAGAGCAGTGAGGAGAAGGTGCCTGGCCCCCAAGGAAGCCCTTCTGAGCACAGACGACTGAGAGTCATCGACACTGTCCCCTAGGCCAGCTGAGAGGGGTAGGGACACTGACAGCTGCTCCCTCCCTGTCCATACCCATCCTTCCCAGGCTGTTCTTTACCTCCTGCTTTCCCCGGATTCAGTGTTTCCACCTAACACCCATATACGGGATCTTCCCAGGGGTTGTGTGGCACTGTTCCTTTCTCACCTGTGGGATCTTACCCTGAATGCCTCAGGGGCTCCCCAGAGCAGTGGTGGGGCCTGGAAAATCTCCCAGTGTTGGCAGGAAGTCAGTTCTGAGACATGTGCAGGGAAACAGCTGGATGAAGTTGTTGTGAGCTGATACCGATAACGTGATAGAGATTGACAGTTCTCGAAGGTGAGCTGGGTCCAAGGCAGAGGGAGCCCTGAGGGAGACAAACAGCTGGGAGGACCAGCCATGGGAGGGGTGAGACACTACAGTGGACAGTGATGAGGCAGATGGGAAGAAGGGGGACCTGAAGCTGGGGTTCTTGTCTTGGTCCTTCAGGAGCTGGCTGTGTGTCTCCCAAATGATACCTTACTTCCTGGGGCCTCTGCTTGACTGAGGGGGTGGGGGGGTTGAGATAGCATGAGCACCAGCTGTCCAGGACAACACATCTTTAAAGAAAGCTGATGGGCCATGGGGCACCTGGTTGGCTCAGTTGGTTAAGCAGCTGGCTCTTGGTATCAGCTCAGCTCATAATCTCAGGGTCATGGGATCGAACCCCACGTCAGGTTCTGTGCTCAGCATGGAGTCTGCTTGAGATTTCCTCTCTCCCTTTCCCTCTGCCCCTCCCACCCTGCTCATGTGCTCTCTCTCTAAAATAAATAAGTAAATCGTTTAAAGAAAACTGATGAGCCTAAATCAAGGCTTCTCAAACTATTTTCTATGGAGAGAGGTTTCTGCTGCGAGAGCATTCCTCCGAGGAGCTTGAGAGGGGTGGAGTCTTGACCACAGTCACTTGCTTTCCTGCTTTCAGTCATCCCAGGGGCTCCTTGGGGGGAATTTCTGGGTTTTTCCTGAGCTGAAGAGGACCTTTGATCTGGTCCAGTGGTTTTCAGTGAGTAAGCACACCATGACTCTCCCCCTGGCTGTGGTAGGTCAGCCAGCCAGGGATGGGGCAGCCATTGGTGGTCCAAAGGCCTGAGGCATGGAGGGCTTCAGGGCGGGCCAGGCTCATGAGTTGGCTCAGAAAGTGGGTGTCCATTTAGTGTTTCCGGAGCCCCAGAAAATACCCCAATGGCACACAGTGTCTGAGATTCTGAGTTTTTCACTGCTAGGCATAGTACCATGACTCATAATTTCTTATTAGATGAGCTAATGAACACATTTGTTTATTTACTGGGTCCTGATGACTTCCTGTCTGTGAGTCCTCAAAGAAAAACCTTTGTGCTGTAAGTTGCTCCAGCCGACGTCTTAGCTGGGCTTAGCTTTTCTGGTCCCTTCCTCACCCTTCTTTCTAGGCAGCTGGCTTGGTGAGAGGTTCTGGGGAAGAATGGGAGACGTGCAGTGGGCCAGGGACTAGGGGCAGAAGAGCGGCAGGCAGATGGGAGGGGCACGCTCTTCAGCAAAGGCACGTCCCTTTACGGACAACTGGGAGACGTGCTGCCAAGATGCCCCTTTTGGGAAGGGCCCGCTGCCCACCTGCGGGAGCATGGTCGGCAGTTTCCAGCTGTCATCTCCATCAGGGTCAGCTTCAGCTGCAGGGAACGGTTTCGTCGAAGGTCACGCAGGGGTTCTCGCCTCCAGTGACTGAGCAGGATGGGGTACCCAGGCTGGGCCAGGGCTGCGTCACCCGAGACCACAGGTGAACAGCTGTGCTTACTCAGAGCCCCCCATCAGCTTGGCCAAGGCCTTGTCAGGCTACATCGTAGTTCAACTTCTTCCTCCACCCGTTCCTGTATGGTTCTCCCCAGGGGTACTTCAGAGTCCTGCTTCAGACCCAGTCTTGCACCTCAGGTGGCTTAATGCCCCAAAGGGCAGTAAGGTGGGTGTGCAGCCCTCCAAAATACCTCCTGACAAATTAAATCAATAGCAACCAGTATGTGCTGATTGGTGGGATGTTGATCAGAGTCTGCCGTCTATAAGTAGTCAGCTGCCCGGAACAATAGCATCAATCCCATTCCTGCCTCAGGGCCTTTGCACTTTCTGTTCTCTCTGCCACAGATGCTGGAGTTTGTGCCCAAATGTCACCTTCTCAGACAGATCTTCCTCGATCCCTTAACTGAAATGGTCCTTCGTCTATCTCTCAGGCATTCTATTATATACCGTGTTGTTTGTTATTTTCTGTTACAATGTATAGCAAAGATATTTTTATATCTTGTTTTTGGATGTCTTTGAATACTTGTTTTTTAGTGCCTATCCATCCCCACTGGAACATAAACCCCATGAAAGCAGGGACCTCTCTATCTCGTTTGCTTCTGTGTCCCCAGGACCTTGTGGGGTGTCTTAGCAAGTACTTCAATAAATAATGAATAAATGAATGAATGAATGAAATGAACAAGTATTTATTGAGCAAAACAACAGAATCTAGCTAGAACTTAACAATATTTTGTTTCCAGTATATCAATTATTGCTTTTCCCTTCTAGTGAATTGATGCAGGTTTTTACTCAGAACACGGGTAGACAAACTTTTTCTGCAAAGAGCCAGTTTGAGTAAATATTTTTGCCTTTGCAGGCCACAAGGGCTCTATTGCAACTGCTTACCTCTGCTGCTGGAGTGCAGAAGTAACCATAGAAAATATGTAAATAAACAGGCCGCATTACAATGAAATAGTATTTGAAAAAGTAGGTGGCTGGCCTGATTTGGCTGACAGGCCATTGTTTGCTGTCTCTGACTGAGAATAGTAATATAACATTTCCTATAAAGTAAAATTTATGGAAGTAAAGAAAGGAAGTCTATTGAAATAATAGTATTACCTAAATGGCTTTACAGAAACCATATGCAAATTCCCGAAGTTGGAGAGAATTCAGTTTTAATTTCTCTTGCATCATCTGTGGCCACAGCCATGGGGTGAAGGAAGCTGAAAGGGAGAAATCCTTTTAATTTAATGTGGCCGAACCATGGGAGGCTTAGATAGTCCCAAGAGCCTGCCAGGACCAGAGTTCTGCTTTCTCTCCTCTTGCTGTTTTCCTATACCCGTTCTCCCCCTACCTCTGCTCCCAGAGCTGGGGGCTGTCATAAAATGTTCCTGCTTGGGGAAATTATCCTTCCATGAGCTTAACCTCAGGGCCAGGGTTGGTCAGGGCCACACTTACCTGTCTCATAAATATACCCTGAGCCTTCGCATGAACATGGCAGGGCACTGAGAAGGTGGGGGTGGCAGAAGGCGACAAGGTCAGTCTGAAATTCCTGAGCCTCTGGGAATAAGAAAGGCTGGGGGTAGGCCGGTGATGGGTAGTAAGGAGGGCACGTATTGCATGGTGCCCTGGGTGTTATATGCAAGTAATGAATCATCGAACTTTACATCAAAAACTAGGGATGGACTGTATGGTGACTAACATAATATAATAAAAAATTATTATTAAAAAAAAAGAGAAAGGCTCAGATCTACTGAGTACTTACCATAAATCAGGGCTGTCCTAAGCACTTCACGTATATTAACTGATTTGGTCATTAGTCATCATCTAATATTAATTATGCTATTCCCATTTTACAGATCAGAAAATTGAGGCATAGGAGCCTAAGTAAACTGCCCAAGGTGGTTCGGCTAGCAAAAGGCAGAGTCAGGAGTGTAACCTGGACGGTCAATGCTCGAGTCCACGCTGCTCATGTATTTATTGTGATGCTCGGAGTCTCTGGGCTACATTCTCTAGTCCTCGTCCGTAGGTTCTTTTGCTTTTTTTAATCATTTATTATTTTTTTTATTGAGGGGAAAGTCATA
Organism: Ursus maritimus; assembly: GCF_017311325.1. Taxonomy (NCBI): domain Eukaryota; kingdom Metazoa; phylum Chordata; class Mammalia; order Carnivora; family Ursidae; genus Ursus; species Ursus maritimus. The sequence goes on along the minus strand of NW_024423343.1, from coordinate 20,168,267 downwards.
TAACATAAAATTAACCATCTTCAAGTGTACCCTTCAGTGCCTTTAGTGTGTTCACAATGTCGTGTCACCACCACCTGGCTCTAGTTTCAATACCTTCCATCAGCCCAGGAGAATGTCTAAGACCCATCAAGTAATGACTCCCTTTCCCACCTCCCCCGTCCACCGGCCCCACTAATTTGCCTTCTGTCTCTATGGGTTTGCCTATCCTGGATGTTCCGTCTGCAAAGAATCTTTCGATACGTGATCTTCTGTGTCCAGTTTCTAGCATGTTTTCATCCAACTCAGAGCAAGTACGTACTTCGTTCCATTCTGTGCCTGAATCATTTATTGTGTGGGGTTTTTGTTGTTATTGTTTGTTTGTTTGTTTTTACCACAATCTGTTTATCCATTCATCTGTTGATTGGCATTCGGGTTGTTTCCATCTTCTGAAGGTTGTGAATATTCCTAGGATGATCCTGTACGAACAGCTATTTATTTGAGTACCTGTTTTTATTTCTTTGGGGGAATATACCTATAAGGGAATTGCTAGGTCAGATGTTTCACTTTTTCAGGACCCATTGGCTTTCCGCAGTAGCTGTACCATTTTCGGTTCCCATCAGGAATGTATGAAGGTTCCTCCTATGTCTCTACATTCTCTCCAACCCTTGTGATGGTCTTCCTTTTTTTTTTTTTTTTTCCATTATGGTAGTCATCCCACTGGGTTTGAACTGGTATCTCCTTGTAACTTTGATTTGCATTTTCTTAATGACCACTGCTGCTGAGCATCTTTTCATGTGCTTATTGGCCATTCATAGACCCTTTTTGGAGAAATCTCTTTTCAAGTTCTTTGCCCATTCTAAAAATTGGGTTGCTTTCTTCTTGTAGTTGAGTTGTAAGTGTTCTTTATATTCTGGATCTTTGACCCTTATCAGATAAGTAAATTGTATTTTCTCCCATCCTTTAGTTGCCTTTTTACTTTCTTGATAATATCCTTTGATGCTCAAATGTTTTTAATTTTTGTAAAGCTCAATTTATCTATTTTGTTTTCTTTTGTCCTTTGTGCTTTTCGTATTAAATCTAAGAATCCGTTTCCAAATCCAAGGTCATGAATATTTACCCCTCTGGTTTCTTCTGATGGTTTTAGTTTTAGTTCTTATATTTACGTATTTGTATATTTCTTATATTTAGGTTGTCAATCCATCAGCACCATTTTCACATATTTCTAGTGCCGAGAAGGTGCCCTGTGTCAGGGCCAGCTCCGTGAGTGTGTAACCTCAGTAGCTGTGCAGGGCCCTACACTTAGGAGACCTCCATGCTTGGTTGAATGTTCTGCTATTGCTGTGTTGAAATTCTTAATTTTTGAGTATGGGACTTTACATTTTCATGTTGCACTGGACCCAGGTAATCCTCATCATCCTCTTTCCATGGGTATAAGTCTTTCAAGGCTCAACTCAAGTCCTACTCGAGATAGTCTCCCTTCCTCAATTTCCGTTGGAGTTATGGCCATACACACCACTCAGTTCTTAGTCACACGGAGCACCCTCTGCCTTTGCTGGCCTCTTACGTTCTGCGCGTGGAAGTTTTGCCTCTCCCACCTCGGTTATGAACTCACTGGCTCATGGGGAGAGGCCATTTCAGCTGGGCACGAGGATGTGGGCCAGAGGATTATTTACAGGCATGTTGCATCTCTCCTTCCCAACTGCAAGTTCCTTTGTTTATCTTGGTGTCCTCCCAGCACACCAAGCCTAGGCTCTGTCAGGTGGCAGTTCAATAAACTATGGCTGGCCTCTTTCTGCTCTTCCACCCTGTCTGTCTCTGACCAGGTGGCTTGGCTCTACCCAAGGTTTCTAGAATGATAAGCCAAGAAAGGATCTCAGAATTCATCTGGGCAAATCCATCTTTGGATGAAGAGGTCTCAGAAAGCTCTAGCGTCTTACTCAAGGGCACACAGCTCATGGCGGCCCAGCAGGGAGTGTAGGACACTTTCCTGCTCACTTGCCTCCATTCCTTCATGCTTTCCTCTTTGGACAGATGTAGACCCTTCCTGGGACTGCAGATGGGAAGTAGATCTTTCCCCATCTGAAACAGTTGACTGGATTCTCTCTGAGACCAGCAGTCCATCAACCCCATTGGCTTGTGGCTTCCTCTGTGGAATGGCTCCCTGGAGAACCCCTGAGAAGCTCCAGGAACCAGCTGCCTGTCAGCCACCTTATTAAATTGGTTTCCAGATGTCTCCACCTCAAATTGAGAAAGCAGGAGGAGGGTGAGGGGCTGGGCGTTTGTCTGTTAAATGAAGTTTTCCGGGTCTGTAATAAATAATGTAGTGCACTAATGGAGCAGGTGGTCTCCTGAGACGTGGTGATGCCCAGGATGTCCTGCGTGAGGTCTATGTAAGGATGAGAGAGGCCAAGAGGAGGACAGATCAGACCATTTGGGGGCAAGGACAAGAGAGAAGAGGTAGATGGACAGAATGTTGGAGACTGAGTGGAGGTGGAAGTGTCAGAGAGAGACAGGACAGAGAAAGAAAAGGGAGCAAAAAAAAGAGAGACAGGGACAGAGGGCCAAAATCTGTCCTCATGTTGACCTGCCAGGGTCTGTCTGTCTCCTTCAGAACAGCTCCCTCTGTGCAAGCCTTGTGCTGGGGCTTTGCAGATAGCAGTTCTTTTATTTTTTGCAACAAACTCATGAGGTAACTGCTACGATTATGCCCATTTCACAGACAAGGTAAGTAAAGCTCAGAGGATGGAGGGAACTTACTCAAAGTCACACAGCGGTAAGGAAATCTGCTTCTTACATTGTGCCATTAACCCTCCCACTTGGTGGTCACATGTGGGGGAACGGTCTTTCCAGGCCGAGCTCATTCCACGGATGAGCACGGAAACCATAGCTGGTTGGCACTACCTAAACCTAATGTCATCCTTATGGAGAATTCTGAATCGGTCTGCATGCGGGCACAGGGAGAGGGCACAGAGCGAGAAATACGAACACACCCTCCTTCTAAGCACTTGTCCTGAAACACGTGGCACAACCCCTGCTGGACAGACTTGGTTTCCTCCAGCCCATGACGGCATCCACCCGCTGAGGTGCCTCTTCCCGCCTTAATCCCTGCAAGGGAGCATTTATACACATGGGAAACTTGGGTGCATGGGCTTCCTGGGGCTGCCATCACAAATGATCACAAAAAAACCAAAGACAGAATTAATTACTACAAAATTGGTGGCTTTAAAACAAAACAAAACCATGAATTTATTCTTTCATGGTCTGGAGGCCAGAAGTCTGAAAACAAAGTACAGGCAGGACGGTGTTCCCTCTGAAAGCCCTAGAGAAGAATCCTTCCTTGCCCATTCCTAGCTCTGGTGGCTTCCACTGATCCTTGCTGTCCCTTGGCTTGTAGCTGAATCTCTCCAGTCTCTGCCCCCATCACTTGCCCTCCTTCCTTGTGTCTCTGTCTCTGTATCCAAATCCTCCTCTCCGGTCTCTTACAGAGACACCAGTCATTGGAGCAGAGGCTCACCCTAACCCAGAATGACTTTATCTTTGATTACATCTGCAAAGATCCTATTTCCCAATAAGGTCACATTCACAGGCACTAGGGGTTAGGACTTGAACATATCTTTTTGGGGGACACAATTCAACCCTACTACGGTGAAGATATATGGAATGTATAGGTGATAAAAAGATAAGAACAGAAGCAAAAAGGACAAGTGGGTGACATGCAAGTGTGTCAAAAAGGACAAGTATGTGAGGGCTCAGGGTTTCCCTCAAAAAAAATGGAATTTTAACTAGGTTTATACCTCTTGCCTAATTCTTGGTTCTTTCTCCTCATGTCCCACATGTTGCTACCGGCCCTCCCTTGCGTCTCGGACACCGTCCCTTTGCTTTGACAATACCACTGTACTTGGGGGTTGGGTGCTTCTAAAATTGTTTGAAATTTACAAAGGGACACCATATTTGAGGTCAATATTCTGTTTTGCCCAGAGAGGCAGAGCTGACTCTTGTCTCTTAGCTTGGGTTCATCTCCTAGATCAGAGCTACTTGCCCAGCTGGTATGGAAGGAATGTTGTGAAAAGTGTCCTAAAATGAAATACGAGATCCCACTGAATTATCAGCAGGGTTGTGTGTTAAGGGGAAGCTCTGGGTGTCTGATTCTCCATAGACATTGGGCTCACGATGCCTGCTGTCCATGAACTCTCCTTAAATCTGAGCTGATCCTCCAGTGTTAGGACTCTTGGTGGCAAGGGATAGAAATATATCACCAATTACTTTTTTGTTTTCCCCAGAAGGCATCTGGTGGCTCATGTTACTGCGTATTCCAAGGAGTGGTCTAGCTTCAGGCAGAGCTAAACCCAGGAGTTCACTGACATCATCAAAATGCTGTCTCTCTCTCTCTCTCTCTGGCAGCAAAATGCTCCCATGGGTTCCAGAGAAAGAGAGTACCTAGCACATTTCAGGAAGTGACTCTGTTAGTCCACCCTGAGTTCTACAGATATCACTGGTACGATCTCATGGCCAGAAGGAAGAGACTCTCTGATTGGCTAGGCTGGAGTCACTAACCACAGTGGAAGAGTAAGGATGCCCCAGCGGCGGTCACAACAAGCCCTGCCAATCTCAATGGCTCGACACAATAGAAGTTTACCTGTAAGTCACGTATGTTAAGTCACGAGGACATTCTCAAGCACACAGGCTGAGGGGAGTTCTTCCATCTTCAACATGTGGCTTCCAGGTCACCAACAACATCAACATTCAACCAACTGACAGGGGAAGAGATACTGGACCAACACGCAAGAGGTTCTTTTCTGGGCCAGGCCCGCCTTTCATCGGCCAGGGCTTGTCCATATGCATAGACTACAACATGGTCTGAGAAGTACAGACCAGCTGTGAGCCCAACAAGAAAGGAAATCGGTTTGGTGAATGCTAACCCTTTCTGCCACGGCTTGTTATGCTTATATTATGCTGGCGGCATTATCAGAGAGTGAGGGAGGAGTGGCTTCCCAAAGGAAGGGATTCAGAATAGGTTTGTAAAAAATATCCTTCGATCTAACTCACGGGGTGATTCAGACCTGTCTGACCTTGCTGCTTCTGGCTATGCTGGTATCTGATACAGACTCCATTGTCTGTTGCTGTATGACAAACCATCCCCAAACTGAATGGTTTCTAATGAGAATTTTGTTACAGTTTTCTCATATTTCATGATTTTGGTGGGTGAGGAATTTGGGCAGGGCTCAGCCGGGTGATTCTTTTTCTTCACAGGGTGGCAACTAGGATCACTCAATCGTATTCAGCAGGAGGGTCTGGGACAGCCCCCCTTTTGCGGCTGGTGCCTGGAGGAATGGCTGGAAGTCTAGGCTCAGCCAGGGAGGGGGGAGGGGGGCTGTTCCTCTCCATGTAGTCTCAAGCCCCACAGCAGGGTAATCAGGCTTCTTCTGTGGTGGCTCAAAGCCACTCCATGAGTGTTCCAAGAAACCCAAGAAAAAGCTACGAGGCTTCTCAAGACCTAGCCTCCGAATCCCTAGGGCATCACCCCACCATGTTCTATTGTCAGGCAGGCCACGAGGCCAGTCCGGATGCAAGCAGAACGAAATGAGACCTTCTTTCTCAGTCCCGGCCAGCTCTAACGAGCCACAGATCTTGTCCAGCCACGTGACTTTCCCACGTGGGGCCTTGGAGCTCGGGAGCCTTTCCTTCTCTGCGAGAGGCTATAGGCTCTGAGCCCTTACCACCCTGCCTGCTCACAGCTGTCCGGGCCATTTTGTTCTGGCTGTTGCAGTTCCTGTCTGGAGCTGGGCCCCTGGAGGCAGGAATCTAGACTCTGAAGAGCATAAGTGAGTTCCGGGCTTCCAGGGACAGGACAGAACAAGGGGATCCCACATGGGGCTGGGAAAGGTGGGGGTAAGAAGAAGGGCGGGACCCATTTCTGGAAGTGGTATCTAGCTCTTGTCAGCAACAAATATGATAGCTGATGTCTATACCAGGCCTCATTCGAAAAGGTTTTAATTGCATTAACTTGCTAAATATTTTCAGTAACCCTATGAAATAAGTACTCTAACGATGCCCATTTTATATAATAGGGAAGTGAGGCACAGAGCGGTTAAGTAACTGGCTGGGGCTCACAGCACTGGAAAGTGAGGAACCCACGCTCAGGGCAGGCAGCCGGACTCCAGAGGCCGTGGGACCCCAGCGACACGCTCAGACTAGTAGTTACCTTTAGCACAACGAGCCTGTGGCTCCCTGTCACCTACAAGGGTGCAGCTGTCTGTCCCCAGCATTACCAAGCTGACTTACTCTCTGTGTGCATCCTGCTTGACTCTCCAGAAGTCTGCGCTAGCCAAGGATTCTTACCTTCAGTTACCTCCTTGAGTTCCGGCAATACCCATTCATTTCCCATAGTGCCCTAGGGCTCATATGCAAATGAAGTCAAATAAGTCTGGGTTACGTTATGACTAGGTTATTACAAAGCGGGGTTGTTGATGTCAAGTCAAATGAACAGGTTTATAGAGGATCCAGTGGGCGTGTGAGGCCGTGCTGAGCACCTCCATGTGGAAATCCGAGGTCTGAGTTCTCTGAGTCAGCAGGAACTAGAAACCATGCAAAACCGAGACTTTCCCAAGAAAAAAACTGCTATGGGATTCTTGTCAAGGCCTCTTGTCTCTCCTAATCCCACATCCTGACCCCTTGCTCCTCGCTGCGTGCACTTTGCATCTGCCCTTTGAAACCAATTTTCTTCTGAGCAGAAACAGAAAGTCCCAAGGGAAGAAATAGCTGGAATCTTCTGGGCATTTTCTAGGATTGGATAGTTGAGGCTATTTGGCAGAGCTGAGCACTATGGTCCTGGCGTCACGTAGGATCTGTTTGTGGCCCTCCAGCCATCTCCTTCCTCCTACAGGGATGGCAGATGGCCTGTATTTTTAATAATTAAAAAAAAAGTCAGAGGGAAATCGGGCTCAGCAGGAGGAATTTGGCACCATCCAGGCTGCACAATTGAGCTGTGAATTTGTTTGGAGATTGGAAATGGTGTCTTCCCATTAAGCATGCCTGCAGCCTCAGCCCTTCCAGGAATCTTCGAGGGCCCCACGTAATGATTTTCATCAGCAGGTCCCAGCCGGTGGGGCGGGGGGTGGGGTGGGTGGGAGATGGATGGAGGGGAGCCATTGGCAGCCTCCGGGGTCCTTGTACTCAGAGGACTGTACTTCCCAGGGGCCACCGAGGACAGTTTGTGAAACCCCTGCCCCCATCTCCTCTTAGCCTCTCCATAGCTCTGGGAGGCAGATCCCAAATGATTACACAAATCAGCCAAGAAGACCAGCCTGGGTTGTTGAGCAAAAAGAGGGGCAGCGTCCAGCTCTAAGGGGGAAAGATACGGACCTCTAGGAAGCCATGGTGGAGGTCCTATGCCCTGTTAGATTGTGCTCTGGGGATGTGGAAGGGACTGTCACTTTCTTTGTCCTCTGTTTAAAGGAGGCCTGGGGTAGCAGAGGAGGAAGGGCTGTACCCGGAATCCTGAGCCCCAACTTCCAACCTTGGCCTGATACCTCCGGCCAAGCAGGCTTCACCTGGTCATCTTTCTTTTCTAGGTCTCAGTTGCTCTATTTGTAAAAGAGCAGAAACGAATTCTAGAGCTGGAAGAGGCTGGAGAGATACTGTTACCTATATAGGACCTCATTCCCTGGGGGGACGCGGAAAAGTCTCCTAGGCAAAGGGGGCTCAAGACCGTGGGGAGGTGGCCGAAGAGGCTGGGACAGTGGCTTTGGGTAGACTGCTGACCTGCGGGTAAACATGGGCAGCGTACGATGGGCTGAGCGCACTCGGACGTGGACGCCCTGAGGTCAGCCTTTCATCCTGAACAGACCGCAGAAGAACTGGGGCCCCAGAGAACCTTTACTGGACCCCTTGACCCCCATCAGCATCCCTCCTCCCTTACTGATGTTGAGTCAGGCCTTTCTGGAGAGTGAGTGGAATCGGATCGGCGGGTGAGGAGCTGGCTGAGCAGAGGGGTCGTCTATACTGCACCGGCTCTACCCAGCTACAGCCCACCAAGTCTCAGTGCCTCGGGTTGGGGCCAGAAGGGCTGGGAGGGGGCATTCCATTCTATGGGCTGAGGAAGGAAAGAAAGCTCTCCCCATTCTCCCCTCCCCTCGATTCTGGCCTGGTCAACGCTGGGTCCCACTGACCAGCTGCCATCAGGGGCGAGTCAGCCCAGCAGATGGTGTGAGGCGGGGAGGGGACCACGTCAGCCAGCAGCACAGACCTAGCAGTGACTATGAACTTGGGGCATTTCTGTTCTGAAAACTCTTGCTCTCTCTCTCTGCTCCCTCCATTCCTCCATTATTCATCCACCTTCTGGGTTCTTTCTTCTTTCCTTCCTACCCTCACATATCCCTTCCCCTCCCCATTTCTTTCGTCTTTAGCCACCTCTCCCTCCTTTTTTTTCTCTCACTTGGCCTTTGCAGTGCGAAGTTAGAGGCAGGACCCTTCAGGTCGCCAGTGGCACTTTCTTGGTATCAAGTCTTCCTTGCTAGAGAGTCCTGGGGTGAGGGAGGAGCTCCCCGCTCTTGGTGAAAGCTGCCGCTGAACACCGATTGGAGTGCTGAGAGCAATACCGTCAGCTTTGAGCAGTGGGGCCAAGGCCAGCGAGGCCGCAGATAGGTTATCTGTGCAGAGAAGGCCAAGGTGAAAGCTCCAGGGCTCCAGGGCTTCAGTCCAGATCACAGAGGGCCCCTTGCCCTACCCACGCCTTCCCTCCTACCATTTGGAAGGGGTGTGGCCATGCCTGTGTCCATTCTTCTCCCATCCTCCCTTTTGGTCAGGACCCTGGCTGGGGCATAGGGTGTTATCTGTCTCCTCATTAAGAGCCTTGGGTCTTTGGGAGACCGGCCAGGACAATGGCAATGCTAAGAGTGGTCTCTCCTGGCTTTGCCGAGGCCCCCTCCCTCCTGGATCATGCACCCTGTGGTTGTAGGCTGCAGTCAGAACAGTCCAGACTTTGCCCCCAGGAATTTACTCCATTCCTGGTCTAGATCAAGAATCCAGAGATGCCCTTGAAGGGAAGGAAAGGAAAGGAAAAGGATTGTTCAAAGGAGCCCAGAACTCAGCTGCTCTGACTTTTCAGGACTGTCCTAGACTTCTAAGGTCCATTCTAGATTCTGAAACTACAGCCTGTCCACAGTGTTCTACCAAGGTGGGGATGGTTCATGTCTGCATCGTCCCATATGGTAGCCACTAGCCACATGTAGCTATTGAGCCCTGAAAATGTGGCTAGTGTGACCCAAGATCTGATTTTTAAATTTTATTCTATTCCAAGTAATTTACATTTAAGAGCTGTATGTGGCTGGGGGAGGGAGTATTGAGCAGCTCTGAAACATGGGGGGAACTGGTGAACAGTAGCAACCCCTTCCATGAAGAGAGCGTTTGACAAACCACTTTGACAAAGACCACTTCACGTAGTCCTCTTACTAACTAGCTCAGCTTCTGGCTCTGATAAAGAGCCCCGTAAATGGGTTCTTTTAATCCACGAAGCAGCAGCTGGATGGAGGTGTTGTTCTTACCCGCATTCTACAGATGAGGAGGGGAGACACGGGGAGATGAAGGCATTTGCCCAAAGTCGCACAGCCAGTTGGTGCCGGGACCGGATTTGCAGATGGTCCACCCGACTCCAGAGCTGTGCTTTAACAAGTATATCTGATTTTACCCCAAATTCTAAGACTTGGATTCTAATTCTGCCTCTGCCACCAGCCAGCTCTGTGACCCTGGACAAGTGGTTTTCCTTCTTCGGCTCCAGTTGGCTCATCTGTGGTAAGAGGGGATGGAAATGTCCATCCCGAGATCCTCTTTGGCTCTGGGAGTCCGTGGTGCTACTCGGTTCACCCTGGGTGGGACGTCGGGGCGGGGTCTAAGCGCACTCTGAGAAAGACACGTCACAGCTCGGGATGCCGTGACCTTCTGCGAGGACAGTGTGAGGGAAGGAGCTGGGCACTGAGGAAGCCTGGGGGGACGGGGTGCAGGTGGCCTTTGAGGTGGGTCTTGAGGCTGGGGTGGGATCTGGGCCCTCAGAGATGTGGGACAGCAGAGGGCACAGAGGCAGGATGGCCGGCCACAGCAGGAGGAGCGGCCTGTTGGAGGAAGGGGGCACTTTATGTTCAAGTGACTCTTCTGAAACCTGCCTACGCAGTGTCTCCCCACCAGCAAAGGGATAGCAGGAAACCCCAGAAAAACAAAGGTGGCGATGGAAGATGCCTGCTGCTTGTTTTGCTTCTGCCAAGAATACACTGCCTTCTTTCTTCTGAGCTGGCTCGAATATTTCCAGCTCCCTCCCCTCCCCCGGCCAGGGGGTTAGTCCCTCAGGGCTGACGGCACACTAGGCATTTTCTGCTTAGCCTGTGTGGCTTTAAACGTGTCTCAGCGCACGGAGCAGCCACCCTGCCCGTCTCCAGGCGCGCCCTCGCTGTTGTCTCAAATTGCTCAGGCAGCACTCTTGGCCTTGACCCCCCCCCCCCCCCCCCCCCCGTCCGGGCTCTCCTGCGGGGGCCGTATGACTCCCTTGGAGCGGCCTCCACCCGTGGCTCGCTGGCAGCTGCCGACACGGCCTGCCACTCCGCAAGTCAGGTTGTGACTTCAGCTAGACCTTGTGAAATGCAGCCTGTGCTTATCCACGTGGAATGAGAGACCCGTGAGAGCCACGTGTGTGCAGAGCCCTGCGGGGCACCCCCCCCCCATGAATAAGGAACGTCTTCCTTCAAGAAGCCTGTGACCCAGGACGGCGTAGCTAAGATGCCCCACCTCAAATGTCTACACGTCCAGCAGGTGAGCCAAGTGGACCCGATGCGAAATACTAGGGAACAGAGGAGATGAGCTGAATTTCAAAGGCTTGCCTGGGGACTTAGCTCCAGCTTGTTACTGCCACACCTGACCGGGGACAGAATGTGCCCCATGCTCCTTTTTGTAAAGAGAAACTGGAATCTGGATTTTCATTGGAAATGTCCCAAATTTTACAAATGGCACACTGGCCAAATAAAGCCCCTCTGTGGGTCAAAAACATGGTCGTCTTTTTCTTATGCACAGGCCAATTCCCGAAGTCGTGTTTGTTGAGTGGTTCCAAAAGGAAGGCGTGAGATGAGCCGGAAGTTGCTGTTCCTTGTTTGTGCGCGCGTTGGCTGTTACGCTGTTTCCCCATCTTCAGTGTGGGCCCAGGCCTTGTTGGTACCCCAGCAATTAGCTGGATAATTATCCCCTTGGAACTTCAATCACAAAGACGAAATCAACACAGGAGCCGTGGACACGTGCATTTGCGCACTGGGGCTGTCAACGGGGTGGACTCCTTCTACCCTCTCCCCTTTGCACCCAGGGGCAATATTGGGAAATATTTTCTTAGAACATGAAGCCTGAAGTTTCTGCGCCAAGACCCAGTTTAGAATAGGGCTTGGGACTCCCCAGAACCCTCCACCTCATGAACACACGAACACATCAGCATCTACTCCGTGAAATGCGCAGCTTTATAGTACAGCTGTGTGTTCAGGGCCACCGTAAGATTGTAGGTACCTGCGTATTGCGCTGTGTTCTTGGCTGTTGTATTAGTCAATGTTCTCCAGAGAAACAGAACCAATAGGATGTGTACATACATGTGTGTATACACACACACACACACACACACACACACAAATACATGTATGTAGAAGAAGAGATTGAAAGGGAGAGAGAGAGATTTTAAGGAATTGGCCATGTAATTTTTGGAGTTGACAAATCTGACATCTTTAGGGAGGCCAGCAGGCTGGAGGCTCAGGGAAGAGTTCATGTTGTAGTCTTGAGTCTGAAGGCAACCTGGAGACGGAATTCCTTTTACTTCCAAGGATCTCAGTCTTCTCTCCCGGGGTCTTCAACTGGTTAGATGAGGCCCACCCACAGATGGAAGGTAATTGGCTTTACTCAAAGTCTACTGATTTAAATGCTAATCACATCACATCTTCACAGTGTCATCTGGACTGGCATTTGACCAAAAAACTGGGCACCACTGCCTAGCCGAGTTGACACATAAAATTAATCATCATAGAGGAGTTGCCATCTCAGACCGAATGCTGTCAAAGTGTCCTACACAATGTGACAAGCAATCTGATACCTGAGAAAGGCTGTGGGATGGCCATGGCCAGTGGTCAAGAAGATACTTGTCCAGATAATGGTCTTCTCAGCGTTATTTCGTTTTGTTGATTTTTTTTTTCTTTTTGTCATCGGAGTTCTCAATCACAAATGGATCTGATGAGTGGCTCCAACTGAGGTAGCAAAAAGGTTTCATTTTCTGTGACAGTTTTGATCAGTTGTTGGTGGCTGCTTGGTGTGCGAAATTGTAGAGAAGCCCACGGTGACCTTAGCTCCATGGGAAAGAATGCCGTGTTTGAGTACCTGTGTCCGCAGTGCGAATGCTCACGGGGTGGTGGCGTCCGTGCTTCCTATCTGTCATTCATGAGCAAGACCAAGTCTTCATTGGAGAAGAAGGAGAAGATCAGAAATAACTTACTTTTTTATGATTTTTATTTATTTATTTGAGAGAGAGAGCGAGAGCGTGCATGAGTGAGCATGAGCGGGGGGAGGGGCAGAGGGAGAGGGAGAAGCAGGCTCCCCGCCGAGCAGGGAGACAGACTGGGGGGGGGCTGGTCCCTGGACCCTGAGATCACGATCTGAGCCCAAGGCCGACGCTTAACCGACTGAGTCCCCCCGGTGTCCCCAGAGAGAACTCAGTTTGTAAAGCAAATGGCAGCTTGATTGTGAGAAGCTGGGAGGTAGGTCTCCTTCCTCAGGGGATAGTTTCCTTAGTAATCAAGAAATATCTGAGGTGTGCCTATCAAATGCCCCGTTAGCCAAATAATGTTCTCATTTCCTCTATGGCTTCTACTATTTTTTATTAGAAAAAGTTTTATCCCTCCTCAAGGAAGCCCTCATATCATAGAACTACTGAACTACATCCTAAATTTGGACCTCCAAATTTTCCTTCCATGCGTCTTATGTGTACGAAGACTCAGTAAAATGCTCTAATCTAGAACTGAGTTGTCCAATAGGGTAGCCACTAACCCCATGTGGCTTCTGAGTCCTTGAAATGCAGCTAGTGTAACTGAGGAACTGAATTTTAAATGTTATTTAAATAAAAAATTTAAAATTTAAATGGCCATGCTTGACTAGTAGCTATTGTATTGGGTAGTACAGATATAGAACATTTTAATCATTCTAGAGAGTGCTAGTGAACAGCACTAATCTAAAAAAAAGTCCAATTTATTTATTTATTTTTTGTCTCTTCTGTTCCTACCAACCCAACTTTGCAGAGGCTTGGTACAGATAAGACTCATTTAGTGGCCTTAATTCCCAATTTCTTTTGACCATCTCCTATTTTATTTTAATGTAATTAATTTAAAAAAAGCTTTCTCTTAGTTTGGGTTTAAACCAGAGCTGAGCTTGAGGCAGGATCTGAAGAGATGTTGCAGGCAGCCCTTTCTATTTGGGGCAGGGGCTGGAAAGGCAGGGAAGCTGAGGTTGGTGGGGAGGGAGCCTTTGAGAAGAAGGGCAAAGCCAGGGTCTATTGCCTTAAGTTGAATTTTTGTATTTTGCTAGTTTTAAAATGCCAAATCTTCACTCCTGTTCCATTTCTATATTTCTTTTTTCTTTTCTTTTTTTTAAAAAGATTTTTATTTATTTGACAGAGCAGGACAGTACAAGCAGAGGAAACAGCAGAGGGAGAGGGAGAAGTAGGCTCCCTGCCGAGCAGGGAGCAGGGCTCGATCCTAGGACCATGGGATATGACCTGAGCCGAAGACAGATGCTTAACCATCTGAGCCACCCAGGTGCCCCATTTCTATATTTCTTAGTTTAAATGTCCTGATTCTTTTTCTCTCTAAGTCTGCTCATGTTTTAATGATCTTCTCTCAGTATTTGTCCACTATTTTCCAGAACTCAACTTTTTTTTATAATAATTTTTTATTATGTTAGTCACCATACAGTACATCCTTAGTTTTTGATGTAGTGTTCCATGATTCTTTATACTTTGATATAAGGAAAGGGTTTCTGAACTTCCTTCTCTGAAATCTTACTGTCCTGTCCTTCCTTTTTCTTGTGAACTTGACGGCTGTGGTAATACTGGCACTCAGCACAATATTATTAATATTTATTTATTTTAGAGAGGTGGAGAGAGACAGAGAGAGAGGGTGGGGAGGGGACATTGTGGGGGGAGAGAGAGAGAGAGAATCATAAGCAGGTTCCATGCCCCGCGTGGAGCCTGACTCAGGGCTTGATCTCACAACCCTGAGATCGTAACCTGAGCCGAAGAGTCAGACGCTTCACTGACTGAGCCACCCAGGCGCCCCTCAGCACAGTATTGTAAGAATACAGGCTTTCAACTCCAGCTCTACCACTCACACCTGGGTGATACAGATCATGTTACTTAACCTCCCAGTGTCTTGGTACCCTCATTTGTAAAACGAGGGTGGTGCTAATAACAGGACTTGCCTCCCAGGTTGTTGGGAGGATTAAATGCACGGCGGTTAGAAGCCTGCCTGGCATCGGCAGGTCTGTATGGGAAGAGTAGATGGAACTCTTCTGCGGGTTCTTGTTTCTCTTGCCTAATAGACTGTAAGCTCCTGGAGGTCAGGGGCTCTGCATAATGCCTGGTGGGTAGGAGAAATGCTGTAAATACTTGCTTAATGAACAAGGGAGAGAATCTCTGTGGTCAGATAATCACTTTCCACTTCTTTCAATTGTCCCTGCAAGAACTTCCAGATCAGCTCCACTCCTGTTTCTGTCACTCGCTGCCTCCTGTATCTTCTGCCTCTTTTGTCTCTGTTGGCTCTCCTTTTCTGAGTTTCTCTGTTAATTGTGTCCTTTAGGGGTCATGAAGTCTGGTTCCCTATTTTTAGCAAGTTCTGACACCCATTTGACTTCTGCTCTAACTTGGAAGCGGGGCCTGGGGAAGACATCCAACACAAAGCCTTTAAAAATTCCCCAAACACGAATTCTCTCTCCCTTTAGGAAAGTCCCGGGGCTGCAGACATGAGGGCATTGCTCTGTCTTCCATGACACATCTCTGGGCACTTGGGCAAGGAAGTGGGTGGGTAAGAGGTGACAGTGTCACTGGCTCTTCTTGAGGGATTGTGGTGGGGGTTGTTCCCTCCTGCCATCTTGGCTGCGAGTATGTGAAACTAAAAACAGCCTCCCCATCTGGGCTTTTATCATGTGGCTCACCTTCCCCTCCTACCATCTCCTCTCCTGGCCAAGAGGTGGTTTTGTCCTGTCTTTGGCCCTTTCTGAAATATCAAACCCTATTGCATCACGGTGCACCAACCAACAGCTTGTCCAAGCCAGGAACTGAGAGAGCATGGCAACTTCTTAAATTCCCCAGAGGTTCCTGTTCCAGAGACACACTCATAACTGTCTTGCGTCAACGTGGCCTACAGTGCGAAAGAGGAAGCTCATCGACTCACAGCCTTCTGGGCTCAATGTCCAAACCATCCCCTGGCCTGCCTGGTGGCTCCACAGAGAAGGCCTCTAATGAATTACAACTTCCCGTCAGACCCCTCCCCTAAGTCCCTCCCCCGCCCAGCTGTCTACTGTCCCCATTTCCCTTCTGGAAGCCGCAGTCTCTAAAGTGAGCAGTGAGAGGGAAGTCATGCCTGATATCTGATAAGATGGCAAGTCAAGTATGGGCTTGACTTGGCTCTCCATGCTGCCATCTTGGCCAGAATGAGGTCGTCTGGCTCAGGTGCCCGCGCTGAAGGGCCCTTTCACTTCTAAGAATTAAAGCCAGAAATACTAGATATTAGAGAGATTTTTGTCTGTGGCAAACTCCAGTTCTTTGTTCTTTCCTGCCTTTCTGCCTTCCTGCCTTCCTTCCTTTTCCTCTCCTTCCATAATTATTTCTTGCCTGGTTCTCATGTGCCAGGCAAGTGCCAAAGAAACAAAATTAAATACTGAAATAATCTCAATTCTTGTTTTCTGGAACTTGCACTAGAATAGGACAAATATACTCATAAGCAGGTAGGTATAAACGAATATGAAAGAGGACAACCATTGAGATAGGCACAGAGTGCTGTGGGAGTCCTGAGGGGCGCCTAAGCCAGGCTGTGCAGATGGCCTTTTCCTTAAAAGACAAGTGGCTCCCAAAACCTGACCTGAAGATCCATGTCATCCCACGCGAAGTCTTTTCATAGGCCAGAAGAGAAATGATAGAAATGTGGACAATGTAATATGAGTTCATGAATTCATATTTCTTGGAAAATGTTATCTTTATTCTGAGGTTCCATACCCTTTTGGGGTCACAAGAAAGGATGGTGATATTAGGTGGTAAGTACAGTCATGGCGGTAGTTATTAGTTCTGTGTCTATATATTTAGTTGATAAACTGAAAGAGGGCAATCATATATCTGTAGTCCAAAATTTTTGGAAATGTTGCTGTTCCATGAAAGCTTAAAATTTAGAAAGTGGACTGGCAACGTATAAAGCATTTCTGACTGAGGGCACCACAACTGGGTTACTGGTGTGATGTCCTGGCTTAATATACATGCTGTTCTACGCGCGGTGAACGCACAGTGTCACTCCTCCAGTACAAAGACGGTGTCACAGGACCAACACATGGACTGTGTTACTCTTATCACCCCAGTAAAAGTGATGGAATTTTCACCAAGTCTTCCATACTTTTACACCTGCTCTTCTTCTTGGCCAAAGAAGGTATTTGTGGGATGCCTTACTGGGGTAGGGGTGTCATTTGTGCCATACAATGGAAAGGGAAAGTGGTTCCAATGGGAGATCAAATCCTTGACCTTGGCATGTCATCTACCCTCACTAATGGACTGACACAATGAGTTAGATAAAGCTAGTTGCTCTAGGAACATGGCGGAAGGTGAAAGCATGTGGGCAGGGATCAGTAGACAGAAGACCAAGTCATAAGATAGTCTGCTCTGCATAAACTTGTGCTCTGCTTCTGAGACCCACTGTTTCCCGGCTGTGTAGCCCTTGACTGTCTTGCTTCTCTTTTCTGCCCTCGGCTTGCTTGTCTACCAAAAAGGAAGCCAGATGACTTTAGACGAGCGGTTCTCATACTTCAGCAGGTATTAGAGCCACTTGAAGGGCTTGTTAAAACCCAGATTACTGGGTTCTACCCTCAGAGTTTCTGATGTGGTAAATCTGGGTGGGGCCCAAGAGTCGACATTTCCAAACCTTTCCACGTGATGCTGGTGCCGCTGGTCCAGGCACTGTACTTCGAGAACCAGAATGTTAGGCACTCTTCTAATCCTTCATTCCTAAGATGCTCTTAATCATTCTTACCTTAAAGAGTTTATGATTTGATTAGCGCTTTTCCTGTGGAAGGGAAAGAGATTAATGACTTCATTTTCTTAATTTCCAATTGAAATATTAAATATTTTTTAAAAAAGATTTTATTTATTTATTTGACAGAGAGAGAGACAGCCAGCGAGAGAGGGAACACAAGAAGGGGGAGTGGGAGAGGAAGAAGCAGGTTCATAGAGGAAGAGCCTGATGTGGGGCTCGATCCCATAATGCCGGGATCACACCCTGAGCCGAAGGCAGACGCTTAACCGCTGTGCCACCCAGGCGCCCCTGAAATATTAAATATTTGTTTAGCACCTTCTGTGTACCCATGACTGCAAGACAGAGAGAGGATGGCTGTCACACTCTTCCCATCCATGCTTCCCTGACCTCTGCATTGGGCCAGAGCTTTGATTCCTGTAGGGTACTTTGCACATCAGTATCTACTATTTGTGGTCCTAGGTACAGAAAGAGTCTGGAAAATTGAGACCAACAGAGAGTGGTAAGTCCACCTCCAGTGGAAAATGATAACGCAGAGAGGCCTGTTCATATAGACACATATGAATGGATGAAGCTGTGTCAGAAGGATTGCCTGAGGATTAGCCGGCCCCAGTTTGGGTCACCGTCACCTCCTCCGTGTTCCCAGCACAAAGCTTTTGTTGAGTAATCTCATCCCACCGGGTCATGACGGGTGCCAGACCAGAAGACAAAGGCAAACGGGGCTCTTGCCACCTGCAGTAGAGCCCTGATGTGGACAGCACTGGAGATAAGCAGGCATGCAAGGGCAAAGCTTAACTCGCAAAGGTCGAACAGGAAAGTGTTTATGTTCACCACGGGCTTTGTGGATTTGGGGATTTGAGCGATGTTTTCAACTCAACCAACAACAGATTTGTATTCAGAATATATAAAGAACTGCAAGAAAATGACTAACAATGCACTTTTTAAGATGGGCAAACCCAATGAAGGATCATGGGTGCCTGGCTGGCTCCGTTAGTAGAGCACATGACTCTTGACCTTGGGGTCATGAGTTTGAGCCCCCCATGGAGGATAGACTTTACTTAAACAAAAGAAATAAAATCTCTTCCTTTAAAAAAAAATTTCACCAAATAGGATGTAGGTATGACCTATAAATAGTTGAAATAATGTGCAACTCATTCGTAATCAGAAAATTGCAGATTAATCCCCAAATGGTATACTTTACATCCTCCAGACTGGCAGAAATGAACCTGGTAATACCAAATGGTGGTGAGAATATGGAGCTCAGGAAATTCTGATGTAGCTGGTAGAGTGTAAGTTGGTCAGACCGACCAGGGGGATTGTTTTACATTATGCAGGAAAGTTGAACATGAATTAAATTTATGCCCCATCCAGCTGGTCTCTCCATATACACTTTAAGGAATCCATGGCACAGACGTAGTAGGAACATTGTACAAAGTGGGCCAGGGCGTCTCTGCTTGCAATATCTCAAGCCTAGAAACAACCAGAAATCCACCCCAAAGAGAATGGATACAAAAATTATAGGATTTTCTTATAATGTAATTCTATACATCAATGAAAAGATACATTTTCATACACATTTCAGTGTGGATGAAGCTTAAAAGCCTAACAGTGGGAAACAAAGCAAGCTCTAGAATAAATGCATATGACACTGTTTATGTGAAGTTCAAAAGCAGGCAAAAACGAAACAGTAGATTGTTTAGAGATACATAGATGTGTGGTAAAGTTACAAAGGAAAACAAAGAAGATGATGGAAACCAAGTCTGGCATAGCGGTTGCTTTGAGATGGAGAGGGATACAGTAGGGCAAGAGCACATCTGGGGTTCAAAGTTGTGGGGGAGGCTCTATTTCCTAAGGGGAGTGGGACATGCAGGTGTTTTTAATACAATTATTTTAACTGTATCTGCACCTTATGTATGCGCCTTTCATGTACATTATACTTTACAACGTAAGAAAAGCTGGTTCAGAGTGTGCTTTACAGCGGGGCTTTCTCATTGCTGGACTTTACCTCCCTGGGTCCTAGAGTCTGCGGTGATTGGGCTGTGAGTTGGAGTTTCCATTGGGGGACCCCCACATGACAACAGGCGTACACCTCTTCTCTGGGTCCATTCAGTTTTTCAGCGAATTCTCCCACCTCTTGCATGGGATGTGAATACCTGGCTTGCAGAGGTCCAGAGCTCCAGGGGTCAAGGCACGGGGCTGGAGGGGGGTGGGAGTTGGGGGGGGATGTGCAGAGTTCTACTCCCACTCTGCACCTCCGCCTTGCCTTCTTTGGGGAGGTAGTTGTGTTGGGGCGTGGGGTGGAGGAGGGGTGGAGTTTGTTCACTTCTTGTGGGCTTCGGAGCCATTGCTGTTTTCAGTTCCATGCTTCAGCCTTTCCTTCCCTGGTCCCCAAATCTCAGAGCCATTCTGATTTCCTGGGGGCCACGTGGATTTGTCTCTCACTGGCTCCCCTCCCACAGCCCATCCTGTGCCCTTTTTGCTGAGTTAGATGTCCCCCTCCATGGGTCTCCCATCTATGAGCACGCTCTTGATGCCTGTCATCCTCCGTTTGCCTCTTCCATTCCTTTGCTCCTTTCCGCTCACGTTAGGTTTTGAGAGTAAGCATGTGCATTTAGTCTGCTGCCTTTAACCCGAATTACTGCTATCAACAGCCTTCCCACGTTGGCTGATTTTCCCCATTTTACAGGGAAAGAAACTGAGAACAAAGAAAGGGGCTCACCACTTGCTGGGTGAAGACTCCACGGCGGGGTGTGAATGACTCCCCCGTGTATACTTTTCCTCCTACACTGCCTCACTCCCAGCAAGAGGGCTCCAGGGTCTCGTAACCCTTCTGGCTTGAGTTGTGTCCTCTTGTCTAACCCTTAGCCCTCCTGCTGCAGGTTCCCACGACTGCTGTCCACTGGGTGTGATGAACGAGCCGCAGCAGGGCGCTGAGGACCGCAGTGGCTCAGCCGGCGGGGTGCGCTCTCAGCCAGGTGTGTGAAAAGCAGCGAAGCCTCCCTTGGGTGCAAGCAGAGTGACCTTGATTCTCAATGTTAATGGCTTCACACAGGCAGGAAGGTTTCCTTTGGAAGCCGCAGATAGTCATCGGGGCCATCAGGCTGGTTCATACTGAGAAGCACTTGGACTGAAATTTTATCCCGTGGTGGGGGAGAGAAAGAGGAGAGAGAGCGATGGGAAAGTTGCTTCAGTTTTTTTTTTTTTTTTCTTTGACAACCACAAGTTTCCTGCACTCCCTTGGAACTGAATTTCTGTTTTGACTAAATGGAAAGTCTCCAAGGAACGAAGGCTGTCGGGGGAGCTTTCTCTCAAAAGCACCCTCTGTGGCCTTCCATCAATTCCTCTTTTCCCCTCCTTCTCTTGCCCCGCTTGGACTGCTTTCTTCTGTGCTCTCTGACCCCGTCTCCACCCCCTCCATCAGCTGTCCACGGCAAAGGCCCTGCAACCTTATCCCAGGCACTGGGGCTGGGGCACCGAGAGGCCAGGACCACCAGGGGATCCCTGGGACTGCTCAAGGGGGCAGGCCTGACAATGATTGGCAAGCAGGGGGCAGGCTGGAGGGGCATGAGCCCCCCAGTCCCAGGACTGCCGGGGCAGGTGCACGGAGCACTTCACAGCCTTGAGCCTCCTGTTATCTCCCAGTGCTTCTTCAGCATACAGGCAAGTGTAGGAAAAACGGCGGCCTTTTTAGAGTCCACAGTCTGGGTCTACTAAACTTTTGACCAGGAGAGAAAAGAGGGAAAGGAGGGAAAGTTGTTCCAGGAAACTTACAAATAAGAAGAGCAGAACTTACTTTTCCTTTAAAATGAAAACCACTTGCTCTGAACCAGAATTTCAGCAACCCTCGGCCCCAGGCCATTGTCACAGCCTCTTGCTCATCCTCCATGGTCACACAGGTTCCTTCATGCTTCCCCTGTTGCCATGGTTCCCAGCTGCCTTTGCCAGCACCAAGGAAACAACCAGCCCTGCAACATTCTTATATTTTGTTTTTAGAGTACCTCTTACAGAGTATGATAGGAAATGCAAACAAATAAGGAGAAATAGACTCTATGTTCCCTCAGGGCAAGGACCTTGTTTATTTTTAACTTTTACTAAAGAGCTTAGGGTTAAAGAATAAAGTATATTAGCATAATATGAATTATGACTATTATTGTTATTATAATATTTATTGAGAGGGTAGATGCATTAGGAGCTCTTCTGAGCACTTTGGTGCATCTTCTCATTTGCCCAAACAGTCTAATGAGGAGGTATTATTATTTTCCCTTATAATCTGAAGCCCAGAGAAGTAACATGCTCAAGGACGTATAGCTAGTAAGTTGTAGATTTACACACACACACACACACACACACACACACACACACGGACTCATGCACACACACAACTTACATTAAGTGACCTCTTGAGGGAAAAAATTCCCTGTTTGCTAAAAGTTTAGCAAGTATTTATGAAGGCCCTGTGTACCGGCCACTATACCAATGACTGGGGATCCAACGTTTAATCCAATATGGCCTCTGCCCTCCAGGAGCTTACGGTAGGAGGGGCAAGTACTAAGCACAGCTACGTCCAGGACAAGGCAGTCTGGGTGGAACCAGGTGCAGTGGAGTATGGAAGAGGTCAACGGACTTTTGCCATGGGAATCTGGGAAGGACAAATTAGAGTTCTTGTGTGAAGGGGAAAAAAAAGACATTGCAGGCAGACAGAAGGATATGAGTGAAGCTGGGAGGTATGAAGGGACACGATTGCATTTGTGTCTTTGACCCTCATGGGCTCATTATCTCCTCACTTGTAATGGGGGCACGTATGCGTATCACTAATAGTTACTTCAGATGATCGCTGCTTTGTAGGGCCTCCGTACACCATGTTGGCTGAATGAATGGAAGCATGAATAAATAAATGGTACTGGAATACTCAGAAAGAGTACACAACACTGGAAGGATGGGGTCTTCTTGGTGATCAGATTGTCTCCATTAGCTTTTGTATATTAATTGTCTAGGAGATAAATATTAAAAGTTGCTGGTTGGAAAGGAGCTTGGATCAAAGGAGCTTTCTTGACTGGCCAGGCATGAGCCCTGGAAGGTTTAGAACATGGAGATTAGTGGGAGAACAGAAGGGATATGTCGCTGTATGTGGATTTGGAGCACCTTTCCCGTGATCCTTTCAAGGCTTCTTCTCTCTGTCCAGGTGTGGCCGGCAGTACGCACGACTTTGAGTCAGGCCATTAGATCAAAGAGCGAGATTCTGTGGAAGGGCACTGAGGGGAGGAGAGAACGCTGAGTGCCAGCAGGGACAGGAGGACGGTGCCGGCTACAGGGAAGATAAGTCGATGGTAGAGAGAAGGGCGTCACTTTCTGTGATAGCTGGAGACCGAGGTTGCTCCAGGAGTGGCCGTCTCTCAGGGACGCTGGCCTGGAGTTCTCTTGTTTTTCAGAGTGAAGCGGGTACTAGGAATTTGAAAGAAGGGAACTGACGAGAATCTCTGGACTCAAAATGGCCAGGGAGTTGAGAATCATTTGCTTTGGACTAAAGATAACGACTGAACGAAGCAACGAAAGGCTTTCTTGACTGGCCAGGCATGAACCCTGAAAGGTTTAGAATGTGGGGATTAGGTGGAGAGGATTAGCATGCAAAGTCTCTGAAGAGACTCGTCTGTTATGCTGGAACGTTCTGCGTGCCTGGGCTGTGACTTGGGCACAGTCTGCACCCCTGTAAATCTCTTTGTCTTGCAGTAAAGTTATTTGTGGCATTCATGATGACTGTGAGGACTTGAGTGGGAGCCAGGAGGAGTTGGAAGTCAGGTACCCAGGACTGAGCCCTCAAGAGGGACCCCCCCCCACCAAGTTTTCAGGCAGCAAAGGAGCCTCAAAGGCTGACAACAGGAGCCTTGAGATTCATCCTACAACCTGTTCTAATGGCCTCTTGAGGCACCCTACCCTTGCCACCAATCCAACATCACACTCAACCACGTGACTTCCCTCCTCCCATCAATGCAGGAGGTGAGTAGGATGACTTCTTTGGGGGGGGGGGATGTATCTCTTGCTGCTGACACAGATCCCCGGCATGTGGACTAATGTGCCATCTTTGAGCATTAACTTTCCATCTGAGCCTTCACTAGCACCATGGAATTGGGTAAGGCCATAGGGCTACTGTCTCCGCTATGCTGCCTGAGCTTGACCCCGTGGGCTTAAATCAATTCTAAGAAACTGTATTTCAACCTATACTTCCTGGGGGGTAATGTGTTCTCCTTGTTGTTTACGAAGCACCATTGGTTCACCCTCATCCTTTCTGTTTCTTCTAATTCTTATATTTTAATATTATCCTTTGTGAAATTCATTAACATCACTGTTTTCTAGTTCTCTTTTTGCCACTAGACGGATTTCCTATTGCTGCTGTAACAAGTTACCAAAAATTTAATGGCTTAAAATGACCCAGTTTTGTCCTCTCATAGTTCTGGGGGTCAGAAGTCCTAAAATCAAGGTGTCAGCAGAGCCGTGTTCCTTCAGGTGGCTCCCAGGAAGAATTTATTTCTCTGCCTCTTCTAGCTTCTAATGGCTTTGACTCAGGCCATCATCCGCCATCTTGAAAGCCAACAACCCAGCATCTCCTGATCTTTCTCTCTCTCTCTATTTCTATCATCACATCACTCTCTGACTCTGATCACCCTGTCCCTCTCTTATAAGACCTTTGTGGTTACATTGGGTTCACCTGGCTAATCCAAGATATCTCAATCCGAAATCTGTAATTTAATCCCGCTTTACAAAGTCCCTTTTGTCTTGTAAAATAATGTATTCACGAGTTCTGGGATTAGGATGTGGACATCCGTGCAGGGCTATCATTCAGCATACTAAACTGTTAACAACTGTGAACTGAATTGTGTTGCGATTACTGGTGAGTAATTGCTGACCACAAATGATCTTCTATAAGATTAACCACCTAGTACTAAGGGACAAGTGTCAGTGGATTCTAATTCACCTTCCATTGGAGTCCCAGATACTTGACAAAAAAAAAAAAAAAACAAAAAAAAACAAGCAAAGAAGTATCCATGGTGCTCATGCTTATTTTTCCATGGCTCCAACC
Source organism: Ursus maritimus (assembly GCF_017311325.1). Lineage (NCBI taxonomy): Eukaryota > Metazoa > Chordata > Mammalia > Carnivora > Ursidae > Ursus > Ursus maritimus. Next base: position 20,143,925 of record NW_024423343.1, on the reverse strand, counting down.
TACTGTTGGGCCCTAGCAGGGAACACATGGTTATTGAAAAAATGTAAGAAAAATCAGTCCACAGTTGATCAAAATTTTGACACTTTTTGTAGAGTAAAGAATTGAATATTCTTTCTGCTTAAGAATGAATGGTCCTAGATGGATTCATGGTCACAGGAAAACTAAAAACCAAAAAACAACCAAAAAGCTGTTATTAGCAAATGCCAAAGCATGTCAGAGCCTAGTTCCCTTGTGCCCTGTGCTATGCTGATGCCTCACATTATCTCGCTTAACCGTCACCACAAACCCAGATTATGAGCGAGGTACACGAATGCTTCTTATTTTGTAGGTGAAAATACTGAGGGTCAAAGAAGTTTGCAGTTGTCTCACTGGGGCTGTTAGCTGCGGTCTATCCTGAGTCCTTGTGCACTCGGTCAGTCTGGGTCTATTGCTCGTTCTTCTCTACATGTTAGCTTCTATGGTTGTTTCTGGATCCAGCCCTTTAGTCCTCAGAGTGGGGGAGCCCCATATCTCATCCACCCCAGCTTTTCCCTTAGCCTTGCCGTCAGGGGTGAGAAAAGACCGTCACCTCAGAATGGGCGGTTCCCCGGGAAATGTGGAACTGAGAGAGCTGCCAAGGGGATCGTGCTTTACTTATCTTTTGGATTGTTCTTCCACAAGGAGCCCCTGCACCTCAGCTTCTAAGAACTCCAAGAGTCAGTGAATGAGTGGAGTTTGCCAAGGGGATGGGAATAGCGGTAGACAGTAAGAGTTTCTTAATATACGTATTTATATTCATATTTATTTAGATAGATTTCGAAGTATGTTCCATGCACTGTTGTTTATCTGCAATATGAATTTAACTCCGAATGCTGTATTTTATCTGGCCAGTCTATGGGGAGTGGGGAAAGGAAGGGAAGTTAAAATGAAATCTCTCTCTGTAGGGGAACACTTTTGAGGCATTAACAGCAGTATTCCATCCAAACCCTCTTGTCATGTTATGTTTCCGGAGGATTGAATAGTCCTGACAAGGAAACCTCTCTCTACAGCATCAACCTGGCTTCAATAGCTGGGACCACGCAGACACTTCACTGCATTAATCCACTCCGTGTAACCAGAGCCCGTGTTTGCTGGTTATTAAGCTACCCTGCCCTCCATCCTACCGCCCTTCCCCAAACACACAGGGACATAAACACACAAAGGCCTTGGCTGGAGGTGGAGAGGTTAAGGGGGAGAAGGGGCGGGGGAAGGATTAGAGTTTTATCAAAATAGCATCTGCAGAGATCTTTCCAGGATAGACATCACTCCTGAGCATGTCTATGGCCTGGGGCCAGGCCTGGGGCAGATGGGAAAACACCAGCTGGCCAGGGAAGGAGTGGTCCCTTGAGGGCAGAGGCTTCGCCAGGTGCATGGGGGGCGGGGGAGAGGACTCTCCTCCTCCCTCCCTTCACAAGGACCCCTGCCCTACCCAACTTTTTTCCTAGACCTCTTTCTGTCTCTCTTTTCTTTTTGCCTTTTTAGCCAAACTTTACTTTTCCTGCATCAGGCCACAAGAGCTCCTTTAGCCAGAATATTAACGTTGCTAGGACTCTTACATTTCATATGGGGGTCACCCGTGTCTCAGAGAAGCAGAAGCCCCTCCTGAGGTAGGCAAGCTTAAGGGTCAGGCGCCAGAACCCTGCCGCTTTGGGGATCCCTACCCCTTGGAAGCCATCTTCTCCTGTTCCCTGCCTTCACCCCAGGCTTGCTCTAAGAATTCAAATAGAAGAGTAAGAACTGAATCTTTTATTCCTCAAGATCACAAGTTCTTCTGGCTCTAAATCCTGACAGCACAGTGTCCAAAGTTCACCCACATCTTCTGGCTGCAGTGAGAGTTCTCCACTCCCTACCCTCCTTTTTTTGGTCCTTGTTCTCACAGTTTTTTCTTCATCCTTTCTGCTTCTCATGTCTACTTATTGGTAAAGGAGGAAAAAAAATCAGAGTAGCTCATTTAAGGACAGCCTATCTTGAGGTGTAGAAGGACTAAGCACAACATCAAAGGGAAGAAATTCACAAGAATGACATTGATAGATGTGATACTGTAACTTGCAAGACTTTTGTATGTCTCATACTTCCGTATAAAACACACACAGGAAATGTTTGTTACTTATATCTTTTCTATAAAGAGCTCTTACAAATTGGTAACAGAGAAACATATATAGCTAACGAAGGAATTTAAATGGCCGGTAAAAATAGAAAAAAGGTCAAGTTGAGCGGTAACAAAAGAAAATTGTTTTACAAATTGAAATCACAATGAGATGTGACTTCTCTGTGTCTAAAAGAGACAAAAATATTTTTTGAAAAGGTAATACCAAGTGTTGGCAGAGTGTAGAGAGCTGGGATTTCCAAGCATCGTAAATTACAGTGTTAAAATGTACGGTGTTTTGAAAGGGAAATGAGGCAACACATATCAAGAAACAAAAATGTCACGAAACAACAAGTCATTATTCTACTTAGAGTAATATTTTTAAGCAAATAATTAATGTTTTATGCCAAGACACCACTGTGAAGATGTTAATCACAACACTGTTTATAAGAAAAAACTTGAAATTTGGAAGTTTATGTCTAACAATTGTCTTAATGAATTACGGCGCATGAATGTGTGGGCTTTGCAGACATTTAAACTCATGTGGTAGAACAGTGATTTTTAAGCAATTCTTCGTGAAGTCCTCTGGGGCGGGGTTTTGGGTTCTGGATGGACCATTTTTGATCGGTACTTTTCTGTGTTATAAACTAGGCTTCCATGTATGATTTAATTTGAACCAAAGATTCATAGTTAAAAATAGTTTAAAAACCACTCTGGGAGAAGAGTATTTAGGGAGTTGCCAGATATGTTCTGTTCGCGCTCCAGATCCACTCTCCTTCTTCAGAGAAGGCATGTTTTGATAACTACAGTTTCTATTTGAATTATAGACTTTTTAAAAATAATGAAGAATTATGTGTGTACGCTAACCAATTCTAAGCATATTTTTGCTACATGGGTTTCTTCATTTGAAGAACACTGTTTTTACTCTGATGTTGTTTTTTACCAAAATTTGAATTCATGTTACCGTTACCCAAACTATTTTATCTTCAATGTTGGACTTCTTAACTGAATTTAAAGTATCTGCAATCGTGTCAGATCAAACTTCCAAAGTTTTAGTGTGATTGTATGAACCAAATTTAAAAATGGAGCTTTTTAAAAGAAAAAAATTCAGATAACTGATTTCCTATTTGAATTGTCTAAAAATACTGATATACAACTAGAATTGTTTGGTTGTTAACCATTTTCATTTTCAGCTACTAGAGTCCACAGATTAAAAGATGTCACTTCATTTTTTTGTTCACATACAAGAAAATCTGAAATTAAAAAAAAGCAAACTTATGTTAGAAGAACATTCATTTGATCTAAATGCAAAGTCATAAAGCGTCATTGTTCACAGGTATGTGAATAGACTCTCTATGGCTATAATGTGTAAAATTATTGTTTTGGGTCATGGTCTTTAACAAAATACCTCTTAATGAAATAGATGGCGGTGCTTCCTCACCACGTCTGTGTCTTTCGTAGTTCATGTGATTAGCAACGGGACTCTCCCTTGTGGTGGACAATAAATGTCAACAACATTATGAGCGAATTACATCCCCATCGTTAGCTTGCTTGAGAAATGGAGATTCAAAACTTAATTTTTCATTAAATGTGAACCTAAGTGTTTTAGAGGTCACTACTGGTGGAAGAGTTATTGAAAAATAACAAGTTTACCAAACAATAAAAATAAATAAATAGTTGAAGCTTCTTTTGTACCCAAAAGAAACAACAAAGTTACTGTAGCATGTTTTGTTACTCAGTGTGTATTTCATATATATGTGTATGTGTGTGTGTATATATATATATATATATATATGTATATAATCTGTAATTTCTCACCTTTTATAACCATCTTACTGGTTGACTGCTATCCATTAGCTGTGAGCATTTCTCAGTTTTGGCACATCCTACTGCCAAACGGCTGCAGACTCCAATGACTAAGTAGGGACAGCAGCACCAAAAACCTCTAACGCCACACCTGGGACTAGGAGACGCTGTCTCTGTGTGCTTGTGTCCAGGCACACTTAAAAAAAAAATTATGATTAGTGGGTACCTGGAATACTTTTCTTGGAAAGAGGCATTAACTACATTGGGTCTGGAAATGGTAGAGAAAAGAGTTAGACTTCCAGATCTAACCACATGTTCAATACACCCATATCTCACATACTACCAGATGACACCACGGCAGATACTGAAAGTATAAAAGGGAGTTTCCCAAACCCATCCTGCATGATTTCAGTCCAACCATGAATAATAAGACTTATTAAAAAGTGGGGGATCTGGGAAATGTCACACTGGATATGATAGTCAAACGACAGATTTTCTCCAGGATTATTCCAGGCAAATGTGCATGCATAGTCACCTTATCTACACCCCACCCACGCTTTGGTAAACAGTCCTTTGTGAGCAAAACCCTTCTGCACTCGTCCTATTTCAAGTGTGCCATCTGTTTCCTGTTGAGTTCCTAGCAGATACAGAGGCTGTTCACTATATATTGTTGAATGACAAAAGAAGATTACAAAGTAGAGTGACAGAATGCTCCAAATTAAGTATGCTAGGTAGTTTTATATATGTAATTGTATAGAAAAAAATTCTGGGGATATATGCATCAAAATGTCACTTATGGTTATATCTGGGTGGTAGGATTAAAAATGACTTTTTTTCTTTTCTTGTTTTCTTTCTGTGGATTGAAAAAATATCTCCAGTAAGCATGAATTATGTTTGCAATAAGAAAAATAAAAATTATTTTTCACAGTCTTTTGCGAGTGGGGATGGGGGGTGTTAAAAGGCGTGTTATTGGCTCTCTGCTGTAGATCTCATGGACTGTATTGTATTCTGTAATGTGTATCTACCACCACATTAGCACCCCAATTGCTCCAATTTTCTGCTACAAAAAGCAACACTCTGGTGACATAATCTCACAGATTTTCACTAAAGGCCGGTGCAGAATTTCTCTAGGATATTATTCAGGAGTATGGATGCTGGTCATAGAGAATATCTGAACATAAATCTGATTTAATTGAGTACTACCAGACCTTCTTTATAATGACTATGTTAGCCTACACTCTCGTCAGAGTGTGTAAGGATACCTTTGTCCTCACATCCTCACAAATACCTTGACTTACCCAATTTTCTGATAACGTCTGCCAATCTGATAGGCATAAAATGATATGTTATTGTTATTTTATTTGTGTATCTCAGTTACAAATGAGTTTGTCTCATCCTATTCTGTTTAGGCAATTAAATTTCTTCTTCTGTGATTGCCTGTTCACATCTTTGCCCATTTTTCTATTGGGTATTCTGTCTTTTTCTTTGTGTTGATTTCCAGGAGTTCCTTGTATATACACAAAGAATTCAAACTAAGCTACAAATCCAAGAAAATTTTTGATTAAATACAGTTGGTCAGCTCTCAGTTGTCCATAATAAGGGTAGGGAATATATGTTTGACAGATAATCTAAAACTCATTAGTATTAAGTTTCAGAATGTGGCAGGGAACATATCCCATCCATGTGAAAGCATGCAATCTTGATGGTGCCATTTGGAATCCCAATTTGGGAATGGGAACTATCCAAGGAGATTCACAGGTGATGGAAGTAGACTTCATTTGCCAAGCATACTAGCACTTATAGTCACGACCAAACTGGTTATCACAGAGGCATTTTTAGTTCCACTTAATAGGGATCATAGAAGTAATGAAAATGAATGATAAATGCATGGATGATAATCGACATTTATTGGGTGCTCACTGTGTGTCACTCACCATGCTACGTGCTTTACATACATTATAACCTGAGTACTGTTATACTCACTTTACAGGTACAATAACTTAGATTTGAAGAGCTTAAGTACTTGCTCAAGCCCACCTAGGCAGGCACACTGTAAGATCCAGGAATTGGGAGCACCTGGCTGACTCAGTCGGTAGAGCATATGACCCTTGATCTCGGGGCTGTGAGTTCAAGCCCTAGGTTGGGTATAGAGATAATTTGGAGAAAAAATCTTTTAAAAAAGATCCAGGAATTGATCTTTATAGGCTAAAAGAACTTCTGTGTTAAAAGAAAAAGCAAGGTCTATCATAATTCTTTTCAAAGTTATATTTTTAAATAATTCCTAATTATATAATCAATAGTCTTGAAGAAATCATTTAGGAATAACAGAAAATTAGAGTTTATAAAGCCCTTTGATAATTATCTAATTCAACCCCCTAAATTAAGGAATTAAAGCTCAGGGAGGTGATCCAGTTTATTCAATATTATACAGCTGATTGGTAGTGGGGCTGGAACTAGAACTTGTACTTTCTGTCTCCAGATGAAATTTATATATATTTGCAGTTGTAAATATATGGGCTAGCTATCTTCAAAAGTGAAAGGAGAGCCAAGTGAAGCCATTTTGTGAAGTAAAAAATGTTTTGGGTTTCTGTAAGGGAATGTTGAGCAAAGATGATTTTCATGATTCTTAGAAATGGGACTTTGGGAAATTAGGTCTAGTGTAGGCAGAATGAAGCACAACCTTCTCAAAAAGAATATGACAGGAGAAGAGAGAGGCCAACTGAATACAGAGGGCCCAAGACCTAGCATTCTCAGTTTGGAAAAAGAGGGCTCTGCCCCAAGCTACAGAGTCATCTAAAGATAGAAACTGGTCAGTAGCCAGAGTGGCTAGTACCTATGGGAACCTGAGTGCCGAGTGCTATGGATGAACATTAACCATAATAATAGAGGTGAGAACTATGCTTGTCCTCTCAGTGTATGAGCCAAGGGAGAAGATGGGAACAGAAAATCAGTGAAAATGGATGAGAAGGCTGTGGACACAGGCTTCTGTCCAAAAGAGAGAGGAGTCATCCCCCTTTCTCCCTAGTGACAGTGGCATCACAGAGAGCACTTGAGGACCTCTTTCAGGCACAGGAGGTAACAACAAAGTCCTCATTTCACAAAGTTCTATTTTCTGTGACAGTGCAGAGGAGGAAAGGGAGGAGGAATCCACCGGGGGGGAGGGAAACAAGAACATAGTTACTGACTGTAGCTCTACACCTGACACTGGAGGATTTTAGGGAGGCTCATTAGAGGCCAGGAAGATGCAAAGCAGGTTGAAGAAGTAAACCACCCTGTCAAAGAGAGGGCAGTGGAAAGAATCCAGAAATAGAGCTGGAAGATCCAGTTCCAGCAGGAGGAGCATGAAGGAGACAGATGAAGTGGGGAGTGAAAACCCCTTGGGGCGCTGGGTTGGATGCCGGCCAGGCAGGGTGGTGGAAAATAGCTGTTGGTGCCAGGAGAAGAACGAATTGAGTGCGAGGCCGCGGGAGGGTGGGAGGGAGAGGGCGCAGGGCAGGCTCCGCAGGAATCGGAGACGTCCAGTGAGGGCTGATGATTATTCCAGCTGTCCAAAACCCGTTCTGTTGACTTCGTGCTGGCAAGATGAGGGTCTGGATGGAGCTGAGAGTGGCAGGCGGGGGGAGGAAGGGGTGCTGGGGAGGGCCTGAGGGTCAGGGTATTGGCTGTCATGAACCCTGATGAGTGATACCACTGCCCCACGTGCTCCCCAAGAATCAGATTCTTTTTTATTTTTGTAGTTTGTGGAGTGCTGATCTTAGCCCGGATTGTGTTCTGAGACAGGCTGAGACCCTAAAACAGCATGTCATCTTGGGTCCTGTGGACACAAGATCCTTCTGAAAGGCCTCCCTAAGGAGTGCTCCATCACTGTCAGGGCCTTGGAAGCGCCAGGCTGGGGCCAGTGGACGGGCAGCTCCTTGGCCAGAGCCCACTGGTGACCTAAAATCACCCTTGATTTCTGGAGGCCTTACTGCCCTCCTGGCCTTCCTCCCTCTGACCTGTTTCTCAGGGCTGCCTCAGAGAAGTTTCTCTCTCAAACAAGACAGACCTGGGGAATCTGGCAGAGGAAATTGAGGCAAGCTGTGAGGTGCGTCCTCCAACGTCTTTCTCCTCATTCTTCAGCGTTGCCAGGAGATGAAAAAGAGGCAAGGTGGGAGGAGAGAGTGTCTTTAAAGTTAAGATGAAGATGGACTGATTGCCCTTCATCTCTGAACTCCGTAACCCGCTTGTAAGATTTGTAAGACTTCCTCAACTAAATATCTTTTTCGGGTTCTGTTTTGGCAGCCTTTGTTTAGACTATAATCTGTTTCATCGTGTCCTAGCTCAGATTCTAACCACCCCATTTTGTCTGCTCTACGCTTGCTGCTCACTTGATGTTAGTTTATTTCTTCTTTTTTTCTCTGCTTTTGGTAGAGGACAGGACTTTTCATGGGGAGAACCCAAAACTAAAATAATCCAAGCGTTGGAAATGGGAGACAACGCATATGGCTGAGGGAGCTCGGGGAATGACAGATGACAGAAGACCCCCAAGAGGAAAGAGTAATGCAAATCCAGAAAAGAGATGAAAATTTTGAGATTTCCTCCTTTTTTTAACAGCCTTATTAAGATATAATTCGTATAGCATACAATTCTCCCATTCCAAGAGCACAATTCAACAGCTTTTAGTATACTCACAGAGTTGTGTACCAACGTATTTCTAGGACTTTTTCATTATCCCCAGAAGAAATCCTGCACTCCTTACCTATCATTCCCCAACACTTCCATCCCCCCCACCAGCCCTAGGCAACAACAAATTAACTTTCTCTATGAGATTTCTTAAGCCAACAGCGAACTCAGTCCAGGATTCCATGAATTTGTAGAATGCTTTAGTGTCTATGAAGTGTTTTCCCATAGGCACCTTCGGTTTGATCCTTTCATCAACTCATTCAAGTAAGCAGGGCAGGTAGTTTTATCTTGCATTTTTCAGATCAGAAAACTGAGGTGTCTCTGAATGACAACATTCCAGCTTCCCTACAGGAATGAAGTGACGCATCTCTTCACATCCATGAAAGAAAAATAAAGAGGAGTTTGTGAGTCATATTTCCTTCACTACGCCTTATCATTTAGGGAAATAAAAGCAGAAGACGAGGTGAAGAAGCAAGAAGGAAGGGCTGAAGCTGCATCTGGAGGAATTGAGGTGAAGCATCTGTTAGAATGCTTTAATTAAGATTTATGAGCTGCTGGAATGCATTGCCAAAGGTAGCTGCAAGATCTCCTTTTCCTGGGATTAAGGAAGAAGAAGAAGAAGGAGAAGGAGGAGAAGGAGGTGAAGGAAATGAAGAAGGTGAATAAGAAGGAGAAGAAATGCCTACAAGAGTTCTTGGTAGGATTTATTTTAGGGAGTAGTTGTATCAGGAGGCAGGGGGATGGATTAGGTGCTCTCCCAGTGCTACGATACCATGTGGGCAGGTGGTGGACACATGCCAGCCATGCTGATATGGAGTTATTCATAGCCCCTACAAAGAGGAGGTCCTATTTATTTTTGGTCCTTCTGTCTGTAAAGTGAGATGCACTATCCTCCATCAGCTGAAGACAAAGCCCTCTAGGAGGCGTTGTAGAAACTTCAGAGAAAAGGCCAACGCAGAATCCCTGCCCTTCAGTTCAACTTCCATTTACATGGCAGTGTTCTGGTTATCTACGTCTGTATAACAAATGACCTCAAAGCTTAGTGGCTTAAAACAGCAATTCATCCTTATAATTCACAGTTCTGCGTGTCTACTGGGCTCTGCTGGGTAGTTCCTGCTTGCAGTCTCTCATGAAGTTGTAGTTAGGTATTGGCTGGGTGGGGCTGCAATTATGTGGAGGTTTTAGTCAGCCAGTCATCCAAAATGGTGCCCTTGTATGGCTGGCAATTGATGGTGGCTGTTGTCTGGGAGCTCAACTGGGGCTGTCAAATGGACTGTCCTCCTATGGTTCATGTTATGCGGGCTTTTCACAGCAGAGTTGCTGTGTTGTCTGGAGGGTCCAGGTTGTCTTCACTCCCATGCCCAGCACCTTGATGGTCATCAAGAAGGCTGGGTCATCCAGGCTCCTGGTGTGGTAGGCGGAATGTCAGTGCAGGGCTCCAAGAGAAGGAGGTAGAAGCAATTAGTCTTTTTAAGGGTCAGGCCTGAACTGATATAGTGTCACTTCTGTATACTCTTGTGGGTCCAAACAGTCACTGCTAGCTCTGGATTCAAGGGGAGAGAAGATACACCCCACCTTTTAATGGGAAGAGTGACAAAGAATTCGTGACCATCCTCAATCTTTGCCATGCAGTGGAGGGGAGTCAGTGATAGACTAAGGAGTCCTATGAGAAAAATGCATAGAGCTTCAAAACAAAAATATACAAAACTATCCACTTGAATAAAGCTAGAGACGTAAGAATCAGCCAAGAGTGGTAGAGATTAAAATTGGAAAGGCCTGGGATGGTTAAAACAATTGGAATTAAGTGAACTACATCTTGAAATAATTCATGAGTTAATCCATTTATTTAATAGACATTTACTGAGCCCATAGCTTATGTCAAGCACACACACTACAAAAGATGACATATATGGTATGCAAAAATAAACATGACATGGTGCTTGCCTTCTAGACTGCTACCCAGAGTCTGGTGGTCCATGCATTAGGGGACCTCCTAAATCCAAAAAGTAGTTTCTTGTATACACATCACTCTCAGCACAAGGGATTATAGTTGATATCCAAAGACTATATTGAAACAATGCTGTGAAGACATAATGGTGTTGCTTAGGCCTCCTGATTTAGCATGTTATCAGTTAAAAAAGGAAATATTTATCATTACTAATAAAAATAGATGAAAGATATGAGAGAGAGTGGCCAAGTTAAATAGATTTCTCTGGAGAGACTCCTTCTGGTGTGTAGATGTGCCTTCGTAGAACATTATTTGGGGAAATGGTGTATATTCTGGACACTTGGTTTCAGTTGAAGTTGCTCAGAGACCTTGAGAAAACAGTGGCTATAATTCAAGCTGCTGGACAGAAGTTTTTGACAGATCTAAAAGGACTCCCAAGGGGAATGCGAGAAGAATCATTGCCTGTTTAAGAAACACTGCCTCACTGGTGCTCAGGGTGCATATTCCAGTCTTATTCTAAAGAGAAGGCACATTCCCGAATAAAAGAGAAGAACCAGGGAGGTAAACCATGACAGAAGCAACCAAAGTGGAGACAGAGCAGGACAAGGATGCCTGAGGCAGAGAAAATGAAGAGAAGGGGTTGCAGGTTGCTTACCCTGGCTTGGACTGGCCAAGATCAATTATTAGAGCTGATTGGATCGGAGAGTAAGTTGGTTGAAAAAGTAGCGTTTTTGGCTAATTTGGCCATAAAAATGGAATTAACTGGTTTCAATAGGAAGATCTAGATGCTAAATCATACTGGGCAACATGGAAAGCCTTTAGAAACAAGATGGCCCTTGGACAGGTGGTAGAAAAATGAGGACAAGAGATTAAGCCCTGCTTTTCTTAACTTGCCTTGGATGTTAGGCTAGAGTCATGTTGAAATGTCAGGGAGAAATGTTCTAGTGAGGGACAGGATTTATAAAGAAGAGGATGCATCATCCCTTCCTGCTCTCATCCACTTTTCATGTTACCTCCAACGCACCTTCCTAAAACATTGCTTTCATTATATCTTCCTCTTGCTAATGGCCTCCAGCAATTCTTTTTTTTTTTTTAAAGATTTACTTATTTATTTATTTGAGAGAGAGAGAGAGAAAGAAAGAAAGCAAGGGTATGCATGAGGAAGGGAGGGGCAGAGGGAGAGAGAATCTCAGGCAGATTCCTCACTGAGCATGGAGCCTGGCCTGGGGCTCCATCTCACAACCCATGAGATCATGACCTGAGCTGAAACCAAGAGTTGGATGCCTAACTGACTGAGCCACCCAGGTGCTCCTCCAGTAATTCTTGTTTGCAGGAGCCAACATACTCCTTAGTTTTGCATTCTGGCCTATCAAGCTGGCCCCACTATTCAATTTTCCATCTGCTGGCACCCAACACCAGCAGAGTGGCCCTCTAGTTCCATACCCATCTGCCTGGGTAGTTTCTCACCACCTGAAACATACTCTGTCTCCTTTTTTTCTGATTCCAGTCAGTCTTCAAAGTTTTCCCCAACAATGACGTTTCCTGGATCACTCAAAATGACTCTCCTCTCTTCTTGCTTCTGTGTTCATTTGTTTAGGAATTCACTTATTCACTTGTTCATTTATTTGCTGTATTTATATTCCCCAGCTGAACATATTTATGAAGCATCTTTGGTTTGCTAAGCACTAGGTGTGTTGATTTAGGACATATTCCCTACCCTCAAGGAGTTTGAATGTGCAAAGGAAGAATTCTCAATTTCTATAGTCCCCACTCAGAAGCAGAATTCTTGGCCAGTTTTATTCTTTGTGAGTTTTTCTGGGTTTTGTTTTTTAATCTGTAAAATATTTTCTTTAAAGGCAGAGGACCTGTCTTGTGGTGGTTTTTATCTCCCAAAGAGCCTTGCCTATATTAAACTCCCTAAAAACATAAAGAATTTGAGAGTGCTTGAGAGCAGTGGCCTGGTAGCAGCACATGTGTGAGTCTGGGAAATGGGAGACAGATCAATATAGGAGATTTGATGATCCCCAAAGAAAACAAATCACTTTGTATGATTACTGGGAACTAAAATCGGAGAAAGATCCATGCTTTCCCTGTTTAAAATCAACATAGATCAATGAGGAAAGCCTCTGACAATTTCGAATTTGTGTCCTCACCACATCCCAAAGTTTCAGGAGTGTGAAGACCTTCTTCTGGAAACAAAAGGGAAAGATGAAAGGAGGGGGGTAAACAGAAGGGGGAATGAACCACGAGAGACTATGGACTCTGGGAAACAAACTGAGGGCTTCAGAGGGGAGGGATGTGGGGGATTGGGATAGGCTGGTGATGGGTAGTAAGGAGGGCACGTATTGCATGGTACACTGGGTGTTATACACAAGTAATGAATCATGGAACTCTACATCAAAAACTAGGGGTGTACTGTATGGTGACTAACATAATATAATACAAAAATATTATTAAAAAAAAAAGGGAAAGTCACGGGGACCAAGTGGTCAAGCCTGCTGAAAATCTTGGTTGAGGGTCCAGTCATGAGTGAGGCCGCCCAGGCTGCTCACCTCTCAGGAGGAGTCCAGGACAGGCAGCAAAGTTCAGTTTGAAGAGTAGCAACCAAGGCTCCATTCTGGGATTCCAGATCATTGCTGGAATGGGGTGGATCATTCTGGTATTCCAGATTATTGCCAGTGGGGTCCCGAGACCCCTCTTTGCCTGCCCCTTCTTCTGGCTTGGCTTTTTAATGTAGGCTCACCCAACCAGGGTGCATGGTCTGGGGCAGGCATGGCTCATGTGGAAAACACAGTGAACTAAGAGTCAAGAAAGGGAGTTGTAACCTTGACCTTGGCCTTAATGACTTGTGCTACGCAAAGCAATCACTTTTCCTCTAGGCCTTCGATTTCCCATCTGAAAAATAAGGGAGCTGAAATAGTTCAGTTATTCTGTCCCACTTTTTTTTTAATTAAAACTCTTTTATCAAACACATCATAATACCCATGTTCAGAATGCAGAGTGTATGGAAGAGAGCGGAAGTGCCCAATGAGGCCAGAGAGGATTAAGCAGACCCCTCACTTGCTCTAGACACCCTCTCTTTTTACACCCCCAGCACATATTTTGAAAGCTTCTGGACCGGAAGGGTAGACTATATTTTTTACTGGTCACGGCGCATAACCAAACTAATTGTAAGAGACTCATACCTAATTCATACGTATTGATAAAGTGTGTACCTTCATTCCACTCAATCCTTGTGCTAGCTGTTAATAAAGCTCTTTTTTGTTTTTTAAGAACAAAATAAATGTAGCTGGGATGTTCAACATTTTCTTCCCACACCCTGATTGTCTTGCTCAATTCTTCAGGTGTCCACACTGCAGTTTGGAGATTGCTGGTCTTCAGGGACCCGCAGGTTCTTTCCAGCCCTGCTATTCTAGAAGTCTATGCCTGGAGCACAGAAACAGTGCTAGGAATTCCCAGCCATGTTTATTGCTCATAGAAGAAGGAATTTTCTGGATGCTTGGGAGAGTGATAGCGTAGGGGACTTGGTAGGGGAGGAAACATAGTCCACTAAAAACTCAAGGCTCTGTCATATGTCTCCCTTGGCCAGACCCACTCCACTAGCTCAGGCACCTGCCCGGGACCCTCCCCTGCTCTCACCTGCAGAGTCTCTATAGCCTCCTGGTCAAATTTCCCAGCACATGTCTGACATGTGCCTCTTCTCAAGTCATGAACCAGTAGCCCTAACCCAGGCTGTGCCAGGAGATTTTCTCCACAATCCGCTTATGCACAAAGAACAGCAGCTTGAAAATGCTCTCCACTACTGTTTAAGAAGTGTTTTGTGACGAGCAGGGAACTTAGGGGGTTGTATGCGATACCCTCTCCTTTCTCCGCATGCAGTGGCCGAGTGGTTGTTCTATTCCTGGAAAAGAAAGGGAATTTGGGGGAATTGCTGGGCTGCTTTCTTGGGAGGACTGTGGGGCTCAGGGGAGAGGCAGCCAGGCCCAGTTCCCGGTCCCCATCCACTCATAACTCATTTGAGAGATATGCAAAGCTGGCAGAACTGCCAAAGCCTCCTTGCCAAGGCCGGCTTCCCTCCAAGTGGGCTTCTATATTTATGTGAAACAGAAATAAAACGCAGCACTAAAAGGCAACAGACACACTAACCCACAACCCCCCACGAGCGCCTGTTTAATGAAAGGCAAGACAGTGGGAAGAAGCGGTCAGGGGGTCATTCAGGGCAGAATGATGGCTTGGGGGCCTCAGGGGCCTTGACCTAGGGGGCAGCCAGAAAGATGTCCTCAGACAAAGGCCAGGCAAGTCTTAATGCTCCTTTGTGGGCCTTCGTACAGCTAACACTGAGGCATTGGACCCTGTATTCGTTTTCTAGGGCTGCCATACAAAGCACCGCAAACGAGGTGGCTTAAAACAACACACATTTATTCTCTCATCGTTCTGGAGGCTGGAAGTCTGAAATCAAGTTGTTGACAGGGCCATGTGCTCCCTGAATGGGGTAGCAGAGGATCCTTCCTTGTCTCCTGCAGCTTCTGGAACTTGCCGGCACCCTTGGTGTTTCTTGGCTTGTAGATACAGCACTCCAGTCTCGGCCCCTGTCTTCTCATGGCCTTTTCCTTTATGTGTCTGTGTCTTTTTTCTCCAAATTTTTCTCTTATAAGGACACCAGTCATATTGGATGTAAGGCCCACCCTAATCCAATATGACCTCATTTTAATAATTACATCTACAAAGACCCTATTTCCAAATAAGGCCACATTCATAGGTTCTGGGTGGGCCCAGATTTTTTGGGAGGGGGGACACTATTTAATCCAGGAGAGACACTAAATGCATCTTTGTCAGGGAAGAATGGGGGCCAAAGAAAAGCAATTTGCTTTGTTCTCTTAACCTCAGAATATCACACCATTCTCCAGCTTAGCAGAGTCCTTAGGCCAGCGGGAAGCTTGGTGGCCTTGAAATCTCTCTGTTTAAGCTCTTCACACTGGCAGATCTCCCAGAAGTACAAAGTACAAGGTTTAAGCCCTCTTGCAATAGACCCCGGGCAAATAGAGAGACTTCATCACTTCCCTCATTTATGGAACACAAGAAATAGCAGGGAGATCAGTAGGAGAAGGCAGGGAAGAATGAAGGGGGGGTAAAAAGAAGGGAGAATGAACCACTAGAGACTATGGACTCTGGGAAAAAAGCTGAGGGCTTCAGAGGGGAGGGGGGTGGGGGACTGGGATAGGCCGGTGATGGGTATTAAGGAGGGCACAGATTGCATGGAGCACTGGGTGTTATACGCAAACAATGAATCATGGAACACTACATCAAAAACTAAGGATGTACTGTATGGTGACTAACATAACATAATAATAAAAAAAATAAATAAAGGTCTCCAGGAAAGGGTATTCACAACACACATCCTTAGAGAAGAGGAGAAAATCTAAATTTCAAACTCCATCGATCAAAGGAAAACCCTGTCTGATCTGTGTAAACCTAGGTGGATACAGGGACATCTCTTCTGAATTCTATCTTTGAAGATAAACTCTCAAGCTCAGACCAATGACTCCCCCCCTCCCTTTTTAAAGAGAATTTTGACTTGTTTGGTTTATACATTCTTACATCCTTCAGCTTTCTGCCTCTCCCATCCTTACCCTCTCTTTTCCTTCGCAATTATCCTTCTTCTGTTGGTTGTTTTTCTTTAAATTTTCGTTTCTAAAAATTAAAAAAAAATTTTTTTTAACTGCTTCTTTCTAGGGCTTCTCTTGGCCTATCTGCCGCATTGTTGGCTGAGGGCATCTCAGCTTCTCTCAGGCCCTCACCCCACTCACTCCTTGGTAGTCTAAATGGCCCTCTCGGTTCATGCAGACGGGGCTAAGGATGAGAGATCAGGGATTTGAAGAGAGTAGAGGACATGGAGGGAAAAACCGTACCTCAGAGGCAGCAGTGGGAAATGCCAGGAAGTTCCTGAAACTCGAGCACAGAGCCTATCCAAGACCAACAGCAGAAAAAGTGGGAGTGAAAATGGAAAGAAGCATCAACACCCAAGCAGATGGCCTTGAACTGCATGTAATAAAAGGGCAGAGAAGATAATCCAGGAAAATGTAGGAAAAAACTGTAAAGAAAGATGATTAGGGCACAGAATGAGGCCAGACGGGCAGGAGCAGAGGATTTGAATGGAGCGGAGAGCTAGCTGGGGACTGATATTTGATTAAGTCTGAAGCGCACAGTGTTGGATTCCTCAAAGTTCTGCTGTGTAAGTCCTGAAAAATTCTCATGATCTGGTCTATTAAACCCTTGGCTTCCAGGTCCATGTTACTAGAATGGGGACCATTGATTCTCCTACCTTTTAAGCTTTCCAAAGGACAACACTCAGGCCAGGGGTTCTTCCTGTCTCCCTCAGGCCCCTAGAGAATGATAGATGTTTCCATACTGTCTAGACTACAGCTGGTGGGCTCTCCAGAAAATGGCAGACTTCCCCATATTGTCTGAACTAGAGTTGGTGGAGTTCTTCAGAAAATGGCAGACTTCCCCATACTACCTAGAATAGAGCTGGTGGGGTTCTCCAGAAAACGGTAGACTTCCCTGTACTATCTAGAATAGAGCTGGAGGTGTTCCTCAGGAGACGTGGCTGACTTAGCGTCAGCAATGGTAAGAACAGAATTTTGAAGGTCATGTTTTCCTCCTGGAATATGCTCTCCCATTTTCAGCACCCCATCTTCTCCTTTCCAGGGATTCACAGACCCACCCTCCTTCATGACTCTAAAACTCGGGCCCTCCCTCTCACTCTGCTCAGATCACGTGTAGCTCCATCAACACCGAGCAGAAAATACTTGCCAGCTATTCTGGACTGTGTCCAGCCCACTTAGTCAACAGGTAAAGATAATTCACCTAAGAACTCCCCGTGCTTTAACCAAGTAAATAGATCTAAGCAAACCCAGCCAAGGGTCAGCTGGTGAGGGAGAAGTATTTAGGCCAAACCACTTAGGCCTAACATTGTGTTATCAAAATTATTCTTGAAAATTCCTTAAAAAGATAACATTTTGCAGTCCAGTTGTTTCAAGTGTTTCAGCAGAAACAGTGGCCTGCTCCGATGCTGAAGAAAAGCTGATCTTCAGAGCTGAGTGACTACGTTGTGTTGGCCTGAGTTTGGGATCACATTGGGCTAAAAAATGTCCCAGCCAGATAACAGTCTGAAAGTCAAGCAGTTCCGAGCCGTGTTAAGGAAACATGGATTCCCAATTCATACTTCATTGTTCCCAAGCTGCAGCTTGCTGAGTCCAATGAGGGGCAGTTATGTCTCTCTTCTTCTTTACTGAGGACACATGCGAGAATGTACACAAGTTAAGATGAGCTTGAAGGACTCCTCTCTACCAATGTGAGCTTCTTCGTGAGTGTGCGGTAGGGGAGAAAGTGCTAGGCCTTCTTCCCGAGCACCACAGGGAAAGACAGGGCTGGCTTAGCATCCGGTGGACCAACGTCTTCTCTTGACTCTCTCCTTCTCCACGTAAGCACACGCGGTGGTGAGGGATCCTGGAAATTCAAAAAAATTCCCACTTTGTGGTTTTGAATCTTTTATCATCAAACTGAATTTTAGGCAAACTAGAGCTTCCAAAAGTGCCTCAGTGCTTTCGGACAGGAACCCAGCCCCTTGCCTGGGCCCCCGGCAGAGAAAGTGGGCGGGGACGGAGAATGGGGCAGCAGAGGGGAAGGTGGGAGCTGCAGCTGGGCAAACAGAGCCTGCATTGTTCCCCCCGCAGCATTGGGCTGCAGTCTGGGACCAGTGCCTCCCTTAGAACGCAGCCAACAGGCGCATGGCGCCTCGCTGCTCTATTTACACAGGTGTCTTCCCTCCCCAGGGAAGCTGGGCCTTTGCAAACATGCGTGACCACATGCTTCCATAAGATGGATGCTCACATCTGCACGCTGCTGAGGGGAGAAACTGAGGCCCAGAGTGGGGAAGGAAGGCTTTCAGGGCCCAGCAAACCAATGATGGAAGCCGGAAGGGCAGACAGGTGTTCTGACTCCCCACTGCCTTCTCCGGTTACTCGGCCGCCTTTGTCTTGTCAGCCCTGCTCCTGACAGGGATAAAGTCTTTGGGCTTTTCACTTCACATGCAGCAGCGTTCCCATCTACCACTCCTAGCTGAAGCTGAAGCTCCCCCCACTGTTTGGTGTGGGGGCAGGGCCAGGGACCCCCAGCCACACCTGTTGGTGCAACCCTGCCAGCAGGGGGGAAGGGGAGGAGGGGGCTTGGAAGCTTGGAAAACATGGTCACATGCTTAAGAAATGTCCCCTCCATTAAGAAATACCCACTCTGGGGCGCCTGGGTGGCGCAGTCGTTAAGCGTCTGCCTTCGGCTCAGGGCGTGATCCTGGCGTTCTGGGATCGAGTCCCACATCAGGCTCCTCCACTGGGAGCCTGCTGCTTCCTCTCCCACTCCTCCTGCTTGTGTTCTCTCTCTCGCTGGCTGTCTCTCTCTCTCTCTGTCAAATAAATAAATAAAATCTTTAAAAAAAAAAAAAAGAAATACCCACTCCACTCATGCTGTTCTCTCCCTGACCCTCACATCTCCTGGAAAACGAACTCCAAGGAAATCCAAAGGAGAAACCCAGCTGATTTATTGATTTGTCTGTCGTTTTCTTTTTCTTTTTTCTTTCTTTCTTTCTTTCTTTCTTTCTTTCTTTCTTTCTTTCTTTTTTTATTTTATTTTATTTTATTTATTTATTTGAGAGAGAGAGAGGGTCCGGGTAGAGGGGCAGAAAGAGAGAGAGAGAGAGAGCCTCTTAAGCAGACTCTGTGCTGAGTGCAGAGCCTGATGTGGGGCTCGATCTCACAACTCTGAGATCATGACCTGAGCCAAAATCAAGAGCCAGACCCTTAACTGACTGAGCGACCCAGGCACCCCTATCTGTCATTATTTTTAATTGCCCATTTTCAAACCTTCAGCTTGAATGCCCTAGATTCTTCAGTAGATGAGTTGTAAGGAAATGAAAAGGATAAAGAGGAAACCACAGAAGAAAAGAAATGAAAAAGACTCATCATATTTTTAAACGTTTTTTTATTCAATTCAATTTAATTAACATGTAGTGTATTATTAGTTTCAGAGGTAGAGTTTAGTGATTCATCAGTTGCGTATAACTGTGCTCATTCCATCAAGTGCCCTCCTTAAGGACCATCACCCAATTACCCCATCCCCCTAACCACCTCCCCTCCAGCAACCCTCAGTTCGTTCCCTACAGTTAAGAGCCTCTTATGGTTTGTCTCCCTCTCTGTTTTTATCTTATTTTATTTTTTCTTCCCTTTCCCTATGTTCTTCTGTTTTGTTACTTAAATTCCACCATATGGGTGAAACCATATGGTATTTGTCTTTCCGTGATTGACTTATTTTGCTTAACTTAATACCCTTTAGTTCCATCCATGTCATTGCAAATGGCAAGATTTCGTTCTTTTTGATGGCTGAGTAATATTCCGTCGTAGATGTGTATACACACACAGCACATCGTCTTTATCCATTCATTTGTCATACTCATCACCTTTTAAAAAAGGGTTAAGATCAAACTGTGGTATCCGGGAATGCTAACCTGGGGCTAACAGGATAAAAAGATACAAAGAAGCGATTACTATAAAAGCCAGGACAGTAGTGACTTTCAGGGATGCGAGGAGGGTTAAGACTGAGATGGGACACATGAAGACGGTCTATTTCTGAGGGTCTATTTCTTACCTCAGTGTTGGCTACAGTACAGTGCACCTTGTGGTAACCCATTAGGTTATGTATTTGCTTTGTGTGGTTTTCTGTACCTGTGCTTTCTTTTTTTAATAAAAAGGTTAAAATAATTTATCAGTTTCCTGGAGGCTGGACAGCTGGGTCTTTTGGGATGTGAATCCATGTCATGCGCCTTTTCCCAGTTGACATAACCGTGTCATTGTAGTAGCTCTCATGGGGGTACCAGTTTCTCCACCTGGACTTTGGTGGGGGGTAACCCTTTGAGGAGGGGTACAGTGGCATGGCAGGACAGAGAGGAAGCGAGGCTACCCCCCATCTCTGTGCACTGGAAAGTGACTCCAGTGAGCTTTCTTCTTCTTTGTCTGAAGTGAATGAAAAGCCTTCAGAACATTCTCTGTCAAGTAGCTAACTGGTAACTTACCTGCATGAGGGAGCTCACTATCTTCACCAGATCAAGGCTGGTGCCTGCCTTTCTCTTATGAGTCCCTCTGGGGCTGTTTCTACCCACCTACCATTAGACAGAGACATGCCCTTCTTCTGTCTCTCAAGGGACTAAGATGGTCATGGGGACTGCCTGAGATGCAGCTCTGACTCACACAAATTCTAGGAACTAAGTCTTCCAAGTAAATGATCTGTCGGTCTTAGCAAGGCCATCAGAGACACTCAAATATTATCCACTGTCTCCAAGTGCGTGCGCGCAATTGTGTGCATGACTGTTTAGAATAAGACAGCAGGTTGCTAGGCAATGCATTTCCAGAAAGGAGAGTGTGAAGAAAAAAAAAAAAATAAACAGATGACAGGGAGGAGATCCAGCGCCTGCTAGAATAAGAGCTTTGGGTCCAGTTCATTTTGGTTTGATGGGAGTGTCACGGGGACGTCAGGGCTCGCTCAGATCCGGCATGAGTTTCCAATCTTGCCTTCCAACTCCTCACCCTCTGTCTTATGTGGTGGGGAAAGCTGAGATGAAATATGGCCCTCTGGAGGGCCAGGCCTTTGTGAAAGGCTATTACAGCTGTAGCAAAACTTTTGTAATCTGCACCGTATCCCATTACATCTCCAGGCTCCTTGGGTCCCTTCCCAGCCTCAAGGAAAATACACACACCCTTTCTCTTTCTTTCTTTCCTTCCTTCTCTTCTGCTCTCTCCCTCGTTTCTACTCTCTAAAAGGTCAATCACAGTTGTTCTTTTCACATAGGTTTTTCTCTAACCTTTGAGGCAAATTGCCTTGACGTACGTAGAAAGGCTGGGTGGTACTCGGTGCTTTGGGACTTCTTGGATCATTGAGGGAGGTGCACAGAGCGCAGGGTGCAGAGGTCACTGTAGTGGGGTCATGATGAGGCTTCTCTAAGCCTTCTTATCATTGGATGATGGCTTTCTGCCTGCTGTCTCTCTTAACAATGATGGGAGTTAGCCCTCATTGAGCCCAGGAGTTGTCTCTCACTCCCCGAATATCTTCAAACTTACATTTGGGGGACCAGGCTGACCTTGTGGTGAAGGAAATGAGTTAGAAGCAGACCACCTGATTCTTGTCTGAACTCCACTACTTCTTAACTGTGCGACCTTAACAAATGTATTTAATGTCTCAGTTTCTTCATCTGCAAAATAGAGGTACTGATATTTACCTTATAATGTGAGGTTCAAGGAGATGACCCACGTCAAGTGCTGTAGACACAGAGCACGGCATGGCGGACACACCCAACAGGACCTCCCTCCCTTTTGTTTCGGTATGTTCTGAATTCTTTGGTGACATGGCAGGTGTTAGTGGGTAGAGCCTTCTTCTTCACATGCTCAGGGGAACCAAGCTAAGTTCAGGGATGCAGCAGGAGAAAAATGGAAATGAGTTCTGATCTGAGGAGTGTGGAAAAGTGGGAAAAGAAAGGAAGAACACGGAAGATTCTTCCAGTAGTTAGTGTCTGAAGCTGTTGTAGTCATGAGGGGACCACGAGCCCCTGTTTGTGTCAAGAAGAGACATAACTGGTCAGAGAGAACTGATGATTCCAAAAATTTGGATTTGTCACTGTCCATTATCCTAAGATATTCAAAATATTCATTAGTTAGGATGTTTGGCATGGAAGTTCTGAGACACAAAAGCCAAGGTCGCGAATCCAGGAAGATCTGCGTTCCACCTGCTCTGTTGCTGTTATCTAGACAAATGGGGCTCACTTCTCAAACTTTCTGGGTCCTAGTTGAATTATTTATAGAAGGGGAATCATGGCTAGCTCTTGGGGTTGTTATGAGATTAAATAGAATAATTTGTCTCAATGTGTCCAGTGGAACACCTATCTCAGAGTAGCACTCAACACGCCTGTTGACTGAATGTTGGAAAGAATGAATGGTAAACTTTCCATGGATGGTATCACTCTTCACTTTTGAACTGATTTTCCTTTCTTTGCTTCTCCTCTTTTCTTTTTTCCCGTTTCCTTCTTTTCCCCTTCCTTACATTTTTAATTCCCAGAATTGTCCTCCCTGTATCATGCCAGCTCTTTGCCTATCTTTACCTCACTCCTTAGTCGGTATCCCCAGCCGTGGAGGGCCATCAGACATCCTTGCACCTGGCCCATCTGTATAGTGAACATCATTATCAATGGAGGAGGAGGAGGCCGCCCTGCCCCACACATGCCTCTCTGGACAGATTTCTAGGGGCAGCTCTGACTCTTGGTACAATTTCTTAACTTCTTTGCTAGTTCCTGGCTGTGACGCTCAGATGATAGAAGGTGGAGAGATCATGTGATGAAGAAAAAGAGCCAGGAGAAGAGAAAAAATAGACTTATCCACTTGAGGCCATGTGGCATTTTAGAGAAAGGACAGAATTGACCGCAGAGTAACATCACATAATTCTTTGATGGTAGCCAACTCTCCATCCACCAAATCATACTTGTTTGCCAACCTTAAGATGGGGGAGGTACCTGAAATAGAAGAGAAATAGAAGAAATTAGGACATACGTCCTATTGTACAATGTTGGAGATCATGGGAGGGAGGGATAGTGTCAGTCTTGTGCCAAGGGATGCAACAAGCGAAAGGCTCCGTGCATCCAGGACACATGCCCTAGCAGGGTAACCTACCATCTGCTCTTGTGGATCAATGTTAATGGAGTTGGGCTGGTAGAGGGTAGGACATCATGCATGGATGTTTCAAAATGCCCTCTCTTTTGGATTGGCAATGAAATCTTTTGTGTGTGTGTGTGCGCGTGAACACCACAAATATACCCTACTCATCATATTTAATTGAAGCTCAAATAAAAATTTGAGGGTTCAGGAATCTTCAAGAGAGATGCATTGCTTCATGGCCCTAAGATAGAGGGCTGGGAGAGCCTTACCAAGGTCATTTCCCCATTTTCCTATTTTCAGGAAGTATTGTACAAATATGAGGCTAGAGCACCCATTGATATGATCTCTGGAGAAGGCAATGATTGGTCTTCAAATCAAATTTTGATTCCTCTGAAAGGTTATCCGGGCAATCACTGCACACCGTGAAATAAAACAGAGGTACTGTGTCACCCGGCACAGCGGGTGGTTCTTCATCGTATTCTACCTTCAGGGCTAAATCTTTCAGGCAGAACCATGGGAGTAACAAGGGGAAGTAATCTTTTACTCTGACACTTTCTAACCTCTCTCGTAGCATCTCCATTCCCCAGCTTGTTTGCAAGATATAATCTCTCTTTCTCTCTCATACACACACACACTCACTCACTCACTCTTCGTGCTCAGCTAAAACTGATTATCAATTGGTTATTGAGGTTTGGGAAATTTGGGGGGATAAATACATACAGTTGTAAAATAACCTCCAAGTTCTTACTTTCTTATTGATTCTCTGATGAAAGTGAAGCCCGTCACAAGCAGGCTTTCTAAACTGCCTGACTTCCGCACGTTTTCATCCATCTTTCTTCCTTTGTGAGGCCCAGGTTGATCTCTTTTGCAACACGCTATACCTTCACCGATCTTGAATTTTGAATAAAGGTTTATTCTTCTAATTTGTCTCGGAATCCACTTTTTTGGCTCTCAGTTGAGCTGATACTATTTTGGGCTGTTGCCTAGGACACACCTGGTGCATTTCTGGGTTCAGTCCTAGGAAAGCTTGGACCTATTCACTCTTTCCTTGCCCTCAGCAGCAAAGATGGGCTAAGAAGCCACAGCACTGGGCTGGTTATGCCCTTTGCCTTTTGTCCACCTTTGGCTCTCCCGTCACATTTCCCTCAGCCTTCTCTTCCCGGACTGACCACTTTGGAAACCCAGAGCCTATGCTCTCTTCCCCTTGAACTTCACATCTATTACCATTTCAAGGGGTTCTCGGTGTCTTACCCGCTGTTTGCTTCTCTTTCATGATTCCCCGGATGCTGAATCTCTGCCCTCCCACACCTTTGCCCAGCTGTAAAAGTTCACCTTCTGGTTTAAGTATTCTGGATACTGTCACATATCTTTACTGCCCCTCCTCCGTGATCACACAGCATACAGCTGCTTTTTCAGATCAGCTCCCTACTGGCCTTCATTACATAGGAAAGTTTTTAGTGCTGCACATTTTGCTTTGGATGCAGGCCAGTCTGGCCCCTTGTCAGGAGCCTCTCCCTGGGATCTCTCCTACACCAACAATTCCATTTTGAAGAGCAGCCTGTTTCATCACCATAAACACACATCCTCATCATTATCATCACAACAACCACAATGGTGATAATGATGTTAATAATGATACCAGCTCATATTTGAGTACTAACTATGTGTCAAACACTGTGCTGAGGGCTTTCTCTTACTATCTCATTTATCCCTCACAATGACCTTGGGAGGCGGGTACTATTATGAAGAAGGAAACTGAAGCTAACAGACATCAGGTGAGCTGCTTAGGGTTGCCCAGCAAGTGGAAAAGCCTGGATATGAGCCCAGGCAGTTGTTCTCAGCCCACATTCTTTACCACCATGCAGGAACCCCCAGAACACCACAATCCTCTCACCCCTGGACAGAGGGCAAGTAGCCAGGGACATGGTGAAGAAGCAGGGGGAGCTGATGTTGGGAATGTTTATGGATTATTCATTAGTATTTAAGGAAAAGCTAATGAGACCCAGGGTACAGATAGCAAGGTGGCAGAGAACACCAGTCAAACTCGACACAATCACTTTCTCTCCTGGGCCAATTGGCTTCTACTTGACCTTGGTGCTTGGTGGAGTTTCTGTCACCATCACAGCTGTCTTCTGCTCTGAAGTTCAAATTCACCATTAGCAGTCCAGCAGACTGTGGTTAAGTTGGCTGCTCTCTTTAAGCAAGGTGCTGTGCAAGAAATGAAGGATTCTTTCCACCGCAGCAGCTTGGGAGTAAATGGTGAGAAGCTTCCTTTGGAATACATTTGACGTGCATAAGGCGGAAAGGAAGCTTTCATTTAGTGGGGCTGGTTTGCAGTCCGAGCTAAAGCGCTGTGGTCAGAGGCTCTGATCCTGTGTGTGGTCATTCAGCTTTGCTCTATTCTGTGGCCACAGCCCATACACCAAGTCCTGGCCAGACGTCTTGTGATGCATATGGCACGGTATCATGGTGTCCGTGGGGATGCGGGAATAAGGTGTGGATAAATCGGTTCAGTTCCAAGTTCTTGACCAGAAAAGCAGGTCAGAACACACATCCAAAAGGCAGTGGAACAGTGTATAAATGAAACAGAGCAGCATGTGGTCTTGTAGGATATTTCAATTCGGGAGTACATTTCCTTGAAGAATGTCATCAAGCTTCTCAGTAGACCTAAATATGGTTGGCTCTTCATTACAAGGAAAGTGGAATTGAGGTCCACATAGATTAAATGACTAAGCTGTGTAGTCAATATGAGTCTTTTGAATTTCTTGTATTTAGGCAGAACTCTATCTATCCCACAACAAATTCATAGACAGATGTCATTCCTATGCCGAATTATCTTTACATGTTTGTCAAAAACCATCTGACCATGAACGTGGGGTCTGTTTCTGGACTCAATATCCCATTGATCTTCTTGTCTGTCTTGGAACCAATGCTTTATTCCCTTTATTATTGTGATTTTATAATAAAGCTTAAAATAAGGTAGAAGTCCTCCAGCTTTGTTTTTTCTTGTTTGATTGTTTGTTTTTTGCTAAGTTGTTTTGACTCTTCTACGTCCTTTGGTTTATATATGAAATTTAGAATCAATTTTGTCAATTTCTTTTTTTTTTTTAAGATTTTATTTATTTGAGAGAGAGAGAGCCAGAAAGAGAAAAAGAGAAAGAACACAAGCAGCGGGAATAGCAGATGTAGAGGGAGAAGCAGGATCCCTGAGCAGAGAGCCTGACATGATGTTTGATCCCAGGACTCTGGGATCATGACCTGAGTGGAAGGCAGACGCTTTAACACCTAGACGCCCTCACCTTGTCAATTTCTACAAAAAAAGTCTGCTTGAGTTTTGACTGCCAGGATATTGAATCCATAGATCACTTTGGGGTTGATTCATTTCTCTGAGCTTTTGACTGGTTTTTATTCTACGGGTTAGTGTCCTGGGATGGTGCTTTAGGTTCCAGAGCACAAACACAGAGATATTCAGGACAACTGCTTTTTATGCTGATTTAAAGTGAAGAAGAATAAATATTTACATTGAATCTAAGCCACCTGAAAGCAGAATTCCTAGGGCTTCGCTGATAATATGATCACTTACATGAAGGGGAACTTGGACTGTTGCGAGCACCTCGAGTAAGCCATATTTGTAAGATGTTTAAATCCCACAAGAAGCCTACGAGGTGGGCATTACCTGCTCTACTTTACAAATGGGGAAACTAAGGTATGAAAGGTTAAGCAGTTAGGTGAGGTCATCTAGGAGATTCAGTGGTAAAGCTGACATCTAAACCCAGGCTGGTATAATTGTACCATGGTATTTCCCTACCTCAATCATCTTCAGACTGTGTCCAGAATGCCCAGGAAACTTCCAGTGCCTTGGGGCCCACGAGAGTGTGTAAATGTTGGATGAGGGGATGGGGGGGTAGGGGGATGGGCTGGTTCTCCATGATTCAGGCTCTGCTTCAGCAAGATTTCCTTTGACCTGTCTTATCAATTAGGGTTTTGCTTAAAAACCTAAAAACAGAAACAACCACAAAATAGTGGTGCCTTTCAAGTAAGTCTGAAAATCACTTCGTGCTGCCTTTCAAAATGAGGATTCCTCTCCCTTTCTCATGGACAAAGTTCCCGGAAGGTTTGGGATAGTGGTGAACTGTGTTAAAGTTGTCCGGGGTCCAGGACAGCACGCCGGGGCTGTTTTCCTATCCAAATTGCAATTGGGGTTCCTTCAGCCTGCAGGACCTGTTGCCTGGCTGGCTCACGGGGTCACTCATGACCCTGAAAGCTGTGGCTCCCCCACTCCAGTGGCCGTTCCGACAGCCTGACCCCAGCCCAGGCCCACCAACACTGCTGCGGGTAAGACTGTTCTTCTCAGTGTCCACTGAAGCTCTGGACTGTTCCAGCCCTCGCGTCTCCTGAGTTTTGGTGACCTTCCTGCTTTTCACAGGCTGCTAGGTCTCCTCCTTTCTCTGTTCTTCATCAGCCTCGCCCTTGGCAGTCACCCCGAGAAATTTAGCCTTTTTCATCTTCTCTCTCTCAGAAACTGGGAAGGTTTTTTTTTTTCTTCTTCTTCTTCTTCTTCTTTTTTTCTGAATTCCTAATGCACTTGTCTTTGCCAAAACCCCAAATCCCAGATCTGCCATGGGCCAACAAGTGCCGGGAGAGGTTCTTTGGATGAATTCAGAAATGACCTTGAACCTTTGCTCAACACTCAGATGACAGGTTCTCTCCTTCCCAACCACACCCCAACACACATGCTTCTTGTCGGATAAGGAAATGTTTTATTGCTTTTTTTCCCTTTTTCCTTTCTCTACCACCCCTCCTCATGAACACTTCCCACTTATCCTGTTCCTATCGCCTCTCTTCTGGAAAATTAATCAGAAAGCTAAAACCCCAGGGCAGAAAGGGACCTTGGGAGGGCATTGCATCTGGATTTTCATTTCCAGGTAGTGCCTGCCCTTGCTTGGGTGAAGGACTCTGTCTTCTGTCTTTAGACTTTTATCGGTTCCCACACATTCTCACTTAGGCATCTCTGGGTTTTGCTCCTTGGGTCTTATTTGTTAATTTCATTTTTTAAAGTAGCTCCTTTCTTCCATTCGGGGTTGTTTCATTGGGATCTACAAAACGTACATGAGGCATATTCATGATATATGCTGTCATGACTTGGCCCAAAATGTTGAACTTTCTTCAAGCAGATGTATGTCTCCAACCCCTTTTCCTGGGTCGACCATGATTTCTGTGCAGTCAGATACGATCATGGGCTTCCGAGGGTAAAGACTGGATGCTGCCTGTGGTGGTCCAGCTGTGTATGTAGTTGACTGATCTGGGGGAATTTTTGGCTACGATCAGAGGCCAAGAGTAAACGTAACAAGTCTGTGATGATCCTTTCCAGGCTTGTAATCAATACCCTGGGGATTCAGTTCTAAGTCCAGCTGCTGTAGAACAATGTGGTTTATACTGATTGTTAGATTGATTGATTTTGGCTGCAAGAGTACGGATCGGCTCTGTGCAGTAGCCAGTTGAGTAACTCTCTGCTGTGCTGAGGACAGATTTCCCAGGGCACAGGCGTTCGAAACTCCACACTCTCCTTTTCCAGGGACTGAAGTGGACAGAAGGGTCAAGCCCTCTGTTTTCCTTGACTTGAGTACATTTTTGAAAATGCCTCTTCTTTCCTTTCACGTATCATGTTCCACCCTGTCCATCTACCTTTCCCCTCATCCCCCTGTCCCCCAACTGCTCTTTGTCCACGTTTAAGAAAGGATTTCGCAGCCTTGGTCCTCTAGAGGACAGGGGGCCTCTCCACGACCCCAACAGAACTCTGCAAGAACACAGCCTCCCACCTGCGGCCTGTCTCTTCTGTCATCTGCTGCAAGATGGGGACTGTCCTGTAAGGACCACCACATGGCAGACCCCTCAGGAGTTAGCCCAAGCTTGAGTTGGGGGGGGGCAATGGGTCCACCGGGGGTGGCCAGTGATTTGTCCTTGTTTCAGGAAAATGGGCTGGGAAGTTGGAGTCTTTGAGATAAGCAGGATCACCCTCACTGCTCGTGAAAGAAGCAGCGCAAAATCACCCCGCAGAGAGGGAGCCTGGCCCCGGGTAGGAGAGAGGGGAGTGAAGCAGGTGGGGGCTTTTAAAGAGGTGGGAGGGGAATCTAGAGAAGTTCAGAGGCTCTCAGGATTCCGGACAATGCTTTCATTTCCCATGTTACCCTCCAAGAAAAGAAGGTCTTGCATACAACGGAAGGGCCCAGTCAACATTTGACAACATAAATACTTGGCAGATGAAATGGTTTGGTGCTATCCAACCCGCCAATGGAGAAATATCTCAAAGAGGGGAAAATTGGAGCAATTACCGAGACAGCATCCTGTGGCTTGAGGACCCAGAGCAGGCACTTCCTTCCCTCTTCCCTTGAAGCCCCAAGGCCAGAGTCCTGGCTGAGCCCCAGGTAGGTGAGGCCTGGGGGCAGACAAGCAGGTTCGGAAGAGGGAGGTCCTCTCCTGGGGGGATGAACGTGTCAGCCCCTGGCCCAGACACTGTGGACGTGCGGCTGGAGTCAAGGGCGTGTTTCCTTCTTGGGCTGTCACTTTCCTGTGGGAACCCTGCTTTGCTTTTCCTCATTTGTGCAGCCCGTTTCCCTTCAGCCTCTGCTGGGTGTGGATAGGCAGCTCGGCACTGACTTGACAAAGTTTCGCTTTCTGTTTCTCAAGGCCTGACCCCCCGCCAACTCCCGGCAGCTTCCCAGCCGTGCGCAGGTGCCTAGGAAACTCACACGGGTGACCTGCTTTCCATAGGGGCTGTGCGTGGAGGACGGGGTCCCAGAGAATGTTCCTTCTAGAGTCACAGTGCCCGTCACTCTTGTGCCTGATGTCACTTTGACCCTAACAAGAATGGAGATCTTTGCCATTAGCAGGGCCCCTTCTCCCCAAAGTCCTGGTGGTAATTTTACCCTGAAGGGCAACAGCCGAAGGATTTGTGCCATGTTCTTGGCCTGTGCCTCTAAGGATCTCGAGGCGGAGTGTGGGTCCGCTTCTCCAGGGTAGAAACTCAGGAAATAGCTGTTGAATTGAATTCCTCCTGGAGGCTGACACGGCTTCCACCCAGATGGTGTTGTAGACGAAAGAGACTTCGAGAGAACTCCAGCACTTTCATTTTACGTACAGGAAACCAGGCTCCCAGAAGGCTGAAGCAACTCGCTGGCAGCCTGCACTCAAGGGCGTAAGTGGAATTAGCCCTGGGGACTTTCCTCTCTTCACTGCGCCATGGCACAAAGTCCCCTCGTCCTCACAGCACGAGATGGGGAGTCAGGCTCTTCAGAAATGACCCCCAGCGGGTCAGGCTTCAATCAGACTCCTCCCGCTGCTGCTTTCTTCAGTAAGTGTCAACCAGACATTCCAGCGAAGACTGAAAAAACCTGGGCAAGGAGGAGAGCCGTTCTCACCTGGACATGGGACCCCTTTGATGTGGGGGCTACCTGCTGTCACTTCTGGGGTGGGATTGTGAGTCCAGCACCCCCAGCCAGCTGCTGTAGAATTGCAATGACTGAGTTCCCTTTGCTTTACAGCCCGTGTGAGTTACCTGGGTGGCCCTCCATCTGTGAGTGGTTCCTTCCAGGCCGGGGGTGAGTGGGGAAATGTCCCCCAGGCTTCTGTGCTCATCCTGGGCCCCAACCTGGTTGTGCACCACCTTTTCTACTCGTTTGATCCAGTTGCACTGTCAAGTTCAAGGCTCAGCTGTTTCCTCAGGGTGCTTTTTGGGGGAGCAGCAGGACTTCAGGTGGTGACTGCTCTCCTCTCAGACACCAGACCAGTGGTTCTCACGCTCAAGTATGCATCCAAGTCCCCTGGGGGTTCCGCCTAAATCAAAAGTGCTAAGCCCCACCCCTCAGCACGATTCAGTGAGTCTAGGCTGCACCCAGGAACCTGCGTTTGAAGAGACCGTAGGTGATTCCAGTAGAGGTGCCCCACGGAGGACACTTTGAGAAATTCCGTACACTCTCCCTTGAACTCTGCCTGCAGAAGCAGCTGAAGACGGCTCTTCTGTGCTTTGAGCACTTGGCGCTCAGCGGTAGCCCCTGAGCTGGGACTTCATAGACACCTCACCAGACTTGTGTCCCCCGAGCAGCCTTGCTTTCTCCGGAGAAACAGGCGTCATGTTGCATCGGCAAGAGCATGGGCCCTCGAGCCACACTGCGTTTGAATCCAGGCTCTGCCATTTAACAAGCTGAGTGACCTGGGACAAGGTTCTAAACCTCTCTGTGCTTCCGCTTCTTCATCTACGAAATGGGGATACTAACACCATCTACACCAAAGGGTCATTTTGAGAATTAACCAAATTAATATTTACAGAATGCCTAGAATAATGCCTTTCAATTTTAAGCGCTACGTTAGGGTTTGATAAATCAATTAAATACCTCTAAAATCCCATGTTTTTAAAGCACGCAGCATAGTGATTATATTGTTGTATTATAGGCTATTGAAATCAAGAGAGGAAGTGACTTGCTGAAGACCACAGAGCTGGTCAGTAGCATGGCCAGCACTAAATATGGCTCTTTTCACTCCAAGGTAAGTTGTCTTTCTTTTCTCCAAAGTGTCCATGTAACCCCCCTCTCTCCTTGGTATAATGAACAGCACTTGCATAGCTTCTTGCATTGATAGCCAACAATGCAACCTTCTGCTTATGGAAACCCTCTCCGGATTGGAAGACAACTATTAACCTACCTTCCATTCTCCCTCCACCTCTACCCCAATTAGCAACTATTGCAAGTTAGTGCTGCCCCAACCCCAGTTTGATCATTTCATTCTTCCTCTGGTGTCCATGCAGGGAGGCCAGGCAAAGGCTTGTGAGGTGGGGCGAGGCACCGCACATCAGTGGGCAGTGGGATTTGGAGTATGGATCCCTTGCTCTTGGCACCTGCCACATTTATCCCCACCTGCTGCACCATTAACCTACTACCTTGTATGAGTTTAGCAGAAGAGTCCCCGAGCCCCTACGAGAAGCACCTATAGCTTTTCCAGGTTACATTACGGGGATCGTGAAGATACACAGTATCCATGTCTCGAAGTCATTTGCGAACTTCCTCAATCACTTGGTTCTTAATACTTACCTCAAGCAACATACGTCAGAATGAGCTGGTGCTTTGGGCAAGAACTGAATAGTCTCATAAGGAGGGAGGCAGGTGAGTTCATTCTCATCTTATTTCGTGCTTGGCTCTCTTCCTTGTCCACCCTTCCTGGCTTTGCTGCTGTGCTTGGACTAACCTGGGACTGAAAGCATTGACTTGAAGACAGTAGACATAAAGTAAATTAGGCAGCTTCTGTCCACCTTCCCTCCTCAAACATGGTCCTCTGAATCATCTACCATTATTCGGCTTTTCTTTTTCAACTCTTTTTATTTAACAAATAAGCTTCTACTATGCCAATCCCTCTTTTTGGTGCGTTCCCTCTCACTCTCCCATTCCATTGAGAAGCCTTTCTTAAAGACCCACTGGCATGGAGTAGCTGCCAAGGCTTCTAAACAAGCCAGTCTAATCTGGTCCTAGATCTTCTGAGGTTTATCTCAATAGGCAGTCTAGATGGGGACGAATGTAAAGGGAATGTACAAATAACAGACTTTTAAAATGCGAAACCACAACTTCTACAAGATTGGAAAGTTTCAGTGTACATAGAAAATTAAGTCAAAATGACATGATGTCAACATTTGATAAGTGATATTATTTCTCTGGCAGAATATATACTTGCTAATGTTGAAATGGGCCTAGAGAGTAGAGAATCAGGTTAATTGTCCAGACAGTGAGGTCAAGGCAGGATGCTTTTAAGCAATCACCCACATCTCCAAAGTCTTAAACCCAAGAACATAGGCAGGGGCCATTCTATAAGCAGAGTCTTAACTATGAAAACAACTTTTGAAATTAAGATTCAAAAGATAAGGTGAACAACAGGTGTTCTTTGCTTTCTGTAGTAGGTGTGTGCTTGGAGAGTTGAGTGTCAATATTTTTTTTTCCCATTAATCTAATCGCAGTCTAAATATAGGAGGGAGGCTGGGTATTTAAAGAAACCATGTAGTTGCTCTCATCGCAAAGTCCTTTTAGAGTTTTATTTTATTTTTTAAAAGATTTATTTATTTATTATTTGAGAGAGAGAGAGAGAGCATGAGCAGGAGGGGCAGAAGGAAAGGGAAAGAGATTCTCCAGCAGACTCTGAGATGAGCGTGGAGCCTGATGTGGGGCTCAATCCCACAACCCTGAGATCATGACCTGAGCTGAAACCAAGAGTCAGAGGCGTAACCGACTGTGCCGCCCAGGCATCCCCTATTACAATTTTAAAAATCCCTTTTCTTTTCAGAGATCAGGTTTTCTTAGACAATTTCTTAGAAGTAGGGACGTATCAGGTTGTTGTATATTGCCTACAGATAAAGGATGGGGTAGTCACAGAGGGATGGTGCTTTGGGACTTTTGTATATTTTTACGCGGAAGGATGGGACCATAGCTTTCTCTGGAAGCAGAGATGGCTGATCTTTTACTTCTCCCTTCCCAGCCTGTGCAACCGTCACCTCTTTTTTTCAGTAGTTCCATCCCTACCCACACCACAAAGCAACCGATCATTCTCTCTTACTCTTCTGACCTTTCCCTAAGCACTAGCATCTCTATGCTAGAGTACGCCGGTGCTTTGGGCTACAGCACCGAATATTCTCCTCAGGATGGAGGCAGGTGGTCAAATGACTCAGAATCATAGGACTCTGTCTAAGGCTGTCCAAAATGATAGCACTAGCCATGTGTAGCTATTGAGTACTTGAAATGTGGTGAATGAAACCCAGGAATGAATTTTTCCTTTAATTTAAATTTTAATTAAAAAACTGATATGCATTTCAGTTATTGGAGAACTTTTATGTATATTTGGAATAACTTGCTCCTGTTTCAACTGTAGGTTTTATGGTGCTCTACGTACAGCTCAAGTATTTCTAAGAAGATTTGAACTTTTGAATTGAGATGTACTCTAAGTATAAAATACATGTCCGATTTTGAAGATTAGTAGGAAAAAGGAATGCAAAATATTTGATTAATAATTTCTGTATTGGTTACATGCTGAAATGATAATATTTTGGATATATCGAGTGAAATAAGATATATTATTAAAATTAATTTCACCTATTTCTTTTTACTTTTTTATATGGCTACTAGGACATTGAAAATTATAAATGTGGCTCATATTATGTTTCTATTGAGCAACACTGATCTGAAGTATACCATTGCCTTACTTCATGACCACTCCCTGGGTCTAGTCAAATACCATCAGCTATCCCTATGACAGGGTTCAAGGTTTTTATTCGAACCCCTCAGCTGAAGAAAGTGCATCAGCCTCTAGCTTTATTCTTGGAGTCACCTTCTGAATCTACATCTGGATGACAATTGCTTTGGCACCCTTGAGTTTTCTTGCATGCCTTACTGTCCTATGCAGTCCTTATAAATAGTTTATGTTTTTTTTTTTTAAATAGCAAGACTTTCAGAAAAATACTTAAATTAGCAATACAGATTTAAAATATCTAAAATTGTTACTTTGAACCTCTTATTTCCTATGAGGAGAAGACCTGCCCAAATATATTTTGTTATGCAGTGGCATCTCCAGACCACCGCTGGTCCAGACCCTCCCTGTTACTCCACACCAGAAGTGACGAGGGCCAAGAAACAGCCATGGACGCTATGACAGATCATTACAAAACACCACACTGGTTGGGTATTAATGAAAACCAGACGATGAACGATGAACCACATCGTTCAGAAGGTTGACTAGCTGGAACAGAGCATGCAGAGTTAAAGGGTGGCAGGAGTCTGGGTTAGAAGCATGGAATCTGGGACACACATCCAAGCCTCTGCTGTGTATGGGCTGTGAGTCATTCAGCAGGTTATTGTCACGTCCCCTTGGTCATCTATCAAACGAGAGGGTAGAGGCAGAAAGTCTCTAGTTCCTGCCTGCTCCTCCAGCCACATCTCAACCTGTCTAGCCCCAGCCCCCGTCACTTCCAGCCACAGGAACACCAAGGCACAGCCACCTGGGTTGGAGAATGCCCCGGCGTGGGGCATTCACCTGCAGAGGGTGAGAGGCAGGGCCAGGACAGCCAGCAGGCTCTGTGACGCTGCTGCAATCTCACCCCTGGTCAATGATCTCCTTGTCGGGAGCATGTGCTCTGTCACACACAGCTTGGCTGGGTGAAGTGCATGTACACTTTAGAGCCATTGGACGCATTTATCAAACTAACAGCCACAAGGCATGCACTAAGTTTTACTCTTACCGCCATGTAGAAGAAGGGCCGACTTTAGGGCACAAAAAGTATCCCCGTGTTATTTCAATTTGCTGCTTTGTGGGGCTCCTGGGTGGCTTAGTCGTTAGGCATCTGCCTTTGGCTCAGGGCGTGATCCCGGCGTTATGGGATCGAGCCCCACATCAGGCTCCTCCACTATGAGCCTGCTTCTTCCTCTCCCACTCCCCCTGCTTGTGTTCCCTCTCTCACTGGCTCTCTCTCTCTCTGTCAAATAAATTAATAAAAATCTTAAAAAAAATTGCTGCTTTGTGATTATAAATGCCACTGAACTTCCCCTCTTATGGTAACTGGCGACTTACATTTCAGCTCACAGGAATTGACTGTTTACATCCTTTGCCTTGTTTTCTTGAGTTGTATTTCTTTGTCTTATAATTTGTAAGAGATTTTTACATTTAAATGTTAACCCTTTCTTGTTACATATTTGCAGCCCTTTCTTGCAAATGTTTTTTCCAGTTTGTGACTTACCTTTCAATTCTGTGTGTAAGTTACTTTTATCTTATAGATATTAACATTTTCAAATGGTCATGTATATCAATCGTAAAAAAAAACCTCTTTATTTTTATAGCTTTAAGTTGACTTCTCTATTTCCAACCAGATGATTTCACATATAATACTTATCTCTTTTTGGGTCACCTGGGTGCCTCACTAGGTTAAGTGGCCAACTCTGGATTTCAGCTCAGATCATGATCCCAGGGTCCTGGGATGGAGCCCCGCGTCAGGCTCAGCAAGGAAACTGCTTGAGATTCTCTCTCTCCTTCTCCCTCTGCCCCTCCCCCTGCTTGCACTCTCTCTATCTCTCTCTAAAATAATACATAAATAAATCATTACTTATTTTTCTTTTGAATCTGTAGTGATGTATTTTGGTGTCTGGTGTGAAGTAAGAAGCTACATTCTTTTTCTCTGTATAATCAATTATTTCTCACACTGTTTACTAAATAAGCTATCCTATTCCTTCCACTTTCCACACCCATTTAATCTAGTCCATTGTTGACATCATCAGAGAAAACTTCTCCTCAGAAAGTTAGAACGGCACAATTACACTGTGTCAATCCGGCTTGAATTATGCATGGTTGTTAGGGTGGGTGGAAGTTATGATGAAATCGGGTGGAAGTAAAATGAATTATCAGTGATATACCTAATGCCAAGCATTTAGGTACAAACTGAAGAATTTAGTTAACTTATGGAATAGGTTCTATATTCCATTGGAAATTTAGTTGAGACCCAGTTAGTTAACTCACTGGGCTTCCTTTATAAACATTTACCTTCGAACCTCTAGGATCTAGAGTAGGGGACACAGAGGAGGTAAGGGAGACATCATCTTGGGGATGGAGAGGACTCCTCCATGGTGACCAGATGTTTATCGCTGCGTGGGCAGATGGCCCAGGGAGTCTGGTTGTGGTTTGTGTTAGTTTTTCCTGAGGCAGATGCAGCTGCTTTTCTTCTGGGTGGGCAGTGTGGGGACCAAGTCATTTCAGAGGGTGCACAGTATCCAGCCATGGGAGGGAAACCATTCTGTTGGCTCGCGGGGTCGGCCACCCTCTTTACAGAGGAGGATGGCAGCCGCTGCTCTGACTGAGGTAAAAGTCCTATCTAGGGCCACATGCTAACTGTGGGGCATGACAGGCCTTCCTGAGCCCTTCCTTCTCAAGGAGGTAGGGACCAGAATGACATCTGGTCATAGAAAAAGAATTTCAAGTCATTCCGGGTTCATCTTGTCTGAACCATTGAGGGTGTACCCTATGTTCTTTTGAGGTTAGAATTTGCTTTAATTAAGGAAATAAAATGAAATCCAACACAGCCTGCTCGCACCACACGTGTTCTGAGGGGCTCTGGGAAAATCCCAACGCCGTTAGGACAGAGAGTCAGCAGAGACTTCTCGGATGACTTGATTAGTGTCAATTCACCACCCTGCTGTTTCCTTTCCTGAGAACGTCTACCCCTTTTCAGAGACGGTAAATTTTATACTCAACATGCTTGAGTGTGTCCATATCAGTCCTGAGTCCAGTTTCTGTGATGTCACCTCCCTGCTGAGGGGAGCAGGAAACTGGGGATTATGGGAGTCGGGGGTGGTGGTGAAAGGACTCTAGACCACCAAGCCTCTAGTTCAGAAAATGCATATGACTTAGCCTCCTCTGTGCGTATGTCCCCTACTTGCCTCCACCCTCCCATGTGTCAGTGTCCCTCCCTTCCCTTAAGACAGTTCAAAACTCTTCCCAAGTTCACACCAAACCAGAGAATGTTCCATTTGTCTTTCTCATGCTCACGCCCTGCCTAACCCAACATTGTATGTGAAAATCTAGAGGAATTGTGTCAATTTTGCATAATGCCTTACGATTTTGTTATTTTTTCTCTGCATAAGCTCCTTGACTATAGGGTTGACATACAATTACCGTATTCAAACACACTTCATAGTGCTCAGCTCTGGTGATCTTATAAATATATATATTTTTGGAAGTGCCTTCATTAAAACAAAAATAGAAAAGAGGCACATCTGTTTGAATAGGTTTAGTTGCACACTCATGTAAACTCAGAAAGATGATTTGAAGACTTTCTCAAGTCCTGATATTATCAGGATAAAGAAAGCTCAGACACATTTCATGGGGAGGTTTGGAAGTGTTGGAAGGAGCTAAGGCTCTCCTGGGGAGGCCTCCATTCTCTGATCCATCCCCTCCTCCTCTAGGACTTCAGAGCAGAAAATATTGTCTGGGTTTCAAGTAATAGATGTCCAACTTAAACTAGTTTAGATAATATAGGATATTTATTTATATTTATTTATTTATTTATTTATTTATTTATTTTTATTATGTTATGTTAGCCACTATACAGTATATCCTTATTTTTTGATGTAAAGTTCCATGATTCATTGTTTGCGTATAACACCCAGTGCTCCATGCAATATGTGCCCTCCTTAATACCCATCACGGGCCTATCCCAATCCCCCACCCCCCTCCCCTCTGAAGCCCTCAGTTTGTTTCCCAGAGTCCATAGTCTCTCGTGGTTCATTCCCCCTTCTGTTTACCCTCCCCTTCATTCTTCCCTTCCTTCTCCTACCAATCTCCCTGCTATCTCTTATGTTCCATAAATGAGTGAAACCATATGATAATTATCTGTCTCTGCTTGACTTATTTCACTTAGCATAATCTCCTCTAGTCCCGTCCATGTTGCTGCAAATGTTGGGTAATCGTTCTTTCTGATGGCTGAGTAATATTCCATTGTATATATGGACCACATCTTTTCTTCTTTATCCATTTGTCTGTTGAAGGGGATCTCGGCTCCTTCCACAATTTAGCTATTGTGTACACTGCTGCTACGAACATTGGGGTGCACATGGCCCTTCTCTTCACTACGTCCATATCTTTGGGGTAAATACCCAGTAGTGCAATTGCTGTGTCAAAGGGTAGCTCTATTTTTAACTTTATTTAATGACCATTGGAACTGGGAAGTCCAGTAGTACAACTGGTTTGGGGCACAGACAACTGTAATTTCTCAATATTCTTTCTCTCTGCCTTATCTTCCTCTACGTTGGTTCCATTCTCAGGCAGACTTGTTTCAAGAGAAGGCAAGGGTGTCTCCCAGCAGCAATGCCCTACCGCTTAGAAAACCTCAAGCAGAAAGAGAATGTCTCCCAGCCAAAGTCCTGGAAAGGGCTCTCCTGCCCCCACCCCCAGCTCATGGGGCCTCTTCTGAAATAATTAGTGGCCAGTAAAATATGTTCTTTTTATTAGCCTAGACTCATCAAGGTGTCTGACCCTAAAATCAGGGGTTAAGAGTAATCTTTTCCAGATCGCATGATGGCTCACCTAAAGGAAACTAGGCTACTGTTCTCAGGAGAGGAGACGTGGCAGGCAGAACAATCAATGTTCCCTTCAACAGACGACAGGTGGACAGTGGGAGGAGAATTCGCATTCTGCTCCGGGGCAATCTGGGATCACTCTTCATCTCTGGAACCTACAAATGATTCTGGGGCAGTACCAAAGATGTTGGGGCTCTAGAAGTAAATTGTCCCATGAGGATGTTATGTGGCCAGAATTCAGTCCTCCTCCTCTCCATAACTCTGTCCTCCTTCTGTCTATATCCAGGTTCCATCAGTCCTACCTATTGTACTTTGGCATCCCCATGCAGCATATATTCAAGCCCAGGGGAATGCAAATGAGGCATTTGGGGTTCATTTCCTGCCTCTTGGCCTGTCTGTCCCTCCACTTCCCCCAGGCAGCAGCACACATTCCATTCCACGAAGTTGCCATGTTTCCTAACAGACTGTCTTACTCTGAATGCCCAAGTGTCGGCGCATGGGAGAGACACGACCCATTGCCTGGCTCCCTCTGCTTCATGGGGGTACTCCGCCTCATGTCCTTTACCATGCAAGTCAGGATGCAATGGAAGACCACTGCACTGGAGATTTAAATGCTTGGGTTCTGATCCTGGCTCAAAAACTAACAAATGGATGATTTTAGGACTGTCTGTGGGTCAATTTCATCCTCTATATTTGGTTATATCTTCTTCAAACTAACCAGGCTATAAGGTCCCTCCATGATCAAATGCTCATCTAGTCTGAGAATCCACTACACTATCTTCAAGTCTTTCCTCTGAAAATTAGAGAAAATAAAGCTATTCCCTAAAATGATTCACCAAGAATAGACATAAAGAGAGAGAAAGTTTGAAACCCAGCTCCTCCACAGAGAGGCACATGACTTAGAGCAAGTTATTAACATCTCTACGACTCACTTTCCTCGTCTTTGAAGTGGGACTATGGGATGTCATGAGGATTAAGTGGGTTAATGCTTGAAGAGCACCTAGGACAACGTTCTCATCGGTGGTTGTTGTTGTTTTATACCATAGTACCCAAAATAGTGGACATGGGTTATGTTTCGGAAGCGCTTATCTGTCAAGTACTTGCCAGTGACAGAAACTCATGTCTCAATGAGGCAGCAGGTC
Organism: Ursus maritimus; assembly: GCF_017311325.1. Lineage (NCBI taxonomy): Eukaryota > Metazoa > Chordata > Mammalia > Carnivora > Ursidae > Ursus > Ursus maritimus. The sequence goes on along the minus strand of NW_024423343.1, from coordinate 20,103,426 downwards.
TCATTTTTGGTAGATCTAATTATTATTATTATCTAATTGTTATTGTCCTTGAAATATGTGAAGATGCCACCAGCCATCGTCTTAAACATTCTATGTTCCTCAATTTCTTTCTATTGCTATCGCCACAAGCCTGTATGGATATGATGTCTTGTTAATGCCCTCCTCTGTGCTGTGCGCCTCTAACTTAAAACAGACGGGATCTAAACAGTGCTAAACCTATCACTTCTCTCCAATGTATAATCACACTTTTACTAGTACCACCAGGGACTGGATTTACTTCCTCACAGCCAAGTCATGTTTTGGGCTCATATTTAGCCTGTAGCTAAGAAAGCCCTGAGTTGTTTTCATATAAACCAGTGGAAACTTTTTTTTTTTTTTTTTTTTTTTAGAATTCAGGTCCTCTGTCTTTCCTAATCAGTGTTACCTTCTGGGAAAAGTACAGAAAATCCTTCAAGCACAGAATGAGGAACTCCTGACTCTAGGCATTTGATGTCAGTTATATACCACATTTTATTTATTTATGTTTTGAAAAGGAAGTGAGAAGGAGCAAGAGACACTGCGCATCAGGCCAGAGCAGAGTCGTTATATCATGATTTGAGAGTCTGTCCTGGTTGCAGGATTGAGAGCCATTAAATAGCGCCAACCAGGGTTTTAGCCTGTGAAACTGGGAGGCAATCACTTCAGTGCAATAATTTTCGAATCTTGGCTTAGGCCTGTTCAGGATTTCTTGGTGTTTGTCAGCTGTCATTGTTGTATTTATGGGAAATGAAAGCTGTCATTGAACGGTCTTGGTAACCCCCTCCCAAACCCCCAGCTCTGCCTGGAATAAGTCAATGAGTTTTCATCTGGACATATTGCTTTTCCATAAATGAATCTTTGCTTCTCAACTGAGACATAATACTCATGCTTGGTAGGAACATGCCCAAAGCTGTGTCCCTGTGGCCAACTACATCAGTTTGGAATTGAGGTTCTATCATCCAATAAAAAGGGAGATATCTCTGAGTTCTGATATTCCTCCCTTCCTAAGGGAACTGAAGCATAGAGTCAAATACTAACTGTTCTTTGTGGGAATATAAAAACATCCCTAAGGATTTGATTATTCAGTCCATTTATCTTCATTGGATCCAGTACAACATAATGAAAAACATAGGTACACACACAGATATATATAAATTATCTATAGGTATATGCATATCAATGAATCTATGCTAAGTTGTGATAAAATTCATTACCCTATGTCAATGGCATTCTTGTTATTAAAACACATGTATTGATCTGACTCAGAGAGTGCTATTGGCTCCCACTGATCATCAGTTATCTTTATAAAGGCTCATCAGGATCCTGTTTGGTTTCTGGAAAATAAATTCAAAATATAGTCAAGCTTCAACATTTTGATTTCTAGAATCCAGAATCAATTTTTATTTTAAAAATTGATAAAAACATATCTCTCTTTTGATTCTTTGGCCATTTCTCCCATTCTCCACAATTATTCAGAGACCCTTAATCATGAGAGGGAAATATTTCTTTTGGCTCCCATCTCCCTTTGGTTTTAGTAGATGTTGTCAGTGAGTCCTGATGCCTCCTCTTCACTGTTTCTCTTCTATTCCTGGATTATTGAGCACTGAGGTTGCTGTGTCCACTGGGTACTGCGTGTTTCTCACTGCCCAACCCCAGCAGAAGCCCCTTTGCTTCTGGGCCACCTTCAAAACGAGTTCTGTAGACGTTCTGACACACACAGTCCTTTCCTGCCTCAAGCCCCTCTCCCCAGCGCCTTCTCCGGCCAGCCTCGCTAGACCTCATCATCTGCCACTCGACTATGGTGATGGAGATCCGCTGTCCTGTGCTGCATGGCTTTCCCTCCACTGCTTTCCGATCAGAGTGATAAGAGAGAGGAGACAGAGGAGGACCAGTGTGGGTCCCATTCCTCTAAACTTCAACCCTGCAAATATCCTCGATCACCTTGGTGCCCCCACCTAACATCATCATCCTCACTGCTCCCTCTACCTGAGGGCACATGGGCCAGGATCCAAGAAGTGCTGACCATCTATGGCCAAGGCACAGATCCTTACCGTGGGTTGGAAGGAAGTGTGCTTATTGAGTGAAAATTTACACTGATAATAATTTTTTGCATGTGGAATGATAAATATTCTGATAGACATAAGTTCTTTGGTGTCTAGTTTTTCATCTTCTCTAATATCACTAGCTCATAGTCTCAAAAACAGATCATTAATTCCAGCGCTAAGGGGATATAATTGATTGAAACCATAAATGAGAAACAGAAACAGCAACAATGACAATAAAAACCAAGATCCATTTGAATGAATGAACTAAAATGCCAGGGGTCCAGTGGTCCTGATGTTCCCTCTGCAGCGTTCAGTTACTGTGGATTTAGAGGGGGTAGGGGAGCACTTTCAGCACCCGTGACTTATGCACCCCATTTTGCATGGTGATGGCTTGCTGGAAGCAATGATACAGAAGGGACATGAGAAAAAATATGAGAAACTAAGGAGGACAAAGAGAGGACAAAGAGGGAAGAAAATGTCTGTAAGATGAATAAGGAGGGGAGGAGAAAAAATAATTTCACATTCCAAGGAACACACTAGTAACAAGGAATCTAATGATGAGGCAAAGGGCTTCTTTTCCATTTGTTTAGGCTCCTGGCCTGATTTTGCTTTGGCTTTCATTGCATATAAGGGCCAACGCAAGTTTTCCAGATCAGTCAAGCTTCTTGTTGACCTGCTGGAATGCCATTCTTGGGTGTCATGGAAAGAAGTGTCTTGGCTTCTACATCCCTGGCTGAATGGGTCAAAAGTACTAACAACCCACAGATATAGATTTGACTCTGCTGGAGATAGAAAAGAATATAAGTGAAGCTTTTTTTCCTCATGGGGCTTATTAGCCAGATAAAGAGAGGAAGCCTATGGGAAAAGATAAATAGAACTTTGGGGCTGTGGGTAGTAAGTGCCCAAGGGGTGCCTATAGAAATAAGAGCCAAGCCATGCTGGTGAACAGGATCCATGGTGGGGCTTTCTCTACAGGTAATGAAGAGAAAAGAACATGGGGTGGGAGGTGGGGTACATGGGATCAAATCACCGTCCTGCCACTTACCCGTTATGTGACCTCAGCCATGTTGTTTTTGCCCCAGGAAAGTTCAGTTTTTAGGTGTGTAAAATGGCTCCTATAATGCATAATTTCAAACACGTTATGTTTTTTAATTTTCTTGGCAGTTCTATAGAGTGTGAAGCACTGTACTAAGTCAACTCTCCTTAACCATCGTCTTGGAAATTTGTTGAAGAATGTTCTCAGAGAAGAATCCTTAGGGAGACAGGGCTTTCTTGTCTTGCAACCAGAGGATGCGGATATAGAGGGAGTCACCATTTCCAGACTGGGAGAGGCAGGAAAGGTCACCAGAAGTCTACATTCTTCTGGAATCTCCTGACGTCTCGTCCCACTTTAGCTCTTTCTTGAGCTCCCCAGCTGCACAGATGTGCAGAAGTACAGATGGGGAGGGGCAGGGGACAAGCCAAGGTGAATCCAGGGTTGAGCAGGTCAGTGGCTCAGCCTATAAGAAGCATCTTCACCCCTTCAAAGTGGTCTCTGACAGGAATTTTCCTTTACTTATCACCCTAATGTCTTGACATTGGTATGGGGAATGTAACTCGAAGAGCCCAAGGCCTGGGTCCAACCTCTTTGATGTAGAAAACTCATAAAGCAGGGGAGCTATTATAGGTGCACGTGGCAGATCTTCACAAGGGAACTTAGGGTTTTGCCCCTGGAAAGAAGAAGCTACATACCCCTCATCCACTTTTTAACAAAATGTTTTCTCCTATACCCTTCCTTTCATACCTATTCGCTTCTTCCTTCTCTGCTGTCCTTCCCAGGCAATGCAAGGTCACTGTCTCTCTCTCCACCCTCCAGTCCCAAACTCCCTCAGAAACTAGAGGAAAGGAAGACACGAAACAAGTCGTGGCTGCATTGTCTTGGACACCTGGGGTCAGAATAAGATGAAGAAACCTCCAATTTGACAGAATGGGTAAATGGGGGTGTGGAATTCAGGTCAGGTTTATAGGAAGCTGGCCTATCTTTATCCTTATAATTATCTCTGTCATTTCAATGATTATGATGTGGACAATGATGGTGACAGTTCAGGAATAACATGAATAAGAGCTAACATCTTTTGAGTGTTTACGAGGTGCCGGGCTTTGCGCTAAGGACCACACATGGGTTATATTAATGCCCACAGCATCGAAGTAGGTTACATTATGACTGGCTTTTCACAGAGGAAATTACTGATGTTCAGAAAGGCCAAGTAAAGAGCTGAAGGTCAACCATCAAGGGGCGGCAGGACTAGAACTGAAATAGGCCGATGTACACCAACACTCAAGATCTTCATTATTGCGTTTGGGGCCCTCGGAGCCATGGATCCTCTCCAGCCATCTTGTCCATCCACTGCTCCCAGGGAGCACCCTGCTCGTTTATACACCCGATCCTTTCCAACCTGTGTGGATGAGGGCTTGAACCGGGGAGCTCTGGCCCAAAGCATGGACTTTTTATGTGAAGGAAGGACAAAGAGACCAGGACATGGGTTTCCTCAGCCTTCTAGAAAGCCCACACTCTATTATCTAAAAACCATCAGCAGAAATGGGAAACAGGTATGTGAAAACAGAAGGGAGGGCTTGAAGACTTCATGCTCTGGCCATTGGTCATTGCACCATTTTGCTTCCCCTCATTAATCCTCAAGCTCTCTCAAGCCCCAGCTTCTGCTTCCCATTTCACTCTACTAACACGAGTAGCCTTGATTCCCCCCCCATCTCTTTAGTTTTCCCATTCCCACATGGCTATTTGAGTACAGGGAAATTTCCAGTGACCATAAGGTATGTTGTGAGAATGTTCTGGTTATGGAGATTGCATCAGAATAGGCCTGGAGAGGAAACACACCGACAGACTGAAGAGGAGGGGTTTAAATAAAGGGACTGGTTACAAAGTTGTGGGAGGTTTACACATACACATATATACACCCCAGCATATACTCATCAGTGACACTTTGTACACTGAAAATGGGTTCATTTAGTTGTATGTAAGTTATGCTCCCGTAAAGTTGGTTTAAAATTTAAAAGCGGGGTTCTCTAATTAAGAAAAGGGTTTCCCAGTTGAAGAGATTTCTGACTAAAGTTAGACCATCTTCTGAATGTACAACGTGTGATTTTATTATATTTGCTTGTATTTTGGATTGTTTTTCTTCCCTGGAACTCTCCTTCTTTTCTCCAAAATGCCTAAAGCAAAGAATATGCGTTCCTCCTCACCTGTGCCATGTGCTGCTGTGTTCTCATTCCACTGGGCAACTCTTGCGGTCGGTCAGGGTGTCAGGAAAGGAACAGCCTGGCTTCGTAGAGCAGCTCGCGAACGTTAACGCAGCACCTGCTACAGGCCTGGTGCTCTGATCAGCGCTAGGGAATCCAAGACGCACGAGAGTCCCTGCAGATACAGTGTGAAATGCCACGCACTTCGCCCTGCGCAGGAAGCATGAGTAGAGGGGCCCAGAGGAGGTAGGAACTAACTCTCTGCAGAGGTCTATATTGACACCTTCACAGATCGGGGAGATCGGAGCTAGATCTCAAGGGTGAGAAGTCTTGGTGTGAGGACAGCATGATGCTGGGGAGAGAACATTCCAGGCAGAGTAAACACATGGGTAGAAACCCAACGCCTAGCCAACAAAAGGGCATGATGTGCCCTATGGCAGAGTGGGGGTCAGAAGGTAGGGTAGTGGGAGACGCTGCTGGAAAGCAAAGGTGGGTCCCGATTGCATAGGATAAGGCCAAAGAGTGGAGATCACATGAGAAATGGACGTGAAGAGCATGGCTAATACGCCCCTCCTCCCCCGCAGAGGAAGCGCTCAACAAGAGCCACTGTCATGGTTGCTGTCATGTTGTTATTATTTAACAAAGGTGTTTGAAGCCCACTTTGGCTCCTGTGTCTCTTGAGCAGAAAGAAGGAGGGAAGCCCTTCTGGTTTTTCAGTCAGGCGCAGGCCTGGAAACGTGAAGGCCCTGCAGACAACAATAATCACGTCGTGCACGTCAGTGATGCCTGAGTCCAGGCTCAGAAGATTCCAGGTTGCCGCATCCACCTGTGCAGGCCTCTCCCCCCACTTCTCACTGACCACTGTTTCCACAGGTATTGGGCCCCTCAAAGCCACGTGTTTGTTCCTTCCCTGGAAAGGCAGATGAGGACTGTGAGTGAGGTGGGGACATGGATGGGGCATCCCTGTCTTTCCCCCTTTTCCCTGTGCTCCACTTCTGTCCGCTCTTTCTTTCCACATAGGTGGCAGGATGTGAAGACCATGAACTCCATCAGGAGCCAGCAGGTTCCTCCGGGACCAGGGTGGGAAATATAAGAGGCCCCACCTGCGATCTCCAGCGGAGGGAAGAAGCCACAGAGTGTCCCTTTCGGATATGCATGTTTGAACAGAGGAGGCAGTTTTCTCATTCACTGCAAAATCTGCCAGTTCTGCAGATGTCATTTGGGGGACAGAGCAGCAGCCCCTGCCCCCCAGACTCTCCAGACATGGGAGGCCACTTTCCAGAAATTGAGTGTCTGGTTTCTGCAGTAAATAAGCACAAGGCCTGGAGGCCCGGTCCCCACCCGGGGTCGGAGGAAGAGGAACGAGGACCGGAGCCTTTGGAGGAGGGAGTGTGGAAGCACACCTGTCGACTCTGTGTGTGTGTTATATTTTAAATTTGATTTTTTATTTCAGTTCATGTAGATTCACATGCAATAATAAGAACTAATACAGAGAGACCCTTTACACCCCTTGCTCAGTTTACCCCGGTGGTGCTACCTTGTGAACCCATAGTACAGGGGCACAACCAGGATGTCATTGACACTAGCATAGTCCTGACACGGAACATCTCTCTCCCACAGGGACCCTCGCGTTGTGCTTTCGTAGCCACACCCACTCCCCTCCCCTCCACAGCGCTCTAGCCACTAGAAAGGACCCAGGCGTCCTTCTGCTGGTGAATGGTGAAACAAACTGGGTCACCTTTAAAGAGATGTGATACAAACCTATGTGAAGAGGATCCTGAGGATTCCAAGGCACCTGTAGGAAGTTGAAATTCACTGCTCCTCAGGGTTTGGTCCAGTTCCAGCCCTGAGCGCCACCAAAAGGTGGAGGGCTACTGTCAGGAGCAGAGCAGCAGGTGTGACAAAACAGTCAGGCTACAGGTACCTGTGATGGCCTATTCACAACCTTCTGGCCACCTCTGCTTATCCCTTCATGGTCTTCTGGAAAAACAGCCAGGTCTTTAGAGAAGTAGCTCGTGAGATGAATTAACATTTATCAAATGCTTGAATGATGCAGGCACCAATCAAGGATTTCACATGGAAATCTCCTTTAGTTCCCCCACAGCTCCTGTGAAATAGACATTATTATTATCCCTGGAGGCTCAGAGAAGTTAAGTCACTTACTCAAGGACACACAGCTATTAAGTCAGTTTAGGTTTTGAATCCAGGGCTATTAGATCAAAGGACTGTATCTTTCCATTATATTGCGTGGTCTCCAATTATAACATCACCGCAGAAGAAAAGCCGCTCACGTGCTGTAACATGCCGGCAGTCCATGAGGAGAGAGAAAGGGAATGCTGCTAAATTATGGTTTTTTTGCTTTTTGGGGGCCACAATACAGCGTCAACTGCCTGGGAAGGAGGGCCTATGAGCCACGGAGTTTCTAACGGTGTAATCAAGAGTCAATGTGTGGGCAGAAAAGAGGGTCTCTTTGAAGTTCATGATGGTCAGAAACTTTTCCAGCCTCAAGCCTCTCTTTAATGCTAAGAAACATTCCTGCTTCTCCCTTCTTCTCGGAATATTTGAGTTGCCTCCTGTGCCTACGTCTCTCACTCTCAACCCAAGACAGGGGGTCCAAGGCAGAAGGCACAGACACTTGCGCGTACCCCCAATGCCACTTGTCGTGTGAGTTTTGGCAAGTTGCTTTATTGCTTAATTTCTGGGGATTGTATTAGATTATGTTCCATGATGTTGTATTGTGTTATGTGCCAATCTTCATGGTGTTCCGCAGAAGATAGAGGAGGCAACGCAGGTGAGACTTCTAGCACGTTTCCTGGCATATTGCAAACACCCGTGGGTGACACAGATACTGTCTGTGCAACCTCCTTGAACTCAAGAGACTCTGGCCTCTTTGGCCTTCTGCTGCGCCATAATCTTATTCTTTCTGAAACGTTACTTGTGGCCCCTATCTTCCAGCAATTTTTTGCCAGAGGAATCAAGTCCATCAAACAAGCAGCAAGGTTTTTTTGTTTGCTTGTTTTTTGTTTTTAATCCCAAATCTCTTTTCAGTATGCTCTTCTGATTGTATGATGTCAACCACCTGTGTGCTCAGCTTTCTCCCCTACCTGTAAGTGGGGGGAGGAATGCTGAGCTAATGATGGGATGGATGGGGCTTCTACTCATCTTTTGCTGTGCTGCTGTGGGTAAATCGATTTCACTTTTTTTGCACTTTCATATTCTTTGTTGTAAAATGGAAATAATAAGACCTCTCCCACCCACTTCCCAGGCTTATTATCATAAAAGCCCAATAAAATACACTGGGTAAAATATTTAGGCAACCTCAGAATGCCGTAAGACTATAAGGCATTTTTATTCAAATATAGAGTTTCTCAGGAGCTTCAGTTTGTAGCTCTGTGATCAGTTAAGTTTTGGTGTGGAGCGAACAAGCACAAACGCTCAGTGGCTTGCAACAATAAACATTGATTTCTCACCCATCTGTGGAGTTCAGCTGATGCAGGCTGGGCTCACTCCTACATCTGGGGGGTGGGGGCTGGAGTTTGGCTGACCACGCTGGGCCTGGCTGAGTCACTTGGTTCCACATGTTTCTCATCCTCCTCCCAGGACTAGCGGACTAGCCCAAGCATGTCCTTCTCAGGGTGATGGCGGAAGCATGAAAAAGCAAATGGAAACATGCACGGCTTCCTAAAGCCTCAGCTTGGAATTGGCTTAGATCATTTCTATTGGCCAAGTAAGTCACATGGCTGAACTCAGGGGTAGGATGAGGCAACACCCACTGTGGGAGGATTTTTCTAAGTTTCATGAGAAAGAGCATACACGTAGAAGAGAAGAGTGACAACTGGGGACATTAATACAAACCCTCTACAATGTGTTTCTTGACCAGTGCTCAGACAGGAATCTCTGGAGGCCCAGCAGAGCCTCAATGTTCTTGATAAGGATGCTGGGCCCAGATGGGGAGACAGTTTATCATCTCTGTCATGGCTGATTGTTTTAGGATCTCAGGGCAAAACTCTTCAGGTTTAGGTAGTGAAAAACCCATGACCATCATGAAGTTTGGTCTCTGCCTCTAGTCCTACCCATTGCTACGCTGTATGAATGTTCTTCTTTTTATTGTAGGAATATCTATCTATCTATTATCTATCTATCTATCTATCTATCTATCTATCTATCTACCTACCTACCTTTGTAGGAACATTCTTCTCTTTCCCAAGATTATTGCTTTCACAGCAGTGGAAAAATATTTAAATTCTTCTCCTCTTCCATCCTAGAATTCCTTTAGATTTCTGTGAGTTCCTGAGGAACTGGAAGAGCAATACATACAACATATGGCTGCAGGACTCTTGTCTGAGACCACCTCCATTCTCAGGTCACATTCAGTCCCACAAAAGTTTTCCTTAGGGCCAGTTTTGTTCCTGGGGATGCCAAATCCCCATACACAGATGACTGGAGCCACCATGGGTTCCCAGCAATGAGAGTTTGCCTAGCGGGTTTATTTGTAAATGACTCCAGAGAACTGAGTGAGATATCTCAGAGCCAGAATTTCTGGGTTAGAAAGTTTCAAACAGAACAGCCTCTTCAAAGGAAGATGAAGATGAGAGAGAGAGAGAGAGAGAGAAGTTAGCTTCATGGGCCAGCTCCAGGGCTCCAGATGTTCCTTCAAAAGGAATCTCCCAAATTATTTGAGCCCAAGTCACACAGTGAGTGAGAAAGAAAATTGTCTACAGCATCTTTGGTTGGGGCCACATGCATTTATCGAAAGTGGTTGTCAGGAGAATTGAGGGGTGGAGGAGCTCACGCATACGTATAAACTCACATACACACACATACGCACACACAATGAGCTCAGTGTTTTGTATTTTCAAATGCTTTTCTTCTTGTCCAAATCAAATCCAGGGTCTGCCCTTTAGTGTTGTCTTCTTTTTAAGAAATAAAAAAAAAAAATTAAAACAACTACTTTTTCAGAGAGAAAAAAATGTAGCAGAGCAGCTACTGACTTGCACTGGATTTAAAAATTCCCAGGAAGAATTCTTTGAGAGCTGTGGGTCTGCGAACTCAGAAATGTGCGCAAGGCCCCTAGACATGAGCAGATAAGCTCATGTTAGGATTGCACTGAAGCACCTGAAAGGGTGCTCAGACTTTGACCACCTCTTGGCTTTCTTGGGAATTTCAAGTTTGGAGAAACAACTTTGCCAACTCTATGTCTCACTTGGGACCAACATTTTAACTTTGGAGAAATCAGATGATTTGATGCTTTTTTTCCTACTGAGAATCATTCACTCATTTAATACATGTTAGTAACGTGTACTACCTATTAGGCACTGTGGAGATGGGATAGTATGGTCGGAGGTGAAAAAAAACCAATATGGTCTTTGTTCTCCTGGATTTTTAGTTTAGCGGAGAGGGAAAAGGTAATCAATTAACTTTAACCTCATGTAAGTGCCATGAAAGAACTAAGCAAAAGTTAGAGACAGAGAATGTATAGCAGAGAACTTTTCATATAGGATGGTGAGGGAAGGCTTCTCTGAGAAAGTGACATTTAAGCTGAATATGTGGAAACCTAATGGTTGAGAAGGGGCTAGTCACGTGACCACCAGGGGATTTGGGATGCAGCGATGTGCTGGGCAGAGAGTGTTGAAAGTCTTCAAGGAGGGATGCAATGTGCTTTATTCCCCAGCCTATTCTCTAGATAACACTCAAGAGACATCTTTTGAAAAATGTAATGTAAAATAGAAAGCAAAGAATCTAATAGTATAGTGATAATACAATGACTTAGGTGGTGGCCAGGAAGATTGAGAGAATGAAATGAATTTTGGAGATTTATTTTGATGGTAGAATCAGTGGTACCTGATGTTGGATTGGTAAGCAGCTGGATCAGGAGGGTGGGAGTACCACTGGGAAGGGAGAGGGAGCAATTGAAAAAAAAATCCAAAGTTTCTTTTTTTTTTTAATATTTTTTTTATTATATTATGTTAGTCACCATGCAGTACATCCCTGGTTTTTGATGTAAAGTTCGATGATTCATTAGTTGCGTATAACACCCAGTGCACCATGCAATCCGTGCCCTCCTTACTACCCATCACCGGCCTATCCCATTCCCCCACCCCCTCCCCTCTGAAGCCCTCAGTTTGTTTCTCAGAGTCCATAGTCTCTCATGCTTCACTCCCCCCTCTGATTACCCCCCCCTTTCTTTATCCCTTTCTTCTCCTACCGATCTTCCTAGTTCTTATGTTCCATAGATGAGAGAAACCATATGATAATTGTCTTTCTCTGCTTGACTTATTTCACTTAGCATTATCTCCTCCAGTGCCGTCCATGTTGCCGCAAATGTTGAGAAATCGTTCTTTTTGATAGCTGAGTAATATTCCACTGTATATATGGACCACATCAGATTTCCAACAAAAAAAGCAAATTCTTACAATGGAAGACAGTGGACCATCCACTTGAAATCTCAAGTCAGAAACTTTGGATTTTTTTTTTTTTGCCCTTCAAAAAAATACAAAGTTTCTGACTTGAGATTTCGAATGGATGGTCCATTGTCTTCCATTGTAAGAATTTGCTTTTTTGTTGGAAATCTGAATCAAGAAGTCAGGGGTTTTGAATAAACGTCTGGACTTTGAATATTTTTATACCATAACTCTGAACCTAAGGGTCCCAGAAATTTCCACTTCTCCCTCTGAGGTGGAGGAGGTTTTGGCCAGCAATGGAGAAGACTAAGAGATGATTTAATCAGGATTTTAAGAGTGTTGGTTAGCTCTCTCAGCTGTACTGGAAGTGTGTAAGGGATCTTAATATAGTCTTAATACACATGCTCCAGGAAGTGTCCATGACTACTTCTGATTTTGAAGGCAGGGTCAATTGAATCAGCTTGGTACCATGACTACAGCTGTTTTCCATCTCTCTTGATGAAAATAGAAGAGAGTTTGAATCAACATAAGCAGGAAGTTAAATTAGACACCAGAAGAACTTCCAAGCCATGTGTGTTACGGACTCTTCCTCTACACGAGATAACAGTGAGTTTGAATAAAATAATTGTAGAGTGAGTTAAGATGAAGATGAGAAGATGGCAAAGATGACTTGTTACAAAACGTAGTAAACAAAATCCAACACCACACACAAAAATAACACATATAACCAAGGTTTACTGCAGGAATGAACATTTTGTTCAATTGTAGCAGATACACTAGGATAATATGCTACATTAACACACCTAAGGAGAAAAATCATGATTATTGACACAAATGCTGAAAAAGCCTCTGAAAATAATTCAACATCCATTCCTAACAAAAGCACTTAGAATGTAAGAATTGATGGCTACTTCCTTAATAAGATAACAATACCTAGTTTGGTCTTAAAGTCAGTATCTTCTTTAGTAAGACAACATTAGAGGCATACCCATTAACATTAGGAATAAAACAAGAATGTTCACTATCTCCCCTTATTTAACATTATACTGGAGATATTAGTCAATGCGCTTAGACAAGATAAATCAATTAGAGGCATAAGAAGTGGAAAAAAAGAAGTAAAACTATCATTATTTGCAGGTAATACAGTAGTATACATGGAAAACTTAATCACCGATAAAGCTAACTCAAAGTATTTCACTAAATTTAGGTAAAATACCAGAATTTAAAGTTAACACTCAGAAATTAATAGTTCTTAAATACACAAACAACAATTAGAGGCTATAATGATAGAGAAAACTCAGCTGGTTAAATGTCTGCCTTCAGCTCAGGTCATCATCCCAGGATCCTGGGACATGGGCTCCCTGCTCAGTGGGGAGACTGCTTCTGCCTCTCCCTCTGCTCCCTCCCCCCAGCTAATTTTTTTTTCTCTCTCTCTTGCTCTCTCTCAAATAAATAAATAAGACATAGAAAAATAAAATAAAATATGAACAAAGAAAATAAAATACTCAGGAACAAGTTTAATAAGAATGTGCAAAATCCAATGGAAGGAACTCAAAACCTTCTTAAAGACACAATAGTGTACTTGAACAAATGGAAAGACAGCCTTTGGTTTTGCTTAGAGTGTCTCACTATCATAAAGATGTCATTTCTCCCTTGGTTAATTTATTCATTGGGCATGATCTAATAAAATATCACATTCAAAATTTTTATAGAGAAATTGACACTGAAGTTTATATGAAAATGATGGGAAAAACGACTGGGAAATTTTTAGGAAATAAAAATGAGCTGTAATGAAGGATTAGTCCTGCCCAAATTTTAAATACAAACATAATAAAAAATTATTACTAAAAAAGAGAAGCTTTTCCTTTTCTAAGAAACTGAATAAAGTTTTTCTTTCTTAAAAAAATAAATAAATACACTCTAAGGTTTCTGAAATTACACCCGTTTAGACCTGGTGCCTAGGCAGGCAACCCACCAGTGAAACTAAATATAATACAGAAACAGATCCACATGTACACCAAATTTTAATGTATGATGAAAATGGAAAGTCTAATCATTGATAGACATTTGAAAAAAGATGAAATCTGTACCTTAAAACATATACTAAAATAAACTTCAAATGTATCAGATATAAGAAACAAAAAATAAAATATTATGAGATTCTACTTAGAAGAAAACATGAGTAAATTAATTCCTAATATGGGTCTGATCTGGGTCTTACTGTGACTTGACCTCCTGTAATCACCATCATCATCATCACCATCATCATCATCATCACCATCTTGACTATATAAAATTTTAAAGCCACAACTTTACATGGTCAAAAACACCATAAGCAACACATTCAAAAGCCAAGTTACAAACTGGGGAAAACTATTCTTACGTATAGCACAAATAAAGAGATACTATTCCCAAAGTACAAAGAAATTTTTAAACACAGGAAAACAAGGAAAACCAAAAACTATTTAAAAAATAGGCAAAATGGGGGCACCTGGGTGGCACAGCGGCTAAGCATCTGCCTTCGGCTCAGGGCGTGATCCCAGCGTTATGGGATCGAGCCCCACATCAGGCTCCTCCTCTATGAGCCTGCTTCTTTCTCTCCCACTCCCCTGCTGTGTTCCCTCTCTCGCTGGCTGTCTCTATCTCTGTCGAATAAATAAATAAAATCTTTAAAAAAAAATAGGCAAAATGTATGTCCAAATATTTTTCTACATTTCTGTAATTTTAGTGTTGAATTGCATGAATAAGCATGTCTTTTATGACATTTTGTGCTTAGTTTTAAATACAACATTCTCTAGAGAAAAAAAAGTAAATTATTCCTTTTTAAAATGTAGCATTTGTGTATATTCTAATTACTCATTAGCATGAATAAGAATTCACTTTGTTCATTATATTTAGCAATTATACACCTGCATCCTCTCTGAATGTTCAACATGTGATTTTGTGATTTCCATAAATACACTCAGGATTATATTTCATCTTATTGATGGACTATGCCTGAATTGTATTAAACAAAAAATGGTGATGCGCAGCATTGTGATTTTATTCCAGAACAATTTGTTAATAATACTTAACCACTATAATACAAAAATGAAAAAAAAAAAAAGGCACCCCCCCCCTCCGAAACACAATACCCAGTAGTTCTGGAAAAAAAATAAAAGTTGTATGTGAGGTAATGTCTTCTTAGTATACTACAGGTTTATTTATTTTTTATTATTTTGTTTTATTTTATTTTTTCATCATGATAAGTGTCCTTTTAATCCCCATCACCTATTTCACCCATCCCCCACCCACCTCCCCTTTGGTAACCAGCTTTTTGTTCTCTACAGTTAGGAGTCTGTTTCTTGGTTTCAATCTCTCTCTCTTTCTTTTGTTCATTTGCTTTGTTTCTTAAATTCCACATATGAATGAGATTATGTGGTATTTGTCTTTCTCTGACTGACTAATTTGCTTAGCATTCTACTCTCTAGCTCCAACCATGTTGTTACAAATGGCAAGATTTCATTCTTTTTCATGGCTGAATAATATCCCATTATAGATATATATAAAATACCACATCTTCTTATACATATATATTGTATATATAAAATGTCTTCTTTTCCCATTCATCTATTGATGGACACTTGCGCTGTTTCCATAGCTTGGTTATTGTAAAATAATGTGATTAATTGAGGTTCCTGTATGCCTTCGAATTAGTGTTTTTGTATATTTTGGGTAAATATCCAGTAGTGCAATTACTGGACTGTAGGGTAGTTCTATGTGTCCGGATAATTTTTAAAAAGTCTTTAGATATGTAAAAAGATGTTCAACATGTCTCATAAGAGAAATGAAAATTAAATCCAAAAATGAGATACTATTTCTCACCTATCAGAATAGGAAAATAAATTAAATGTTTGAATGTTCTATTGACAAAGCTTTGAGGAAACAAACACTCTCACTGCTAGTTGGAATGAGAAATGATATAACCCTTTTGAGTGGAAGTTGACAATATCTAACAAAACTACATACGTGTTTATTTCTTGATCTAGCAACCCTCATTCCAGGAATGTACTCCAAAGATACATCTCCAACAATATGAAAATACATACGCACGAAGTTCTTCATTGCAGCATTGTTCATAATTGCAAAATACTGGAAACAACCTAAGTTTTCATACGTAGTACACTGAATTAACTATGACCCATCCACTCAGTGGAATACCATGTAGCTGTAGAACAAAGAAGAAAGATCTCTATGGCTGATAGGGAGTGACTTTCAGGATATTTTATTAAGTGAAGAAAGCAAAGAGCAAAAGAGTATAGGTATAATGTATTTAATGCTACCTTTTGTGTAAGAAAGAAGGACAAAGAAGAAAGAATACGTATACACAATATCTGCTTGATTTTGCCAAAAGAAACACAGAAAGAATAAACCCCAAATGAATAAAATGTGTTACATATAGGGGATGTGGAGAAATGGAGCAGGAAGGATGGGTAGTGATGTGGGGGAGACGGCACTTCTCTGAGTATACATTTTATATAGTTTTTACTTTTGGAACCATGTGAATTTTACATATTAAAAAATTCTAACTGTAGTGTAAATGACTAAAGTTACCGTACTGGGGGATGAATGCACTACTGTATGTCCTTTGGCTCTGTCATTGATTTTCTCCAGGTTGCAGGGACTTTTCCCTCCCAAAGGAAAGGTCTATATTCTTGGCATTCTGGGGAATTACAAAGGGAAAAAAAAGTATATGGTTGAAAGTATATGGTTGAAAAGTATATGGTCTAATGTCTAAGCAGAAACATTAACAAAAAAAATAAAATTTGCCTCAGTCCCACAGATATAACCAACACGAAAGGCTTATGCTTTAAGGAGCAAGAAGGGAATATGGATAAAATATCTGGTCAGCAAAGTGCTGTAAGTGACTTAGTGATTGGAACCTTTGAGGGCTGGTCTTGGAATGCTTCAAGAAGACACGTGGGGCTGGGGTTTGAAAGAAGTCATGACTGTGATTGGCAGAGAACCTGGAATATGATTGGAAGAGAAGAGCAGGGAGGGAATTCTTGAGAATGGAAGTGGAATATGCAATCACTTGGAAATCATTAAGTCATAGGAGTTACCTAGACTCTTGCTTAGGCTGGAAGATGAGAATGGGATATAGAATGCATACAATGGTCCAGGAGGCCAGAAACACTGCAAGGTACTAAAAAGCCTTAAGTATCTTATAACAATAATCAAATTGAAGAGAACTTTGGTGAGATAAACTTGAATTGAGCAATGTAAGAGTTAAGCACACAGTGAGAATTAGACTGGAGAGACATTTACTGAACTGAGATCTGCTCTATAGTTTCTAAGTGTTTATGGAGTGCCCACTACACACAGCCATTGCATACTTGTATAGGCATTAAGGATCCAAAATATTAAGAGAAGTAGAGTGGCTAAACATGGAACCAGAAGGCATTGGTCCAACCTTTCATTTACAGAGGAGGGAGCTGTGGCCCACAGTGAGATTGGAGTGGTCCACTGTTACAGAGCCAGTTTACGGCACAGCAAAGAGCAAACACTTGGCTGGGCAGTGGGGTTTGCCATTTAGATACACTGCACCCCCTTTTCACCAAGGATGGAGGAGGAATTGCAGTACAAAAAGACAGGATATAGGAAGGACTCAGGAGTTGTTGCTACCGTAGATATAGGCCCAGCCAAACTTTGAAAGATGTGGATTCTACCACTGGGCTGAAAGAACCCAACCGGAAGCAAACAGACCATCATTGTTAACCTCTTAGCATCAAAATTCAATTGTTAAGCTTTTTAAAGAACTCAAAGCCATGCTTGACATTGTCTGTATTTGTCTTTGAATCTGCAGAATCTGAATTATTACATGTTTGTGTATGAATAAATGCTATTTATACTATTCTTACATTTTTCTTTGGTGAATATTATTGGACTTGTTTATACTAGGGTTTCCTCTATGGTTTTTCCACTAGCCCATCCTACTCTTCCTTTCGGTCCTGTCCTCACCCATCTTCAGTGAGTTTCTTGTAGCTGGCTGTATTTGTGGGTGTGTTCCGTGTGTGAGCACGAACGTATGTCTGCACACCTAGTGAATATGAAAACAGTTGCTGTTCAAGCAATACCCACACTTGGCTCCTTCGAAACGCTGGCTCTGGGATCTGTGTCCCCTACCACTCACCCATCTCCCTCACTCCAACCAGAAGAACCCAGCTCCGAAAGCACCTTCTGCACAGACCTCCAAGTACCTGAAATTCTCTAATTCCAGGGTTTCAAGGTATAGTGAAAAGTGAATGGGTTTGAGGTCACATAGATCTGATTTCCATTCCTGGCTCTGCTCTTTATTGCAATTTAGGGTTGTTGCCATTGAGGTGGAAGAACACAAGAGGAGCTCCTAACTGCTGAGACCAGCACGGAGAACTGAGCAAGAAGTATGAGTCCCTTGGTCATACCACTTCCTCTGGTCTAACTTGTCAGAGGTAAAGATCAGTGGATCTGAATTTAAACTATTTTCCCCTACCTGTAGGTACCACACCCACACCCACACGGGCATGTGTGTACATGCATACGCGTGCGCATGTGCACACACACAATCTTCTGGAATGTCTTCAGTTTGCCCCTGTAGACCTATTATGCACTTTTTGCAGACTGATCTTATGGTCTACATCAATGGGCTCCTGCGTCCTCTGGTTTTTATTGGATTTGGCCAATGGGTGCCTTGGCAAGAAATTGAAAGATGGAGAAAGGCTGCGGCATTTATCCCTGTGATATCCCCTCCCTGTGGGCCACCTTGGGCTCTCCGTGTCCCTTGGCGGAAGGTCATCCCTCTTGTCAGGGAACCCTTTCCACACAGCTCTCTCTGAGTGTTATAATACATTGAGTGCTATAGGTTATTCACAGCTCTTTAAGGAAAACTTCCTAGAAGAATAATCGGAGATGTGCTCAGAAAATAGTTTGATTGATCTGGCTGTTGTGAGCTCTGTGGGAATGTATTCCTCCACCCTCCATTTGCCTCCAACTCAGAATAACTTCTCAGTTAGCAACATGTTTCCTATTAACATGATAGATTTTAGGGGCCACAGATTTCTTTGGGAATCTTCTGTGAGCTATAAAGCCTTTCCCTAAGAAAAATCTACGTGCTCAATTTTGCATGCAATTTTAATATTTCACAGATTTCCAAAGACCATTCATGATCCACTCGGGTTAAAGACTTGTGTTGCAGGTAAAGAAAATATGCGGTCTCTGGAACAGTAGGCATCTCCGGAAAATGGCCCACATCCTCTGTGATCTCATGGGATTTGCTCCATTACCTTTACGCGGAACAGCCTCCACCACTGAACATGTGGTTCTATGTTGCTTTCTTTCCACTTGGATTTCCCATTCTTGAGTTCGGACTCTATGTATCCGAAGGGCACCCTTCCTAAGGTCATGTGTTCACCTCCCAAACTCTGTCTTGCACTGAGGCTGTGAGGTGGATTATCAGAGTATAATGGAAGAGGCAGAAAGGGGTAGCACTAGTTGGAGATCTTCCTAGACCTTTTGCTATTGATAACTATTTCTTCCCTTATTATCCAAGAGGTCTGGATTTGCATTTCCAAGAACAACTGTGTGTTTTGGAAAATAGTCACTCCCACTTTGTTCCTCTTTGGCATCTCTCCTCTTAAGTGACTTTCCAGGATAGCCCAAAGTGAGCAAGCAGTTTAGAGAGCAAAACAAAGAACTGTAGCACTAGCATTAAGAATTTGGGGACATCTGGGTGGCTTAGTTGGTTAAGCGGCCAACTCTTGGTTTCAGCTCAGGTCATGATCAGGTCGTGAGATCGAGCCCCTTGTCGGACTCTGTGCTCAGCACAGAGTCAGCTTCAGATTCTCTCTCCCTCTCCCTGGAGTTTGTGTGCTGTCTGTCTGTCTCAAATAAATAAATAAAACTAAAAAAAAAAAAAAAAAGACAACTCAAGGATACAAAAAGTGTAGATTAGGTAACATACAACTTCTTAACCCAACGGGGACATAGAATCAATAGGCAGAGCCCATATCTGCTTCTGTCATCTATTGTATCCCAACAGCTAGCCACCACTTGGCACATGGTTGCTTCTCAATGCCATTTGTTGAGGGAACAAATGAATGAATAAATGAATTAGAGACTGAGCATCTGAACAAACTTGGGAGGTGATCTAGATCCATTCTCTCCTCTGACGCTTACATGATCTCCATCCCCCAATCCAACACACATTTAACGAATGCTTCCTTTGTCCAAGGATTCTGGAGATGGTCAAAATGAAATATATTTGCACCATGCCCTCAAAAATGTAAAATCTACTAGAGAATAAGATCTACAAATAACTGCAATGCTAGAGAGAAAATATAAAGAAAAGAGAAATGCCTGTACTCAGCAATGAATTCTAGAAGTTTCAATTACTGGGAACTAACTTCCACTACTAACAGTCAATATGCGTTAAGTGCCTACAGTCCACTGAACACATTACATCATTACAATATCTATGTTCTGGTGAATATTATTATTATTATTATGCCTCTTTTTCAGTGGGGAAATTGGGGCTCAGAGAGGTTAAATAACTTGCTCAAGATCACAGAGCTTGCAAGTGGCAGAACTAAGACTCTCACATTTTGACCCAGTCCACATGTGAGCAGATTTATTGCTAGAAAGATCTTGATGTCGCACAGAAATCGGCCTCTCCTTAAGTTCATCTTGGAACTAATTACACTCTCCCAAGCCACAGAGACCAAGTCTTTCATTACTTGAAAAAACAATTAATGAGTTAAATTGCATCCAGTGAGTTTAATAGCCGGCAATTCTCTATTGCAATTATAGTTCTGGCTGCTACCATTTTCGTCACAATTGTTGGTCCACACTGAATTTCTTCTCTAGTTCATTGCCTCCTTTTTCCTGTTCCTAGTCCCCTCCCCCAGAGCTGTCACAGAGTGTCAACGCTGCAGCAACCTGATGACTTTTATGTCTTCTGAGTCATTTACCTCAAAGCCATAGTGCATCTGATGCTTTTGGGTTTGTGGCCCTTTTCTCTCTGGTTCTCTTTGTGTGTCTGGTTGTTGTTTTGTTCACTCATTCACTTATCCAATGTTTGCTACGAACTGCAAGCCCACTGGCTAGCTGACACGCTTCAGGTATTGGGTATTCAAAAAGGGAGGGAAGATATGATGCCTGCCTCCAAGAAGAGTACGGTGTAGTTTCGAAGCCAGATACCCAAACATGTTTTTATAATACAATTATAAAAGCACGTTTTTATGATACAATAAAAAATAATGAAGTAACGTGCTAAGTATGATGTGTGCATGACCAAAGGGCCTCCTTGAGGTCTGTCCCAGGAGGCCAGGAAAGCTTCAGAGAGGAGATTGCATTTGGGCTTAGAGCTGATGGAGGACTGGGGGTTTCAGGACGGTGGAGGTAGGACACTCCAGGGAGAGGACACTCCAGGGAGGTAGGACACCTCGAGGCAACAGGCATGAAGCCCTTAGGTGTGAGGCAGCAAGTGGCCGAGCAGGGTGAGGTCAGGCCCCTGGGGAGGGGGTGTGGGAGAAACACAGAGTGGCTGTGAGAACCGGGGTTGCAGGAGGTTTTTGGCAGCCTACTGTTAGGATGAACTTTATATTTTAGAAAATTCACTCTTTGGGCCCAGGAGTGGGAATGGAATAAAGGCAATGAGAATGAGGACAAGGGACCAGCTTCACGACGGTTGCTGTAATCCCAGTGAACAAAGCTGAGAACTCTAGTGTGATCCGAGAAACAGACATGGTGGCGCGAGAGGAAGCAGTGTGAGAGACGTTTGTGAGTCTGAGTCCAGCCTGCTATACCAGATTACCACAGATGCCTGGCTTCAACAACAAACATTGATTCCTCACAGTTTTGGGGTTGGGAAGGCAAGGCAGCCGAAGGCCTGTGTCTGGTGAGGGCCTGCTTTCTGGTTTGCAGATGGCTGCTTCCCACTATGTCCTCACATGGAGGAGAGAGAACTCCGGCTTTCTTCTTCTCCCTAGAAGGGCACGAATGTCGTCATGAGGGCTCCACCTTCCTGACCTAACTCTCCCCAGGGTTGAGAAGCATCACTAGAACCAACAGAGGAGAGTTTCAGTGGTGGGTTCCTAACAGCCTGGCATGCCACAGAGAGGTCACGGAGCAAGAGCTCAAAGCACTGTGAGTTTGGCAAGAACGTCCTGAGGGCCTGTGTTAGTCTGCCAGGACCGCCATAACCAAGTACCACAGACTGGGTGGTAAACAACAGAAATCTGTTGTCTCACAGTTCTGGAGCTGGAGGTCCAAGACCAGGGTGCCGGCACTGTTGCTTTCTCCTAAGGCCCCTCTCCTTGGCTGGCAGGCGGCCATCTTCTGGGTGTGCCCTCATGTGACATTTTCTCTGTGCTTATGCACTCCTGAAATCTCTTCCTCTTCCAGTCATGTTGGATTAGGTCCCCACCTTTGTGACCTCATTTTAACTTAATCACCTCTGGAAAGGCCCTACTTCATATAGTCACAATTTGAGGTGACAATAAAACTTCGTATGTGGGAACACAATTTATTCCCTAATGGTGCCCAGGGCTGGAATCCTTTCAGTCAGCAGTGGGGACGAGCGCTGGGTTACTGTGAAGAGGGAAGGGGGAGATGCCAGCAGGGAATGGGGTGCAGACGGCTCTCGGAAGGCTGGCTGGAAAGCAGAGGAGGGTCTGCTGTTAAGCCGAACAAGGATGCAGGTGCATGAAGATCCCTCCCTCCCTCTTTTCTTTCTTTGTTTTGCTCTTTCTTTCTTCTCTCTTTCCTTTTTCCTTTTTCTGCTTTCTTTTGAGAAGGAGACTTAAAGAATATGTGTATGCGGAGGGAAGCTAGCGGTGGAAGGCCGACGACCGGGAGGAAAGGTTTTCTTTTCTTTCCTTTTTCTTTTTTTTAAAGATTTTATTTATTTGACAGAGAGAGATACAGCGAGAATCTCTAGCGTGAGATTCTCAAGGAGGCAGCAGGGCCCGGGGTGAGGTGGGGGTGGGGCGCTTCTCTCCATCACTGTCTTTATCTACCTCCATCTTTCTTCTGATTGGTTTTCCTATCCTCTTCTCCACTTTGTTTCTTCTCTTGCCTTTCTGCATAAGACAGTGTGCAAAGAAGGGCTGGCCCGTGCGCACATTTGCCCGTGTGTGTGCACGGGTGTCCATGGTGTTCACGTGGCCACTTCCTCCAACAGTACTCAACTAATTTCATTCTAATCACATTGTTCCAGCGTCCGTGTTGTAAACCTGGTTAGAGATATAGACAAGACATTCTTGTTGGTAGGAGTCTGACCTCAGGGGGAAAGATGGGGCCAGTGATATCTGCTCCCAGCTGGGGACGTCTGATGCCAATGGAGCCTCTGCTTCCTTGTTGCTGTGAAGCAAGAGGACAGGTCTGGTCAGGTGTGGATCCGCTTCCGACCTCCTAGGTGCGTATGCACAAAAAAGAAGGGGGCCGGTACTGTACTGTTGGACAGAGAGAATCAAGCCTCCCACCCCTGCCCCCAGCATGTGGAGGGGTGGAGAGAATAGCCACAGAGTGCTGTCTGCCCACCGTCCTCAGTGGGCACTGGAGAGGCACAGTGGGCTAGGGCTCTGACCCAGTTTCCACTTGGCTAGCCAACTGGACATAGCTACTCACTGGGCCACTGTCTTCTTTCCGAAGAACAATGAAGACCAGCGGTTTGGGGTAGGTGGAGGTGGGGGGGGAGGTGCAGCACTGGTTGGGTAAGAAAGTCAGAGTCAAATGCAGGCCTTGTGGCCCAGTAGTCTCTATACCGAAGAAGCTCTTGTCTAGAGGTTTGGACCAACCCACCCCAAATATGGGAAGAAGCATGAAATTAAAAAAAGAAAAGACACAACCACTAAATAAACTGAAGGGACTCCTTAAAACCCCCTTAGATAAACAGATCATCTTCTCTTAGAACAAGACGGAAATCTAGTCTGACCTTGCCCCAGCTGATAAGAAATATGGAAAGTGCCAGGTCTTCAGGCCAGTGTTTGTGTGCCATACATATTTTGATGCCAGCCCCGTTTTCGGGGTGCCCTCTAAGTGGACCCAGAGGTCCACTCTCTTTCTTCCCATTTTTCAAAGCCCCTCTCATCAGTGACTTGGTTCCCAGGTCCAGTGGGGTGTGGGCATCACTACGTGACATGGAGCTGGGACAGCATCTCTCAGCTGACTCAGCTCAGACCCCGAGATGTGGGAAAGTCTGAATCCGTGAAGCCCCCAGTCATGTTTTCCCATTTATAATTCGGCGGGGTATCCATCAAGTCTGGAAACAATGTTGTTTTATTTTATTTTTACAGATTGAAAATGTCCTTGGCAACAAAAAGTGTATTTGCCTCCATTTCCAGAGTTTACAGATGGATGAGGGGGGTCAGTGAGAGTCATGTTGGAGAACAGGTTATTTTTGTCTGATATTTATCTTCTCATTCACTCAACCAAGCAAACGGCACGTTTGAAGTCCTATTATGTGCTAAGTGCCACAGAGGACACAGATATGCAGAAGATAAGCTGGCCTGGCATGGTTTACAGTGTGCTCTGTAGGACTGATGCTTACACTCCAACAAATAATACGAGGTGGAATAGGCGTGTTTCTTTGTACTTAGACAAGTGTGGTGAATGCCTTGGTCAGGACTCTTTTAACTAATCAATGGCAGAAACCCAACTTGGACCTAAGCAAAAAAGGAAATTATTGATTAAAAACAAAATGGAATTATTTATTGAAAGTGTACAGGGATCTGTGTATTGCCTCACATAACTGGTAAGTCCAAAGGCAGAGCTGGCTTCAGATCCAGACGTATCCAAGGATCTGCGATGGTATCGGGACTCTGCCTGAGAGTGAAGCCAACAGAAAGAGCAGAGCCTGGAGCCCCAGGTGCCAAGAAAGATGGAGCACTTACCCAGCAGACCTCCTCCTCTCCAACACCCATCTGTCAAACCTCCCAAAAGACCCTGACTACTCCTTCATGGCTTTGATCGTCAAATACGGACCCATCACTCTGGCTTAGAGATAGAATACTTGTGTTGGTCATACTGGGTCAGGCGCCTACCCATGTGAATGGAATGAGGAAGAAATGAAATCCCTAAATAAAGGGGTGCTGGGGCTGGCCAATCACAAATATCCCCTATTGTAAGACAGATCTGAAGGGATAGTTACCAGTCAATAGAGAAGTAGTAGGGATGGTGGGGTGACTCTGATGTGGTTCCTACAGAAAGAAAGATGGAATTTGTGTAGCAGCGAGTCATGGAGGTAGGTGGACTATATCTTGGGGTCCTGGGACAGGAGCAGAATCACATGACTGGGGGCCAGATGGGGTGAGCTTTCAGACGGTTCTCTCCTTGTGCTCTTTCTTTTGGAGTGAGCCCGCCCATCAGCTAAAGAGTTTGCTCTTCGGTGGATCCTGAGGACAATTAGAAGGCCTGAACAATGGATTAAAGTCAGGAAAATCAGTCTGGTTTTAGAGTGGGGGTGGGTCGAGATGGAAGAAATGAAGAGTCACATGATGGGGGAAGACTGTCCCAATAATCCAGGGGAAACTCAGTGCAGGAGGGTCTGAGCCAGGGTGTAGCCGTGGAACCAGAAAGGCAGGACACTACAGCCACCCAGAGAAGGAGTGCAGGGAAGGAGTCAGAATGATAGGAAGTTTCTAGCCTACGGGACCAGCCGTGATCAGGACGGCTATTGTGGGTCGAACTAGTGTCATCTCTCATGGCTGTGACCAGCAACAGAGGTCTCCACCAAAAGTCATAGAGAACACTACTCACTTCTAAAGACTGAATTTTGAATACTTTCATCTCAGTCAAGTTCACTCGACCTAGCACCACTGTCCCTGAGCGGGAGTGGTGTTAACATAACACACCATGTGGTATTTTCTCTTTCAAATGGCTTTCTATGTTGACCTTTCTGGCTGCCCTGGAGCAGATTCAAAATCAGGGAGTTGTTTCTAACACGGTCCCAATATTGGAAAAATGTCCATAGGCTGAGCCTGGGTCTTGATAATAAGATTTCTTTTTACACGAAACAAAGAACGCAGACAAGTTTGTTGATAGCTGAGTTTCAGGAGTAGTCAGAGATGGCTGCTAAAATTTCTGCCAGACCACCACGAAAATAAAACAGGGATTGGATTTGAGCGGCCAACCTTCAACTAACCGGAACATTGGGATGCTCCGTTTGTGTCCCCCATGGGCCCGGGAGCCCAAAGCAGGGAACCCGGGAAGGACTGCGCGCTCTCACCCCTGCAGGTAACACAAGATTCTGTTTGGGTGTTTCTAACACGGCCCCGTAGCCTTCTTCCCCTCTGTTGCCATAATTTCTGTTGAACCAGGAGAAAATGTATGCATCTAGGCTAGGGAGGTGCTCTCACGTGTCTCCAGGAGAGTGCGGCTGGTTAGCCGAAGACTGGGAATGTGCTGACAGACAGGGAGAGAGTCAGAAGACAGCATGGCATGTGGTTAAGGGGCCGGAGGGACTGGCTTGGGAGGAGAGGTAGAAGTGCTGACATTAGCTTGCTCTGTACCACCAACGCCCAGAGATGTGGGTGATAAAAGGGTGCCAGCCTGTGGTAGGGTGTGGGCTCTGGGGGAGGGGGGAGATTGTCGTTGTGGCCCAGAGGGGCTGGATTGGAGAGGCACAGAGGAAAACATAGGCTGGGGAAAAGCTGCCTAATGAGTAAGCCACTTAGCCGAGGGTTGCCACTAAGGGACGAGCATTAGCAGGGAGGTGCTAGAACCAGACAGAGATGAACTCCCAGCTCTAAACAGCATCCCACGTAGGGCCGAGAACACTGATGATGGGGCAAGTGGACTGGAAGGGTGTGTCCAGCCCACTTCCTCAGCTAGAGGTCTACCAAACTTACCCCAGCTGCTGCTTTCCCTATAGCTAAGGCTGGCACGAAGCCCCAAGAGAGGCTGGTTGGGGTGGTGATACAAATCTAAAACTTTGCTTCCCATTCCTGTAACTTTGAGAGCATAACACCTCACTCAAACTGGGCTACCCTTCCTGGTCCAACTTCTTTGTCTGAGAACATCTTTTCAGAACCCATAAGTGCGCATGTCCCCTTGGCCATGGGGACTTCCCTGATCACCCCAGGTCAGTGCCATTTCTCCTTCCACTGACTGGTCTCTTCTTTCGGTGCTTCTTTTTCTCCATGGTGAATTAAATGTTATCTGTGCGCTTGTGTCAATTTCCATCACTTCGTATCCCGCCTGTTCCTTGTCACCTAGCACAGCCTTTAGTGACTCTTCTAGTTGCTATTAGAATGTATTGAGGGCGTTTATTAAGTACTAAGTGGCATAATTCCATTTACTGTTCACAAAAATATTAAAAGATAGTTTCTATTATCTTCTAATTTTTAGATAATATTACATATGTATATACACATGCCTAATGGAATATATATGTATGCCTATATGTTTGTTGTTTTTGTTCTTGCTATCGGATTGAAAGAAACAGAATTGTTGTCTCAGGGTTGAGGGGACGTTGAGTCTATCTTCCTCATTCTGATATTTCTTTCTAAGTGTAGGGGATTCCACTAGATGAACACTCTTGGTCTCCTCTCATCTGCTCACTCCTTCCCTGGAGAAGTAACCTAATTTGGTGAATGTGGAAGGGAACGTGTAGCCTGGTTCTCTCCTTGTGCTCTTTCTTTTGGAGTGAGCCCGCCCATCGGAAACACGTGCTGTCTTGCCCCTCTGGGTCTTGAGATTTTGACAGGCAGAATCCACTCTACAGGAGTCTGCCCTAGCCCAGCAAGGTCTGCAACTGGGTAGGGACTGCTGTACATTTCTGGGATTCAGAATGAGAAAACCCACTTGTCCCCAGATTAAGCCACATGTACCAGCTTTAATAATAACAAAGGTGATATTTTGTTCTCCATCTGCTTTATCCTTTTTTTTTCTTGTGTCTCTGGGGGTTCAGGATTCTGGCGGGAAAGGGGTGGTATTTATGGTGGGCCCTCAAGCTTTGTCCCACCTTGATGACTAGCTGGAAGAGGGGTGTGGAATTCTGCATATTGGGTTGGGGTGGGGGTGGAAAATCTAGGAAGTTGCTGTGGGAGTTGAATACTAAAGATCGTCTTCACCAGTTTCTGGAAGAGTCTGTGTCACTCTGAAGGGTGAGCAAGATGAGGCCATGTTGAAAGGGTCTTTTTAAAAAAATTTTTTACTTATTCATTTGAGAAAGAGAGACAGAGAGAGAGAGAGCATGAGCAGGGGGAGGGGGAGGGGCAGAGGGAGAAGCAGACTCCCCGATGAGCAGGGAGCCTGACGTGGGGCTTGATCCCGGGACTCCCGCGTCATGACCTGAGCTGAAGGCAGACACTTAAATGACTGAGCCACCCAGGTGCCCCGAAAAGGTCTTAAAGAAGCTAGAGAGGAGGGTTCACATCTCACTTTGCTGAGAATTGTGCCAGATCCTGGACATAGACACCCCTCTTCTATTTTACAGATCTGAAGTGAAGGTGAGAGAGGGCAAGCAACCGGTCCCAGGCCACATAGTGGGCAGAAAAGGCAGTCTGGATTTGGACCTATCCCACCTGGCTCCAAAGCTCTGTTCTTTCTCTTACGTTGGAGGAGGGGTGTGGAGGAGAGGGGGCAATTGGAAGTCGGGGGGCACCCATAGGGGAAGAGTGAGACGTGGCAATCGGGTCTCAGGAGCGGAAAGAGCCAGTGTCTGGGTCCAGGAGGGCCGAGTCCCTGAAGACAGGACAGCTAGAGATGACTTCTGGCTGACCCTCCCTCCTTGACCTCTCTACAATTCCCTCTACATCTGCCTTAAATCTTCCAAAATGTTGCTCCTGGCAGATTGAAAGAGTGCCGTCAAGCAGGTATCTGTGCCACGCCATAACCGTTCCAGTGACCTCAATTTTGGGATGGAGACAACATTCCATTTCTCTTCTTCAAGAGCTGGATTCCGGCCCTGGGGTCTCCCACCGCCCCCCGCCCCCCACGTTTCCCTGCACCCCTGCTGCAACCCTGTGACCCCTTCCTCAGAGGAGCAGAGCTGGGAGCAGGGATGGAGCTCGTGCACACGTGCGGTGTTGTCGAGTCCAGAAGGAGCAGGAGGCGGAGGCTTGGCGGGCAAGGCAGCCCCGGGCAGACCGGTGAGGAGCTGGAGGGGAGAAGGGTCTTTGTACGGCTGCCCTGGCTCAGCGCAGAAGCGGGGAGACTGGCACAGCGCCTTCCTGGCCGAGCTGGAGGTGTCTCAAGGGTGGGTTTGGCGAAGAGAACCGACTTGTCCTGACCTCTCCTGCTGCCCCCGGAGAGGCTCCCCCTCCTGCCTGTCAGATTCCTTTCCAGGCCAGGGAGGGAGGGTAGGGCTGCTCCCCAAGGCAGCTGTGAGCTCATGGAAAGAGCACTGGGCTCAGAGGGAGCTTGGGATCAAGTCCTGCTTGGGCTTCTATTTGGGTTTGTTGTTCTTTGAAGGCAGAAGGAAATAAAAACAAACGACGGATAGATTGAAAATCTTGTCTCTGTCTCAGTTTTCTCGTCTCTCCAGTGAGGAAAGCAGCACCCACCCCACGAGGCTGAGAAGAAAGAGCGAGAAAGGTAACTTGCACCAAAGCAAGGACCCTGCTTGGTCCTAAATGAATGCCAAACAAGGCAGCACCGTGCTGGCGTGAAGAGCCAGAATGACTGGAATCGAACCTACTGGGGCTGGCTTTAGTTAACATCTCGATACATTGTTCACTGAGGATTTTTCTGTATTAGTTTCGACTTCTAAAAAGACATTGTGTTAAAATATTATTTATCTGGATTATTGAATTGTGGGTGTCCCCTCTTACGTTTTGTGCCCAGGGCATGTGACTGGCCTCGCCCTGAGCCCAGCATTATTGTCCTTGTCTCTTATAACCAGATCTCTTACTGCTCTGCGCCTCAGGCTCCTCGTCTGTAAAATGGGAATAATTAAGACACCTGCCACGCAGGCCTGCGCCGAAGGTGAAATGTGTTAGCACGTGTGCCCCATCTTCAACAGGCCCTCGTACCTAAGAAGCGCTCCATGATATTAGCCATGATTCTGGGTGCTGGTGTTGTCTTTAGAATTGTGACTCATTCTGCCAGCTTGGGAAGAGACCCTTCCAGACCAGAGGTTCTCCGTGGAGGGCGGGGGGTGGGATGAGCCGCACTCTGGGGACAGAAACAGGTCAGATTAAGGAGCCTGGAAGGCTCCGGCCCCAAGCCAGGGCAGGGGTGCGTGGGGGCTTCGTCAGAGCCCCGGCAGGAGGGTGCAGGGGGAGAGGCGAGCTCGCCAAGCCCTTGCAGAAAGTGCTGGCGGTGCAACTGCTCTCCTGAGACACCACGAGTTGCCTCAACAGCTTTTCCTTTCGGGGCTTGTTTAACATTTCAAACAAAAATAAAATAAATAACTGCAGTGTTTATGGAAACCTAAGACAGAAATGAAGACGACTGAGGAGAAGGCTAGGTGGAAGCCGGCCAGGAGGGGGTTTAGAAGATCCCCCTGCCTTGGCGTTAGCAGTTTCGTGCTTGGGTTTGTAAGCTCTTCCCACCACGCCCATGCATTTCTTCCCTGGCAACCCCTCCACGGCCATGCACAAATTCACATGCGTGTGTGCGCGCGTGCGCTCACACCCACGGGCGCACACCCACGCACCCACACTCACACGCACATGCGCTCTCACCCGCGCTCCCATCCCTGTCGGAGGCACACGCTTCAGACACTACCTCTCACATCTCTCTCTCTTTCTGGAAACGCTTCCACTCACTTTCTCCTGTAGAGTTTTGACTTTTTTCTTTCTTTCTTCTTTTTTTTTTTGAACAAAGAACCTCAAGAACTCATCTGGTCAGATGGTGCACGTGTCTTTAACCCTTTCAGTCCCGTGAAGTTTTTCCCCTTGACCCTCGCTCTCAGTAGACCAAGCTGGACTTGCTTTTATGTGGGGGAGTGGGCAGGCGGAGCAGGTCCCCCCAAGGGAAGACTTACATAAGGCTTTGTCTATCAGTACCTTAAGCATAAGCAGACCATTTTACTCCTCCATGCCTTTTCCTTCCTTCCTCCCTTCCTTCCTTCCTTCCTTCCTTCCTTCCTTCCTTCCTTCCTTCCTTCCTTCCTTCTTTTTGCACCTTCCTCTTCCCCTACCTAGTCTCACTTCAGGAGACTCCATCACGGGACAGAGGCACTGCCAGAAGTGAGGAGACCAGACAGGAACGGGATGAGAACATAAGGCTCCCCAGAAGTGCATGCAAAGTCTCCGGGCCCTTCCCAGAGAGCACAGCTCCAAAAGCCCAGCCCTCTGCTCCCAATGCCAGTTGGGGGCATTTCCAGGAATCCAAGCATCTAGGAGCTTGGGACACCTCAGCGTCTTTGCCCCACTGGTGAAGGGCCCCTGATGCAGGGGACAGCACAGATCCTGAAAACCCTAGATTGCCTCCATGTGTTCCTCCTCGTCCCAGGTGGGCACTACGCCTCCACTGATGGCCATCACCCCCATGTGTGAGGCTCCAGCCTGTGAGGCTCGTCATCTCTTAGCCCAGGGCCTCCTGTGGTGACCGCCCGCAAGCACTGAGGACCCATGCTGCCATTTTGGAGAACGGAGACTTGGTCCAAACAGAAGCAGGGGCTGACGTCTGGAAGGAGCCGAGCACTTGCAGAGGTCGGGCTCCTCAGTCATCTCGGCTTAGCTGGGTGACATCACTTCTCTGGAGTCCCAGTGTCTTCGTCTGTAAATTGGGAATGCCACCTCACAAGATTGCAAGAATTAAATTTAAACAAGGGATTTTTAGCAGAATATCCCAGGGGCCCTCACCGTGCAAGGTGCATTTATGGACAATGTATTTCCTCTCCTTTCCTGGCGCTTCCTCTCTTTGAATAAGAGAGCCGCTCTAGTGGCTGTAGAAAGAGGGGTGCAGCAGACCAAGACTCTTGATGATTTCTAAGCAATGCACTCTGATGAATACCTTGTATTTTTACATACTCCACAGAGTAAGCAAATCATGTTGGTCAAAGTACAAAGTGTGTCCTTCCAGATCCCCGGGGACTTCCATCAACTTTCCTATTTCCAACTTCCCTGTCCCCTCCATCCCTTAAGCCTCCAGGCAGAGGAGAAAAGATCTTTCTTACAAAATTCAGAGCCGCAAATTGTCCTGGGCCCATCTTTCCCCTGCTGCGAGGCATCTACCTACAGTCCAGGAGAGATAGTGTGAGGGCTTCATGGGCAGGGGTTGACCTTCGTCCTCCCCCCTTGCACCTCTGATCCACCTTTCCCATACCCACCAGAGAAGGATCTGCTCTTGCAAAGCAAAGAAAGTGCTGGACACGGTCCTTTTCTTCAATTCACTTATGGAGATAAATGGCAGTCTTAGAGAAGCACAAAATTGCCTCCAATACAAGGCTAAGAGACTGGGCTGCTCAAAGGACATTTCAAGGAGAACCCGACATTTACTGTCAAGTCGGACACGTGAGTGGTGTGTTGATATGGGTATGAACAGATCTGCTTGAGGAAGCACCAGGCAATGGGGACAGCAGGTGGCAGGAACGGGAGGCCATGCTTGCCTGGATGCTCAGGTCCCTTCAGGAACCTTAGAGATAAGGCTGAAGGATTCTTTAGCTGGATATTCTCCTTAGGTCCCTCTAGTCGGGTATGCCGCTCTTCTTCAGCCTGCTCTGCACCCTGGATGCTGCCTCCGGGCTGTACTCATGGGCTCCCTTGCTTGCTGGCTCCTGTTTGGGGTTGAGAGAGGAGGAGGAGGTCAGGAGGTCTCCTCCTTAAGTATCCCCCATGCCAGGCTGCAGGGATAGCGACACTTTCTTACAGCCAGACTGCTCACAGGGGCTCCCTCCTCTTATGCCTGTGGCCCAAGGATGGTGAAGTCCCTTTAGGTTGGATCTTAGCAGGGCAGGAGCGTCTCCAGCTCTTGTTAACTTCCCCTAACCCTGCTCTACCTTGTAGGTAACTTGTTCCTTCAGTTCTGCCCTGTGTCCCAGACTACACAGCCTCTGTTCCCAGTGGGCTTGCGGCTGGTACAGATACTTGAGGGTCACATTGCGGGGACTGCTAAATGATAGGGTGATGAGACCAGAGGCAGCGTGTGGGGAGCCACTTTTCAAAGCTCCTGGCTGAGGTCTGGGCACAGTAATGGGTACTCAGCACATAGCTAGTGACCGAGCCTTAGGGAGAGCTCAAAACTCCAAGGGCTGACTTTTCAAAGAGGGCTTTGAGGCCATTATCCCAGGGGAGATAATCTGGGTCAGAGACACTGCCGAGGAGAGGGTGCAAGTGGGCAAGTGTGGGAGCCGACAGAGCAGAGGGTGGCACTCCTCCTGCTGCAAACAGCCAGGCCCAGCGGCCCTGCGGCCCGGCAGCGGGGGTGGGGATCCGGGGTGGGCACATATCCCCAGCCCTGCTGCAATTCTGTCCTCTAACCCTGCTGCTGGGAAGCACAGAGCACTCCTCGTTAGCATTTATGAGCTCATTACAAGCTTCTGAGAACACCAACAAAGGGTGCTAAGTTCCTCTAGAGCTGGCTTTTTCCTTTTTTTCTTTCTTTCTTTCTTTCTTTCTTTCTTTCTTTCTTTCTTTCTTTCTTTCTTTCTTTTCTGAAAAAAAAAAAATCATCCTTCACATAAAGCCCTGATTTCTAGAATTCAGACATAACCAGGCAGCTCCCCATTTTGCTAATTCAACTCCCTTTGGAATAATTTTGGGAATGAGCAAAAAGTCACAGGGGCAGAAAATCCAGCCCATACCCACACCTTTGCTGGCCTGGCCCCAGGGCTGGTTCCTCCCCGCAGCCAGGAGTGCGTGTTCACAGGCTGGGCTGGAGGACCCAAGGCTGCCCTGATTGGCCGAAGGAGCCAAAGACACAGTGTCCCCAAGGTATACGGTGAAATCGCAGCTCTCATGCTCATTAGCTTTGAGGCCATGGGCTTGTTTCTCCATCTCACTGAGTTGTGGTTCCCTTGTCTGTAAAACAGGAATGAGGAGTGTATCTAACTTATTGTTTCATTGCAATGGATTCATAAATGACAGCTTAACCAGAACAGAAGGGAGGAGAAATGGAGGCCAGTGAAACCAAGGATTTCCTTGTTGAATTGAGCTTCCCTTTACCATAGTAGATTTCCTTGTGGGAGGGATGCTGAGAATGTTCTGTGTATTTTTAATCTATGGCCATATTATTGGTTATTTTGTGCCAAAGTGAGTGCCTAGCACACAACCTTCCTTTCCTTGCCAGACCACCCGCTATGCATAGAATGGAGGCAGCCACTGTTCTTAACACTCATTGTCACTTCCACCTGGCCATGTCCTCCCTAGATTCCACTGCTTCCCAGTTGTCTGAGTCCTCCCCATATAGTCAATTAAACAAGCGTCTGTGTACCAACTATGTGCCCAAACCTTCATGTGGTACTCTGATCATTTCCCAATAGCTCTTAAAAGTAGATGTTACTCCCCTCTTTTTACAGATCAAGATACTTAGTATCTGTCACATTAGGTAGCATTCAGGGCACCACCGGATCCAGCCTCCAAGCCCCAAGTGTGATCAGTACCAGGTTTTAATCCCTATGTCACCAGAGTTTCCCCAACTGATCATAAGACACAGGTCAACTCTCCAGTCTAATCCATTCAATGCAAAACTCTGCACCCCCCCCCCATACCCAAATCCAAGATGAGATGAAACAGACTGCACTAACTTTAATAAAAAACAGCTCCAGTCCACTACCCAGATCCTGGCTACAAGATGGACCATATAATAGAGATAACTAACTTTTATTCAGTGTTTCTATGTACCGGGCGTTTGTTTCAAGTGCATTTTATATGGACTGTCTCATTTATTCCTCGGTCTATTGCTATGAAGTAGGTATATTATTACCCCACTTTAGAGATGAAGGAACTACACCACAGAAAGGTAAAGGAATTTATCCTGTTTCTGCTGCAACGTGGCCAGCATTTGAACCCCAGCATTTGCCCTAAAGCTGAGCTCTTACTCTCTCCACCGTCGCTATATGATGGAGCTGATTTCCCGGGGGCTCACTTAGCTAGCAGAACGTGCTTTCCTTGATGGTCTTGTGAACCCTCTGGTCTGTGAGACGGTTATCCACCAGCTCACCCAATCCCAGCGATGAGAGTTACAGCTCCCACCTCTGGCATGCCTGTCTCGTAGCACTCACCTGGACCAGAAGGCATTCATCTCCAGGACAATCCTGTAAAAAGTGTGTTATCGGCCTCATTTTGCAGATGAAGAATTTGACTCTTCATCTAAAGTCATATGGTAAGGAAATGGTAAAACAGGAATTCCAACCCAAATTTGTTTTTTCTGAAAATCCAGGGAGTGGAGTTGAAACCCAGAGAATATATTTTGCCTGTATTTATTCTTTAGTTTGCAAAGTGATTGGTTATTTAAAAAAAAAAAAAAAGCAACAACAACAACAACAACAACAACAACTTTGGGTGTAAAACAAGCTCAATTTCATTTGCTAGTAAATAACGGGCACTGCCTATTTCATACATTTCACCTATGAGACACCCCAATATTAAATCAGTCAATGTTTTTTCTTTCTGTGTGATCTGTCCCTTCCAAATATTTTTTGCTGTCTGCATGTCTGCCTTAGATATATAAGGACTTGGACCTGTTCTCTGTGTCTCTGGGAATGGTGTCTCTTCTCTGGGCCCGATGTCAGGAAGCCCCGGGTGAGTGCCTTTGAACAATGCTGATATGGAACGCAACTACGGAAGGCAACCCTTGAGGTCCCCAAAGGTAGGGCTGCAGCCCTGGTCCTTTGCAGAAGTAAGCTGTCCTTTTCCAAAGTTACGCATTTTTTCCCCTCGAAGCAATAACTCCAGGCACAGTCCTCAAAGCAAATAGCTGTGCTGTCGTAGAGGCATGTACAGCCAGTTTTTCTATTTGCTTGTCAAGCACATTTTAAAATGTTGGCTGCCAATGATGGACCTTCCATGGAGCACAGAACTCTAAGTCTCTGCCCCAGGCTTCTGGGCTCGCATTCCTATGTGATGTTAACACCCAGAGGATCGGCCGACTACCAAACGTGGGCAGTTGGAAGAACTGAGCTTCAGCAGACACATGCTTAGTGTTGCCAAACACATTTTCTTCTCAATCCTTTTTTTTCAGTATGGTTTAGTATTACTCAGGCATCAGCTTAAATCTCCTAATACCAGATATCCAATCATCCCACAGGAGAGCCACAAGCCCCTTACCCCCGAGATCCCAAAGTTCCTAGAGCACAAAGATCCAAACATGTCTGGGTTCTTTGGAAAGCTGGCTCAGAATAGATGCCCAAGTCCCTCTCAGGCTCGTGGACAATGACGGATGTAGACAAAGTGACAGCACCTGGGAAAGGGATGGTAAGGAAGCTAGAACTCTTACGTCTACCTGCTTACTTGACTATGGGAATGCACTTGCTTTAGTGACTTTTTTTTTTCCATTATGGCTGTGATGGAATCAAAACTATTTAGCCACTAAAATAGAATTTGAATGCAGTTCAGATTCTTAATCTCACATTTTTAAAATATATCGGGCAGCCTCTTCATCATTCTCTGCCCTATTTTTTTCCTATTCCTTTTTCTCCTCCCTTCCTCTCTCTCCCTCTATATTTCTGTGAACTCTACTTGTTTCTCCTCCCTGCCCTTTCTCCCCCACAAGTAAATAATCCAGAATGCTCACACTTACCAAAGTTGCCATTGCCCATCTATTAGCTACTAGATATATGCCCCTGGGATGGTGGAAACGTTTGGTAGGAAAAATCTGGATGGCATTGGTTTCCTTGAAAGGAACATATTCATGCAGGCACACGATGGCCACATTGCCTGTTTAATTCAACTAGCCTTGATTGTACCTTGTCTTCGAAGAATGTGGTGGTATGGTCCCTGGCTTCATCTTTTCCTCCTTCTTGTCTCCTGGACTGGAGACTGTACTTGCTCCAGTTGGGTTGAAATATGGGCTTTGTAACATAAGTACCTCCCTCTGTCTGATAAGTGGAAAGAGGGCTGGATTCTCACCCAAGAGTAATGGGAATTGGAATTTAACATGAGAACATGCATCCTCAGAAACATCGGGGAGATCAGAATTCCTGAAAGCACTATTCTTGGAAGACTTATAGGTGCCTTCTCTACTCCATCATGTCCTCTCTCAACCCACTGGCTTGGGGTTGATATCAAGCTTGGGTGAAGAGTTTCCTTGAAACTTTTTCAGATACACATTGAGTCACTCTTTGAACTTTTGACAATGAACAGAGATATCTGGGTGACCAACCCAATCCAACCTGACCACATGAACCCAATCAGATGTTTGATGTTTTGAAAGAAACTTGAGAAGAGTGTCAAGAATTTTTAATATGTTCTTCTTTATTTTTCTCTGTCCCCTTTTTCTGCCAATAATTATTACTAAATTGAGTTTTGGGGGCAGTCCCCCACTGGCCCAATACCCTATGGCCAATAACAGCCTTGGTTATTATTGGGGCTATTACTGTCCTTAAAGTGTAGAACTCCAGTGATTCTTTCCATAACTTACTATTTTTTTTTAAGCCTCACCACTTAGAGAAATTCACTTGCAAAGAACTCTTCATTTCTATACACTCTAAAATTCAGTGATTCTAAAATAATGAAAGACAACTGAAGTGAGCATACTGTCTCTCTGAATCTCTGTGGTAAAAGTCTCGTTTGCAGCTCCCGAAGCCTTATTCATCTTAGGAGTGGACAGAGTCTCCTATGAAGCCATCCCATACCTAGGGCTTGAATTTTGTGGTCTGCATCTCAGTAGAAAACTGCAAGAAATGCCTGCCTCCTTTATCCCCTGCAGTGTGTGCCTGTTTTAATCAAATTATTGGCAGGGTCGGCAACTCCTTTCTAAGCAACTTGGATTCATAACAGAATGATTCCCCTTCAATGCCAATCTAAACACATGCCATCAACTTCATCCCAGAAAGTATTAAAAACAGAAGAGTCTCTTTGTGACTCTGATTGGCTCTGTGACTTCCTTGGGGCAATTGTTGGTCTCAGGCTTGTGTCTCCTAATCATCCAAAATGTGGGTGGGCCGTGTCCCACCCCAACCGTGGTTGTGAGCTCAGATGATTCAACTTTCATCATAGAGCGATAATCAAATGCAGTTGTATGGTGCACAAAAGGCTCCCACAGTTGTCATTGCATCTGATCCTCATAAGGACCCTGTGAGCTCAGAGAGGTTAAGGCACTTGTCTGATATCACATAACCAGGAACTGAATGCTTGGCATCTGATGCCAATTTCTGCACTGCATCATCTTCCTCTTGGTACTAGAGTGAATACCACACAACTACGCAAGCCCATCTTTTGCACAAAACCGTCTATTAAAAATACGGACATGCCTTTTGGGTTGTTTACTGATTTGGGTTATAATGCACGGTGCCCCTTTTTATTTTGTGGATAACAAAAGCTGAGAGCACGTTCTGTCTTTGCAAGCATCTCTTTGTGTGATATGTGGAGGTGGGGGAGGAACCAGGATCCAGAGCTGAGGTGAATTTGCTGATTTTCTCACTGTTCTTGCTGCTCTGCCTTGAGCAAAAATTAGCTTTATGGATATCCCATTTATGATTAAAA
Organism: Ursus maritimus; assembly: GCF_017311325.1. Lineage (NCBI taxonomy): Eukaryota > Metazoa > Chordata > Mammalia > Carnivora > Ursidae > Ursus > Ursus maritimus. Next base: position 20,065,176 of record NW_024423343.1, on the reverse strand, counting down.
ATAAGAGCTAACATTTATTAAGTGCCTACTATGTGCCAGGAGCTGTGCTAATGCCTGATATTATCCCCATGTAAAAAGCCTTGGAAGCCGAGTGGTATTTGCTGTCCCCCCTGCCCAGAACACCCTCCCCATACCCTTGTGGATCTCTCTGCTTTGCTCCTTTTCCGTGTCTGTTCGAATTCACATGTTCATGCGGTTCTTTCCTGACCGCTCTATAGATAGCCTACACCCTTCTGCTATCACTCCTTCCCTCCTACCTAGCTTTATTTCTCTTTGTAGAACCTGCCCTTGTTATATTCTCTGCTACTCTGTGTTATCTTTCTCCCCCACCAGAATATGAACTCCTTGAGAACAAGGGTGTCCTCCCCTCCCCCACCCCATATTGGATTCCCAGCACCTAGAACAGTGCCTGGCACATAGTAGATATTCAACAAGAATTCTCTGAGTGAATGATCTCATTTTACAAGTGAGGGATCTGAGGTTCTAAGGGATTAGTACGTCATTTGCCTCAGGTGACAAAACAAGCAGGAAGTGGAACGGAGCCATGAACCAAGGCAGTCTGACTCAGGAGCCCCAGCCTCAGCTCCTGCTCAACTGTTGTCTCTCGGCCTCATTGATCAAATCATAAAACGCTTGTCCATATGGTCTGTGTTCGTCCTCTCTAGTCGGGGCCTCCTAGACCAGGGTGAAAAGACTCAGCTTGCTCAGCCATCCTCCTAACAGTGCCCTTGCCCCCTCCCCACCCCACCTCTCAGCCTAAACCCTCCTCTTGTCAAGCTCATGCACATCTCCCCCTTCCCATTGCACTGTTTATGAACGTGGGTCTGTGTTGATGCATATCACAGCCCCCTTAGTCATTGTTTAGCCGTTATGCTTTGCTGGGGCAATTTTCCAGTCCTCTGTTTATATTATATTTGGGCTTCTCTCCTCCTCCTCCACTTTTAAGGGCAGAGGAAGACATGTGCAATAATACAAGCGATAATACAGTTATAATGAAGATGGGATCATTTTGCCAAAAGGAGGATTTAGCTATGATTTGTTGAATTCCATTCTGAGTAGATTATTTAAGAGCAAATTCATAGCTCTTTTATGAGACTTTCCAAACAGAGCAATCTTCTGATACTTTTGTTTCTAGAGGCTTTGTTCCAGCTTTGGGGGCTGGGGTTGGGCATGGGGGGGGGGCACATGTCTAGCAAGGACTGATTGCTGAGAAAGCTCAAAAAGAGCCTTCAGAAGACATCCTGGAAGATCCCCCAATATCTCTTCTCTGACGCTGTATCCTCCCACATGGCTGGTCATTGCTCTTGGTGGAGAATGAGACTAAGAACCGTGTGCCTCCTTGTGAGAACACCCTTTTAGCCCAGCTTCCATTTAAAAGCTCCCTTGTGCGGGTGTGGAGTAATTTCCCACGCTCTGCCTGGAAGTCATCGCATTTCACACCCCTAGGATTGAACACACACACCGGACAGGGTGACAGCCGTAATGATTAGAGAGTCAGAGCTTGGTAGAGCTGAATTTGGGTGTGAACTTGAGCTTTACTTGCATGGCACCTTTCCTTGCAGTCCCAAGTTCCAGTGCCTCTGGAATTTGCATCCTGTTTGTTCAGCGGCTGGATGAGGATGTTGGTGGTGGGGACACAGTGGAGGGAGCAATGGGAAGAGCAGGTATGAGTCTTGGGCTTGTTCCTCTTCAACAACGTCTCTCATGTTCTTCTGCTCTGCTGGGAGCCTCAGGGAGCCAGCCATTTTCAGGTTGTGTTTTCCAGGCTCCTGCATCCGCTGCCTTCCAGCTGGATTCTGCCAATGGGAGGCACTGGATGTAGATGGGAGGGAGCGAAGGAGAGAGACTGTGTTTTTTCTCCTTCGCCGTCCTAGTCTTGGGTGGTTTCTCCAGTAGCAGCCACCTGTCTTCCTTGAGTCCAGATCCTACCAGACAAATGGGCTGTGGTTCCAGCTTCTGTCTGGTGGTCCCCGGCCCTGGGTTCTGATAACTCCATTTCCCCCTCTGTCCCTGAAGCCTAGGGGTGATAGCTGTATCCGGTTATTGCTGCCTTCTGATTTGCCCCGTTTTTTCCTGTTTGACTTCTCTGCTCTTCCATCACCTGGGTAATTAATTCCCTGTACTCAAATCTCTGTTTTAGATAAAGTATGGTTTTCATTATTTTTATTTGGACATTGACTGACACAGAAAGATTTGTCTTTAGAAATAAAACAGATTGGCTTTCATTTCTCCATTGTTAGAAGAGGCATAATAAATAAGAACTCATGAGCATAAAGCAATATGGTTGAGTACATGTGTTTTTGTTTTCTCACACCAGAGTTTGATGAAGCAAAGTGCCACAGGTCTTTTAAAAGTAAAGGGCTTTTAAGAGTAAAGACTTTTAAGAAGAAAAAGGAAAAAGGGGATGGCGAGGTCCCTTCTTTTCTCCTCTTTCTTTTGAAACTACTATTTTTCTCTCTGTGATTTGAATATGTTTCAAGCATTCTCTTCTACCTCCAGTTCTTGGCTTGTAAGGAGAGAAAGAGAGAGAGAGAGAGGGAGATAGACACACAGAGAGAGATCAGTCCAGCAAGCAGCAAATTCAATGGGCAAACATTTGCATGAACACTGGATGCTTGGGTGAGCTGGGATTATTTGGCTGAGACAACACGAAACCTCCTCTACTTATTTGGGCTTTGGGATACACTTCACTGGAAGCTGAAATTCAGGAGAAAGAAAGAAGAAAAGTGCAAGGCGTGGGACAAGAGAGAGAGGCGTGGGAGATGAGGCACATTCTCCCTTGGTGACAGGAAGTAATTTCTTTGTCAGGAAAGTGGTTCATTTTCCAGGGCCTGACCCCTTGTGTATGCTTAGGTGTGAAGTTGGCTTAGGAAGTGAGTTTAGCTTGCCTACGTGCTTTTACGAATGTGCTGGCTGCTCAGCAGATTCGGTACGGAAACATTTTAGGTAAGCAGAAGAGAAAATATATTTTTTAAAAAGTTGATTTAGCAGAAGGTCAGAGTATAGAATCAAGAAAAAAAAGGAGATTCTATGTTCTGGGCTTTAAAAAAAAGTGTGCGTGTGTGTGTGTGTCACACATTAATTTAGACCAGCTGGGGTGATCTCACAGGGACCCCATGGGCCAGAGATGCCGTTCCTCTGTAGAGAGCACATCTCCCCTGGAAATGTGTACTCAGGTGCGGTTGCAGGGTCTGAGGTCATGGCTGTGGCCCTGGCCAAGATCCTCCCAGGCTTCAGCTCCTGCTTCCTCTAGAGACGGTTGGTCGAGAGCCATCCTTCAGAGGTCAGAGCCAGATCATGAGTCCAATGTGCATGAGGACAGCATGAATTATCCTTGGAGACCAGTGGGCCCTGCTAATCCAGACATTGTCTTTCTTCTTGGAGAAGTTAGATATCTCTTTTCTCTCTTCCTTCTTCCATGGCCTCTGAGAGCTTGGGTGGTAAATTTCTCTGGGATAAGTTATGAGATACCTCTTCAGAGAAGCGGAGATGAGACAAACCTTCCTTGGACCACTCCTCCACCTCGCTTTTCTCTTCCGAAGCTCTGGTGGGCCCTGGATTCATTAAAATTCATGGTGTTGTGCTTCCTAAAAAGGCCAAGAAGACCCACTTATGTTGGCCCAAGGACAGGGAGGGAGAAGAAAGAAAAAGAAGGGGAATCTCTTAAGGGGGAGGCATTATAGACTCCTATGCCTGGAAGGGACTGGAAAGGTCACCTCAGACAGGTCACTATGTTTACTCAAACAGCACTTGTCTTCTTGAGTTTACTGGGGGACTGTATGCCCTGTAAGAGCCGGGCTTGCTTTCTTCTGTTCACTGTTATATCTCCAGTTGAGCCCAGCTCTTGGGTCAGGAGATGGAAGAGCTGTAGTGACCCCAAGATTCCAATAATACAATGAGAAAGTGTAGAAAAGCACTCGTTAGTTGTGAAAATTTCACAAGGCCTGAAAAAAAATTGTGTTGTCTCTGTCCAGAGAATGAGATTAAGGGGACACTTATTGAACATCTACTGTGGACCAACTCTTGGGCTTTTACCCAAGGGATTTATACAGAGGCAGAGAATTGGGTCTATCGTTCTCTGAAGACACAGAAGAACTCTACAGCTTAAAAATAATCACAGAGGATTAGTGCACCATCTACAAACTGAAATGCCAGCCAGCTTAAATTAGTGAAGTGGGCTGGGAGGGGACTGGGGCAAAATGATAAGCACACATCAGACTAGAGGGGAGGAAAGGGCTGACTTTGTGTGAGGCTATGTTGTCAGTGTAGGAGGGATGACCCAATGGGGCCAGATCCTCTGATATTTCAAGGCAAGTCAGAAAGCTGGTATTTTTGTGAAATATCCCAATTTGATATGGTGGTAACCAATTAAAAAATAATATAGCTGACATAATAAATCAGATAGGATCTTTCCTGCCAATTTTCAGCCTCTATCCTAATGGAATTCAGTCTTCCCCATAACAGTTTACCCTGTAATAGAAATTCTTCTCTGTCTTTCTTCTTATATTGTTTCTCATGGAGTTGAAGAGGGATTTTCATGAGTTTTGGGGACAGGGAAAGTAGTGACACAATGGGGATGCTGAGATTCCTGTATATCTCTTGTGGCTTATGGTTGTTCCCTTAGTTCCCTAAGGACCCTTCTTTTGAATCTTCCAGAGTGTATGTCTCAGGGCTGGGCACAGAGAGGGAACAGGCTACATATATGTCAATGAGATAGGTTTGGCTTTCCTCTAAGTCTAGCTAAATGGGGAACTGGAAGATTAAGGGTGGGTAGAAATTATCTAAATTGTTCACAGCCAAATTTTTCTGTCTTCTTTGTCTTTAATTCTTTTGAACTTTGCATTAGGTATGTATCATTTTGTAATAAATTACCCCCAAACTTAGCTGCTTAAAACAACATTATTATCTCATACTTTCTGTGGGTCAAGGATTAAGGTACATCTCAGTTGGGTACCTTTTCCTTAAGACCTCTTATAAGGCTGTAAGCAAGGTATCAGCTAGGGCTCTAGTCTCATCTTAAGGGTCAACACCAAACTCACTGTCATGCTTGTTGGCAGGATTCAGTTCCTCATGGACCATCATGCTGTGGGTCTCAATTTTTCATTGGATATTGACCAGAGATTTCCTTCAGTTCTTTGCCATGTGGGTCTTCCATAGGCAGTTCCTAACATGAGAGCTTGTTCCATTAGGACAAGCAAGCAAGGGAGAAAACAAGAGAGTGCAATAGAGAAGCCACAGTCTTTTTGTAAGCTCTCAAAAGTGATAGTCCATCACCGATTCCAAATTCTATTCATTGAAGGAAAGTCACTGGGTCCACGTCACACTCAAGGGGAAGGAATTCCACAAACTGTAGGACTGTCATGGCAATAGAACCATGGGGACTAAGGCCTTAAGCCTTTCTTCCTAAATATTTCTTAGCCTTCGTGTCTGACCAAGAAACCCTTGGGAGTTTTCATCCCATTTCTTCTTAAGAAATTCCAGGAATTGCAGGCATTCTTTTTCCCTTTTCATTCAACTCACCTTAAAATGAAAAAAAAAAAAAAAAAAAAAAAAAGATCAGAGAGGCAAATGAATTTAGAACTGAAATTCTGGTAGGTTTTGGGGGAGATACGGGAAGGATCATACTGGTGAGTAGGAACAATGGATTCTGAGTCAGAGAAGCTGGAAAGGGTTTTTTTTTTGTTGTTGTTTTTTTTGCTTTTTTCCTGGTGTCAAGATCAGATGAACTTGGCCCTATAGTGACTGAGCATCTGAGAAGTGCAAGAAAGAATGTTATTATAGTGGGTTCTTTGTTATGTCAGGTTTGGCCTGTGGAATGGACAAAACTAAGTAAGGTAGGATCAGAACCCCAGGCAGATTCTTTGTTGGTGAAATGCAAAAGATCTGATTAGGCAGTAAGGCCAGGAATCCATATTAAGAGACACAAATGGATAAATCTGAAGTTATTCCAAGACCAAGGGGGTAGGAGCACCATTGGCTGAGGGGTTTACCAATACTGAGATCCAGAGTCTTTTCAGGCAAGAATGACACCTTGATTACTAGAGGTTCAAGGGATAAGCAATCCATAAGAATAGGCAGAAAGCTGGCTTCAGGGACAACCTGGCAGAGCCTGAATTGGAGGTCAGGGGCAGGGCATTCCAGCTGCTAATGAGACTGGGCTCCAAGGAAGCCTCCCTGGGGAGACTGGGAAGGAAGCCTGATCTCAATCGCTGAAGATGGATCACAAGACAGGCAAGTAACGTAGGAGAAATCTCCGGCTTATGACAGCGGCTTGGTCAAGAAACAGGGAAGAGCCTGATTATTGGGGAACAAGATAGCCCCACTCAAGCTGGGCCAGTAGCAAGACAGCAAGAGGAGACAAAAAGTTGACGGCTGCCAGAAACCAAGATTGGTCTCTGAGTTTGGCATGGGACTGAGACTACTGGTTGAGATCAGGCTGTGTCACTCGCCAGGGTGAGAGTAATGCAGGAACTCAGAGCCAGGACCGACATTACACCCTGGCGACCCTGTGACCAGTTGCACTCAATACCCTCGGATACCTCATGGGAAAAGCAGACAAGTGCTGTTCTGAGAGGCAATTAGGTTTCAAGACTTCCTTCCCTGGCCAAGCATCAGCATGAAATTGGAGGCTTGGCTTCCAAGCACCCACCCGCCTCTGTTCTCTTTCCCTCTTGTGAGGGGCAGGGTGAGAAAAAGGACACCACAGACAGAGCCACCCTCGGCTTCCAGACCGCCTAGGGAAGATGCATGCGTAAGGAAGGTGGGGTGTGTGTGTGTGTGTGTGTGTGTGTGTGTGTGTGTGTGTG